>NW_004567103.1:70368579-70388092 GCF_000260355.1 Condylura cristata | reverse complement strand
TGTATCTATTGATATTTATCTTGTGACCCAGTATGTGGTCAATCCTAGAGAATGATCCATGTGGATTTGAGAAAATGTTGATTCTATTTTAAATATAATTTATTTATCAGCTTATAAAGTTTTTAAAGTGAAAAACATGTCAGAAAATTATAGACCATGCAGAGAGGACCAGTCAGACATGCATTCAAGTGTGTGCAGTTTTGCTTCCTTAGAGCCTGTTTCATGAACAAATGAAGACTCAAGTGACTATTTTGCTTATAGGCTTCTGTATATTGACTTTGATTCCAGTGTTTGGCAAAGGTGTTTCTGTCTTCCATGCCATATCTCAAAAGATTAATGCTATTGTGGAGATTACTAATTATACTCATTTATTCCCAAAGCAGTAAAAGGAGACTGTCTTTTAAAAATATTTCCTGGACTCCTATTTTCTGTTGTAACATATACAAATTTCATGAATGTTTTACATAATGCAGCCATTTAGTTTTACGAGCAGTTTTTAAAATTTTCTTTTTATGTTGAATGTACTTTTTGTTCCACATTTTGCCTTTTCTAAAGTGAAATAAAATGTGATACAAGACCCAGTTAACAAATAGGCAGCAGACATGAATAGACAACTCATTAAAGAGGATGTCCACAAGGCCAATAGATAATATGAAACAAATATTCATATCACTTCCAATAAAAGAGATGGAGATTAAAAACTAGGATGAAATAGCATCTGACACCCATGAAGATAGCACATATTAAAAAGACCCCACACAAATGTGGGAAAGGGTACAGAGAAAAAGGAGTCCATCTCATTGTTGATGGTGCAGTTATTATGGGAAATAATCTGAATTTTAAAAAAAAGTGGAAATATCACCAGCACAACAAACCCACTCTTGGGCATCTACCATATATATATTTATGCTACAGTGTTTATTAAGATACTGTTTATGGTTGGTAGATATGTAAGAAGCCTAAATGTCCATTGATAGGTCATTGGATCAAAAAGATGTAGTATATCTACACCATGAAATACTCTGGTCATACAGAAAGACAGAATGCTGCCATTTTCAGCAAAATGGAGCGAGTTTAGGAATTATGTATAATCAAAACAAGACAGGATGACAAAAAATAAAAAATGCACATTTATGTACAGATGACTTGATCAATTAAAATACAAAAACAACTGGAAATAAGTAAACACTGACATACTCTGAAGAGTAGAGGAAGTGAGAATGGGAAAAGGGCTATGAAGGATGGTGGTAGGAAAAATAAGTGAAAGTTATATTAACATAAAAATGTGTGGTGCAAATTCCTTAAAGTTACTCAATTCATAGTTCCTTTTTTTATTTTAAGATTTATTTGTTTATACAGAACTGGGGTACAGGCCAGAGGCTCAAGGGCTGCGAGAGGTTTCACCAGAGACAGAGTGGGGAGCAGAACAGGCAGATCGATGAAGTACACTGCTGAGGGGAGCAGCGGGCCAGCCAGGAGAGGTCTACCACGCCATGTGGTCACCTCCAGTGCAGGCAGAAATCGAACTCATGCGGAAGTGGCTTTAGTCTCTCAGTGCTGTGCTTTAACCCGCTGCGCCACCAGGGAGGGCCTCATAGTTCCTTTTGTAACTAAATTTAAGCAGATTTAATTGTGAACTAAATTAGTATATATTATTTGCCATAATGTATCAGACATTTGTACTAAAGCCAAGCATGGTTGTTTTATGAGCAAATATTTATCATTCTGCAATAGTGAAACTGGAGTCAGTCTAGGTATACATTCTAGTTCTGTTACATACTAACATTTAGATTTCCCATCTGTAAATGGGCATAATAATGACAGAAATATCATAAGATATTAAATGAAATAATGCAAATGAAATTTAGTATCGTTCCTGGTAAAAATAAAAGTGCAATGTATTTGTAAAATATTCATATGAAAATGGCTATTCATTTATAATAAAATGATCAAACAAATATTTAAGGAATATTTATATAATACTTAAATTTTCATAAGCTTCTTCAGGCTATATCTTAAGGTAATTTAGAAAATGACTCAGGCATTTTCAATTACTTTGAAAAATGTCTTATTCAAATGAAGAAACATATGATTTTAAAAGTTATTGCAGTAATAGTGGGGGCAAATATGGTTAAAAAAGTAAAGTTTGTAAGAAGAGTCTAGAAACATCTTATTTCCTTGGAGAATTAGAAAGAGCAAAAGCATGAACACCTGAATCTGAAGGTTGTTCTTAATTGACTGACTTGGAGCGATCATTTTGAGTGTTCTCCAGCAAATTACATAAGTTTATGTTTTACTTCCAATTTACTTATACAAACCCTGGATACTGCATTGCATTAGATATTAAAATAATTCCCCATAGTGGTTTGAACATATGTTATTTTTGCCTAACACCCTGTTTTTGTGTAGTGTGTTCAAAATTGCTAGGTTGGCTTTTTCAGAATTCCAGGTCTCTTTCCTGCCCCTTCTTTCAGACCAAGTGTTTTTTCCTGCCCACTCTTTTTATTTTCTAAATGTCTCTTTCTGGTTCATTTCAGTTTCTTGCCAGCTGTTCCTTAATGTAGAACCTTGTTCTGGAAGAAAGTCTTCACTGTTTCGATGAGTCAGAATCTAAAATCCTACCATCCCTTAACGCATTACTTCAGGATTTTAGTATTCACTAATCACTGGATTGGGTCAATATGATTTCCAGTAACCACAAGTTAACAGTTTTAAGGTTCTTTGGCTCTCAGATGTGTCATTGGCCCTGCTGTTCCACTCTGCTGTCTCTTTCTCATGTTGGTGCCAGGCAAGTCTTATGGTTGTTGTTGGATTCATTTCACCTACTTGAGTACTGTGGTTTGTGAGGATATCTGTTGTGGTAATTACTGGTCAGAGATTTGTTTGTTTTTGTTATCTAATTGCTCTAACTGATATTCTGTGGGACTTGAGAAGATTCACAATTTGCCATCAAAGTGACCACCTCATTTCTGAAAAATCTTACAAATGCTTTAAGTGTTTGTGTGTGTGTGTGTCTGTATGTGTGTAGATACTTGCCATCCCTGAAATATATGTATCGCCTTGGTGCCCACCCTTTGGTTCAGTGTGTAGAAGCATAGCACTATGAAGCTAGCTGCAGGTGCTTCGGCATGAGTTCAATCCCTGGCCAGGGAAATGACCCACATGGTGCAGCAGACCTCTCCTGTCTTGCCTGCTGCACCCCTCAGCAGTGTACTTTGTCAGTCTGTTCTGCTCCCCACTCTGTTTCTGATGAATTCTCTCACTGCCCCTGTATCTATGGCCTGTGCCCCAGTTCGGTATGCATAAATAAATCTTAATATATATATATATATATATATATATATATAGGTATCTCTCAGTAAATTGGTTAAAAATTGTCTTTTTAACTGGTTAGCCAATGTATATTTCCTATACCCTGATAATAAAATAAGAAATTGTCTCTTCTTTTGGATTATAATGGAAATACGGAATCAAATCAGAAAACACAAGAGAAAGAAAAATCTTAATTGCAATCTGTAAGAAAATGTCAGAAGCAATTTAGACCTTAGTGTAGGTGCTAATTTTATCTGAGCTAGCTTACTCCTACAGCTGCTTAAGGGTATGCCTACTCTATGAAGTCCTGTCTTAAGTGGAGACTGTTTTTAAATTGCTAGTTAACTTTAGCTGGCAACCTAAGAGCCAGTGCACTTATATCAATGTCATGGCCAGCTGCACTTTGTTTTATTCTGCATGTAAACTCCATCTCAGACCTGCAACTGTTTCACTATAGGCTACAGTGATTTAATTACTAATACAATAATAATAATTAACCAAAGAAGGAGATTTCACTTTACGAAGTTTACTGCATTGTGAAATGTTTCAGGTCTTGGACCAATTCTCTTACCAAAACTTGTCTGCAGAGTTTGGTGGCATTAACCAAGCTAGGCTTTCCGTTGCCACAAAGAAAATATTTTAGTTATAACAGGTCATTTGGCCCTTTCTCCCACAGCACTTAAAACTATATGGGGTTTTGGAATCCAGTTTTTCTTTGTATCATCACGGGATCTCTCGCATGGGAAGATATTAGGCCTAACCTCTATTTGTCTACCATAATCTCATTGTTGAAACCGACAACAGTCTAAGGGTTCTAATAGTTTTTCTTTTTTGCTTTACTTGAGATGATTTTTAGTTTTTATGCTTTTACGTTCATATCTTTGTTTGATCATGCTGTTTTAATGTATCAAATTATTAGGCCATTTTACCCAGGTACTGATCAAACATATTCTAGATGTTTTTGTGAAGATGTTTTATTAGGGATGGGATTAATATGAAAATTAGTCTAATTGAATAAGTCTAATTGAAAATTAGTCAAATTTTACCCAGGTACTGATCAAACATATTCTAGATGTTTTTGTGAAGATGTTTTATTAGGGATGGGATTAATATGAAAATTAGTCGACTAATTGAAAATTAGTCAAGGATTGTTCTACATGATCTGGATGAGAATTATTTGAAGACCTAAGAAAAATGCTGACCTTGATAAAATTAAACAAAATTCTGTCAGTGGAGCCTTTTGGAACCAAGGCACAGTTCTTCTGTGTCTCTATCTTATGGCTTATTTGCAGACTGTGGACTTCCCAGCCTCTACAGTGGGTGAAAAGTTCCCTAACACACACACACACACTATTGCTCTGTTTCTACGAAGGCCCTATTATATAAATTATCAACACAAAGTAAAAAATATTACAGAATTTTTGCATTGGTATGTACATATTTTTTCTGTCCCTCTGTCCTGTGAGTAGCATTTCATTTACTCACAAAAGTTTGTTCTTGCATGTGATTTTACAGATATTTAAGGCTACTGCTAGTAACTGTGTACTAGGGTAGTACAGATATTAGAACTTGTTGTAATCTACATCTTAAGAAAATGAATTCTACTTGTGTTTTCTGATTTCTTCTTATAGAAGGAAAGTGATATGTGGAAAACCTAAGCAACATTGAAATGCGGAAAAAAGTAAGGAAGGCTCTGGCCTAGACACTAGAAATTGGCAAACACAGATATCATGGGTCTTACATGGTCAGGTTCTGATTGCTAGAAAAAGACTTTGAAGTTCAGATCCCTTAGAGAAAAGCAAAAGATAAATTGGTGAATCTATCTCTAAATATATCTTAATATTTGAATGAACACACATATACATTTGTATATATTTAGATCAGCAAACAAAAAAGAATGGGAAGATCTGGGGAATTCTCGGTTTCTGCTGGAAGCAGTGACAATAACTTATGGAAAAATTGTTTAATTACAAACATGTGGTTCTTGAATGCTATTGATGAAAAATGAAAAAAAAATATGTCTAGAGGTAGTCCCTGTGCTATCTGAATTAATTTATTTAATCATTGAAGGGTTTTTTTTTGAGTAAAGCATTATTGCCAGCTTTTTATAAGTGAAGCAACTGAGTTTCAGAGATGTTAAATAATCCACCCAAGGTTATGAGTGATTATAATTGAAGAATCATCTTGACATGTGTGGAAAATCCACCATAACTTTCAGCTTTGTAATATCTTCATCCTTTTTTAAAGGCAAGGGCAAAGGGAGGTTCCAGGATACATATTTTAAAAAGCCCATGCTTCTAATCAAAGATCTCTTGTACATATTTCTTTAATGCACTTCTTATGTATATTGTAATGTTTCTTGAAATTCAGCCTGATTAAGCAATTTGACCAAGAATGCACAGGGATTAATGGTAGATCAGTAAATTAAAATTGTCTACTCCTCAGATTGCCTCACATTATTAAGCTGTGTATCCTTCTAAAGATACATTATAGCTAACAACACATCTTGTCATGTAAAGGAAACTGCTAATATCTTGCAAATCCACATGAATAGGCATCATACATAAAACATAATTGTTATATCAATATTTTCATGTTAAAATCCTATCAAGAAATTAAGTCTATGCTCCTGTGCTCATTCCGCAAGGAATCAGAAGGATATTAATGTTAAAAGTGTGAGAGAAATGTATTATTATACACTACCTCCATATTGCCAAGGAGCTATCATTCATAATTTAAAAAATTTCAGTTTTTGTTGAATAGAAATTACAGATAAAGGAAAAATCCCTCATGCAGAATTAAGCTGAAATATATTTTATATACCCAGAAAAAAAGGGTTAATTTAAACGACCACAGTTAGAGTCACTTTTCTAGAACATTTCCTCTTTCAGAATCTATTTGGGCAAATGTATGCAAATTGTACATACATTTGATGAGCAGTAAAAGGATATTGTAAAACTTCATTAATTATGAATTCTAGACAGGAGACAAAATGGACTTTGAATGAACTGAGTCCATTTCTTCCATTATGTACACTTATCTGAATGTATATGGAATTTACAGAATTGAAACTCCGTTTATTGGATACCTGTTAAATGTCACAAGGACTGTGACTTACATTTGCTATCTCATTTAACCATGATATTTAATTTATGAGATTACTACTATTTTACATGCTTGAAAAGTAAGTCTCAGAGTATATTGCACAATGATTATGAAGCACCCAATCAGTTATCCAACTGAAGTCTGACTTAATCTGTAATCTTTTTAGGTGCTGTCCTTCCCTTTACAAATCCTTTCCACATAGGCATGCAACTGGACTTATAAAGTCGAGACATATTTAATTCTCCATTTGATATTAATAGAAACACCTGTTGTGTGTGCATATATAGGTGTGTGTGTGCATGTATTATTGGTTTACAACACTGTATATGATTTAGGGAACTAGGTTCACACTTCAACTGATGATTTGTGACACCATACCACAATACACTATACCCAAACACCCATAGTCACTTGTATTTAACCACTCATTTGATCCCCATTTATTCACTCAGTTAGCATTTGCTGATAAGAAACTTGTATATCTTATGAGTTCCACTTCTAACCTATCAAGATTTTAAAACAAGAACAGATGATAAATTTTATTAAATGATATAATGGGCCTATCTATTGAGCTTAAATTGTTTTTCTTCATTCCTAAATATTTATAAAGTAAATAGAATCAAAAGACTTATTAAAATAGAACCACATGTAGTTGTGGCATTTTATTATTTATCTAATAATGTTTCACTTAGTTTGTAAACATTTTGTTTTTTTACATTTGTGCAGTTGTTACAAGAACAGTCATTGACAAAGTAAAACAGATACAGTTAAAATATTAAGACAAATAAGCACATGAAGATTTCATAGTTATTGAGATTATGAGATTAATTTACCTTTAGTCTTTGAATAAATAAAGTTCCCTAAACTTCAAGTCCTATGAAAGGAGCCTACTGCCTAACTGGATTGTTATTGCACTAATTAGTGACACTCTGGGATGAGTGTGTGTGTCCATATGTGGGGAGGGGGTACAGTTATGTGTATCTGTGGTTAATCCCAGATTTTCTGAGAATGTGGTCTTCCTGTCTGTGAGCTTTTTTTGGTGACATGGGAAGTCAAAAATATATAATATATCAATTGAGTAAAAGAACATTCTTCTCTTTCAGCAGATTTGAGATTGTGATTACCCAATTCCAATTTAGCAATCAGATTGGGTTCAATCAAATGTCAGTATCATCTGTTCTCTTAGTTTGACAGAATAGTCATTGAGACTACCAAACTCATAGCCTTTGTGTTCATTTGTTATGTTTCAAATATAAAAACAAAAGCATACAGAGTAATATAATAAATACCAATGGTAAGAAACAAACTTATTGATTTGAAGCTTTCTTTGTTCTTTGTTCCCCTTCTTCCCTCTTTAAAATTAAGTATCATGTCTAGGAGTTTGTGTGCTTCCCATTTGTGTCTCTATATGATAGCATTAGAGTTATAATACAGATTGTAATTCTTCATTAATAACAGGATGTTATGTATTATTTTGTGATTTTCTTTATGGTTGCAAAATGTCTCCCTTTTGGTATATGTGAACTTATTTTTTTTTGTTTGTTTGCTGCTGTGAATTCTATCAATATACCGCACCATGCTTTCTACATTTGCTACTAATGTACAGTTAGTACATTAGAAACACTTGGTTATTTCTGATTTTATAATTTTATAAGAAATACTGCAAAAACATATTCATATATGATTTATTATAGCCTGTGTGAAAGTTTTGTGACCCAAAACAGAAATATTGGTGGGAGAGTAAGCCCACATTCAGGAATATTACAATTGCTGTACATTAATGTGGGGCCTTTTTGTAAAGAAGTGAACAGGTTAAAGGAAACCAACAAGATATAGTGAATGAAGCATTCCTCATACAGCAACATCAGTGAGTTGTCATCAGGTGTAGACCAACGGAAAGGGAATGTCAATTCATCAGCCAACATGAACATAATCTTAGGTTTCCAAATGACCTTAAATTAACTCAAGGGAACTAAGTACTGGAATAGAGAAACTGACTATAGTAACAGTGAATAACAAGAGTAATCACAGTTCTAGAAGACAACTCCTTTTCAGTTGAGAATATAATCAGTTTGCCACCTAGAGAAGTAATACCTAAACTCATTCTTATTTCTCCTGCCATCACCTTTTCTTGTTAATCCCAGATAGTAGGGTAGCCAACTGATAATACCAATATAAGTCAGTCTCTTTGGACATAAAAAACAGAGTGAGAAGGTGTAGAGAGTGGATTTGGAGGGATATAGGAAATATGTAGAACAGGTTTAAACATTTTAACCGCACAGATTTTGGGAAATCACAGGGGAACTTTGGGTCAGCAAATTATAAGATCAGACTCAAGAAAAGGTAAGATTACTTAGTGACAAAAAAAGAATAAGCATAGAATTTTAGTGCAATATTAGAAAGAATGACATAAAGTAGAATTATAAGGATCTTGGTGAAAATTATGAGGATATGATGTAATGACTATGGATCAAAGCAGGAAAGACCCCAAATTAGAGACATTAGAGCAGTTTACATCACAGCTAAAATCCTGTCAGGAATGACTGCAGGAAGAACAATTATTGATTTTCTGATTTATTTATTAGCTCATATGTCTAATATGAAGAATAACTACTTTTAACTTAAGTAAGACTTTACACCTTGCACAGACAGGATGCTTGCTCTGAATTTCAGGGAGCCTTCTTTACTCATGACCAATAATGATTTTAATCAAGATAGAAAGTACCTCACCAACTAAATATTTGATTTAGTTATTGAACTGGAAAAGAATCCAAGTTCATTTAATTGCTGACATTTTTGCTAAAGACAAGGCATATTACAGATATTAACTATCACTCTACTTTTAACTAGTTTGTTTGCCAGATGTATAGATAAAGGTTATATGTAAATATTATAAGTAGTGTTTATGTACCCATGCCTATAATATAACTTAAAAAATCCATTAATTCATCTAAAAAGTTGTAAGTATAGCAAATAATAAATTAAAAGATTCAACTTTTTTTTTTAAGTCTTAATAAGATCAGGAAGCCTGGTAATGGTTTGGGAATTATTGAGAATGGGGTGTTTACCTTAGCTGAGATTACTTTCAGTTCTTTTGGACTTCATACAGAAAAAAATGTGAAAGGTGTGTAGCATGAAGTCACACACATAGTGTAGAGAGAAGTCTCCCTGTGCCTGCCTTCTGCCTTACTGTAATGTATCTGTAGGTGAGAAGCCTCAGCAACACATTGGGGATAAGAGTAATGCCTGGGGAAGGACATCATAGCATCATTGTTCTAAATACTTAATATAACATAATATACATTTTAGCATTTAAGAATTTATATGAAAATTCCTGCAGAGTATAGCTACACATGTATATAATTTGAATCCTGATTCTGCCACTAACTAATTGCTTTGGTAAGTTGTACAGGTTAACTATGTTGTATTTGCTGAATCTGTAAAATGAGGTAAAATAGGTTTATTGGGAAAATGAAGTTAACATTTGAAAAATGGGACTTAGTGAGCACGTAAAAATGTTAGTTATGGTTTTACATATTGTTTTATAAATAAGCCTACTTGGAATTTCAGATGAATAAGTTTTAAGTTGAATCCAGCATGGAAACTATTTATATACTATTTATATCATCTAACGATTCCTTATATATCATTTATCTATCTATCTATCTATCTATCTATCTATCTATCTATCTATCTATCTATCTATCCATCTATCTATCTATCTCTGTCTATCTACCGACCTACCTACCTATATACCTATCTATCCATCTATCTATCTATCTATCTATCTATCTATCTAGATGTGTCTATCTCTGTCTGTCTATCTATCTATCTCTCTATCATACACTATCATCTATAAAAAATTACTGGAATACAGAAAGAAGAAAGGACAAAAATGAACAAAACATATCAGAAAAAAAGTGATAGCAAATCATCCAAAGGAAATGAAGAGGAGAGGCTATAAGAATAACAAGAATCAGATCTAGTTAATTCAGGATGAAATTTTTGTGGAACAGTCATCACGGTAGGGAGAAAGCATTAGTCCATGCTGAAGATCAAGGCAGGGGGTATTGCTATATTAGAATATATTATAGTGATTGTTTTCTATTTATTCTACTAAAAATGATGGACCATCTATTCTTTGTGAATCCCTGAGGATTTATAAATGCGAGAATTTCTACCAGCATGAAGTTTTATGAAATAAATGCTTACATTTAGTGTGTTCTTTCTACAAAAACAGTAAAATGACTTTCACTTTTAAAGTGCTTTTCTAATTATTAAAAAAAAAAAGGATATAAAATCATGGGCCATAAAGAATAGCCACTTGTCATCTGTAAACCAAATTCTACTTCAGAACTACATAAGTGATCTCAGATAAGTGGTGAATGATGGTGTTCGCAGCTGGTGGTGCTCAGAATAGCCACTCAGTCCTTAGTATGATGAACTCTGGTCAATGGGGCCTCAGTTCTCAAACACCCACCTCTGTTTATTGCCATGTAGAATACATGTATCATCACATTCTGTGCATTCACTGAGAAGTGAACTGTTGGGAAGTGGAGTTTTATTGGAGGTGTTGATGAATGTGTTCACCATTTTTCTTCATTATAAAATTTAATGATACCTATTAATTGATCAAAATGTGCTCCTGAATGTTTGTAGTTTATGGGGGCATGTACATATTTAGATGGGTTTCTTAATGTAAGGCTTTGCTGGGTAACATCATTAGTAAAATGCACCTAATAAATTGCATGCAGTACACAGTTAAGTCAATTCTGGGAACTAATTCTTCTTGCCATTAGAGTAAGGCCATTGGGGTGTGATTACAGTTGCTGGAGGGAGCATATGACTTTCCCCCTGTCTTGAAAGGAGAAGATCACACAAAGTTCAAGAAAGAATCATTAATCCATTTTCTTCAGGGCTGTCAGCTCAGCAGTACATTTTCATAATTGATAATTTCCAACAGACTACTTGGCAGCATCTTTATTTCTAACATTTGTGTTGGAAAAAGTGAACAGATTCCAATTGCCAATTAGATGTTACTTAACCCCTGGATGACTCCATATAGTCTTTGATTATCAGTGGTTATCTTACCAACATTCCTAATGTATTTGTTTTGGTATTTGGAAACTTCATATTATGGATGATTTGGGGGGAGGTGCAAGTCTGCTAATTAAATTCCTAAAAAGTTTGAAGCTTCTAATGAGAACTAAGTGAGATAAATATGAATGTAAAACTAGCCAGACAATTTTAAAAAATACTGAATAAACCAAAAAAGGATAAATCCAAGATAAGGTAAGACTGAGGAATTGATTTAAAAATACATTTCAAATTACTTGATGTCCCAGTAGTAGAAGTAACTTTTTCATGCATTTGCCTTTTCGGGTCACTTTTTTTTTTAAAAGATTTATTTTATTTGTACATACAGAACTGGGGTACAGGCCAGAGGCTCAGGGGCGGTGAGAGGCTTCACCAGAGACAGAGCAGGGAGCAGAACAGGCAGATCCACGAAGTACACTGCTGGGCGGGTCAGGAGAGGTCTGCCACGCCATGTGGTCACCTCCGGGGCAGGCGGGAATTGAACTCATGCGGAAGTGGCTTTAGCTTCTCAGTGCAGTGCTTTAACCTGCTGCACCACCAGGGAGGGCCCATTTGGGTCATATTTTTAACTTAGCTAGGGAGACTGTAATTTCTGAGGGATAAAGACCTCATTTTATATTTTCCACCTTGATGTACAATAACTTCCCGTTTTAAACCATGTTATTTCAATTCATTTTAAGTTAACTCACAGTCAACCTGCACATACATGTGGTTTCTAACTGCTTAACAGAAGGGACTGAGACTGCAAGAGAGAAAACAGATTCAAAGATATCTTAGGATCAGAAGGACTTTACAAACTTGTATTCCAGGTTTTAATCATTCTGCAGAAAATTCTCATGTAGAAAGATTCGACTGATATTCTAATGTTCAAACAGAGTCTTTACCAGCATGGGCAACATAATTTAGGCTTTTATTTTAAACTATAAATTCTTTTTTTTTTTTAAGATTTATTTCTCTGTGCATACAGAACCGGGGTGCAGGCCAGAGGTATAGGGGTGGTGAGAGGATTCACCAGAGACAGAGTGGGGACACTGATGAATTACATTGCTGAGGGGAGCAGCAGACAAGACAAGAGAGGTCTGCTGCACAATGTGGGGATCAAACTCATACTGAAGCAGCAGCTGCTAGCTTACAGTGCTGCACTTTGACCCACTGTACCACCAGGGAGGGCCTCAACTCTAAATTTTTGTAAGTAGAACATGAATTATATGTCATTAGTTGATAATGAAATCATCACTTTTTAATCTCTCATGAAATCCTTTGAATTCCAAGTTTCAGAATATGGAAGGGGCATGGACATGCTGTAAAGTAGCCACCACGTTGGTGTGTTTCCTACAGTCGGTGAGAATTTTGAATTACTCTTTACTGTGAGCACAAGATCTTCTTGGGTAGTAGTAGTTTTTAAATTTTTGTTGCACTGTGGGCAACAGGATGCCATCAAGAATAAAGTCTATCATTTCAGAAAAGAAAAGTGTTACACAAGAGAAACAAAAACTTACTCTACTTATATTACTTGTAAAGTACTATTTGACCTTCACTAAGTAGAAGTGAGTATCTGGTAAGAAAATTAGCTTCAAAGATATCTATTAATAGAATTGTTTTTTAGAAATATCATTCCAGTTGGTAATTATTCTACAGAATGTCATCATTCTGAAAGACTCTAGAGATGCTACTAAAATATTCCAAGAAAGATTTTAGTAACTATGTACAATGTAATTCAAGATTCTCTCTGTATAATGATATAGGGCATATCTTAAAATAGGCTTTTTTTTCCATTGGAAAACTAATGAATAAGTTTCATTATAATTTATAGAGAAATTTAAAAAGGGAAATAATTTAAAACTTTCTTAATCCACACTCATTACTGATAATTCCTTTTCTACTGAGCCCTGAATTTGCCCTTGCTTTTTAAAAGAATATTTAGTGAGTGTTCCTTCTTATTGGGTAACATAATTAGAGTTTTAGTGAGACATGAGGGAAAAATTGTGAGGCCAAGATTTCTTAAAGATAGTTTATACACTGCTCCAGAAAGTTATAATTAAAGCAGCACTAGAAGACATGAAACCATACTGGTGATTACCAAGGTAGTGTATGGAATCCTGTCTGCTTTTCCCTTATGTTAAATGAATGTAACTAGTTCTAGAGAGAAAGGGGCTCTTGGGAATAGGTGAGGACTGTGCCCCAGGGCACAGTCAGAATTCTGGGACTTTGGTTGATACATTCCACAATCCTTTGCTTCAATCTGCACACCCAGGTTGTTCATCAGGGTTATAAGGATAGTGGAAAGTTCTCCCAAGGAGATATATAAACTGGGGGATGTGATAGTTTGGAAGTGAAGTATTGTTTAATTCATGGAGTTAAGGATATTTTCTGGAAGTCAAATTATTAGCCTTTAAATCCACATGGTGACTAACAGTCAAAGATTAAGGTGTCTCCAGAAAGCATTCCAGTAAGCAAGATGGAAACATCAGTCTCTGTCCCCTGAAGGGAGATCCTGTGAAGTTAGAGATCATTTGGCTGAGGGCAGTATAGTTTGAAAGGGATTGGAAGATTGCCTGTGTTCATTGTATTCTATAGAGGAGAAATTTAAAAGAGATTCTCTTAGAACTTGTTTCTCAAGTATGAGTAAGGGCTGTTTGGGGTAAGCTATACTTAAGGTGAAATGTGTTTTCCTTGACATTATGAAAGTTTGGAAAGACTTGGCTTCACATGCTGTTTCTAGTACTTGTGAGAATACCAGAAAAAATATACTCAATTTATTTTCCTATTCTGAAATTCTTCATCTATAAAATAAGATTAGTTAAAATTATTTCTGATTGATTTTTCTGAAAGAATGAATCTGTTTATTTAGGAATAAATTCTAACTGGGGTAGAGATATTGACTCCTTAAGTACATGAACTTGTAAGAGACTAGAAAGAACAGTGACAGTCCATCCACTCTGATAAGTTGATAAAATTTGCTGAGGGATTTTATTTATATAATAAGGAAGCATATGTTCTAGTTTTTAATTTCTGATACAGTTCCTTGCATTGGAGTGTTTATCTTCATTATCCTCAGAAACTTTTCTCTGTAAAAATTTATAGTGAATTCTGTATCTTGTATGAATGACATCTTTATTAAAGGGATATGGGATAGGAAATCAAGAAGTATAAGTTGGGCCCTATGAGAAACTCAATAAATACAAAACAATAAGATATATCACAGAAAAATGAGACTCCATTAGAGTCATGCCAGGCATGACTGGACTTTCCATGTGAACAGGGTGGAATTTGAAATTGTTACTTGAGGACTCAAAGGATAGGAAGATTCTGCTGATACCTTGATGAAGTAGGTAATATGGTTGTGCAAATACAACATTATGGTTTTCTCATTTTATTTTCCCTGGATTACTTCTATGCCCTCATATTTAATATAACTTCCCTATATTTCTAGTCTATGATTCTACTAAGTTTGCTGCTTATAGATAATGTTCTGTTGGTGTATAATAGAGGGGTAAACTTGGACCCCAGAATCTTAAGGGGAGTATTCTCTAAAATGTATTCAGTAATCCACATGTACAAAGGCAAAAGAAGCATATTCTTAGTGATAGATTATAATAGAATTTTTGTGGCTAAGGAGAGAGAAGAAAGGATTATAGATAATAGTTTCCTACTAAAACTTCAGAAATTGCCCACCCCCTCATGGACAAATGCCCTAACAAATAGGCTGGGCCTGAAGTGAGTTCACGTAGGCCTGAAAACTTGCAAAATTCTAAGAAACATTCTGGTGGAGAACCAGAATAAAAGGGGCTAGGCAGGGACAGAAGAACAGACTCAAAATTCAAAATATACCACATAATCCAACATGAGGTAAAGATAACAGCTGCCACTGTCTCTGCCAAGGACCAGGAACAGCCTTTCCATGTGACTCTTACCCATGTGTTTCTTCCAAATATCTCCTCCAAGTGTTTCCACATGTCCCTCCTCCACATGTCTCCTCCCATATATTTCTTCCAAGTACCTGGTGCAAGTCAAAGCCAGAAAAACAAGATAGAGCAAGCACACATGTGTTCAGTTATATGTCAAGTATGGCTGCTTGTCTGCCCCTACTTCCCAAAAACTCCCCAGGAATTCAGATTCAGGACCCATTGGCAGTTCTAGTTTTCAGTGACTGACATGACACTGGAATCATAAAGTCAACAGAGAAAGGAGTTCATTCAGGCTGTCACCCTATGCCTAGAGTTTGCTACTTACTGTTCCTTTAATAGTTCTATTAGGAAACTCTCTGTGCCCATAAACTGAGGCTAATAATGTCTTCCTCAGAAAGTTATGAGAATTAATTCGCTAAAATTAAATATAGGAAGGTATCAATTTCTAGAATTAAAAGTGCCCAAAAATACATGTTATATTTAATTTGTAAATAATAAGTGCTCTAATAAAGAGAGAGTAAAACAAACTGAATATAGAGTCTTCTCTAAATAACTACCTCTGTCTCTGGATAAAAGAACCAGAAGGACCTTTGTGACTCTCTAGCCCTTTTTCATTACTACCCACATTTCATTGCATATCAGAACCAGACATAGTCTTCTTAATGTCCAGTTCAGGGCCCTATGCCTTTTCTAGAGGTCGTTGTGTAGAAGGTTGTGTTCGCTGATGACCCAAGACAAGAGAGTATGATAATGGACTGGATAGCGACTGGCCACTCAACCCATTCATATCCACAATGTCCTTTTGTTTTTTTGTTTTTTTTAAGATTTATTTATTTTTGCATACAGAACTGGGGTATGGGCTAGAGATGTAGAGGTGGTAAGAGGATTCACCAGAGGCAGAGTGGGGAGCAGAACAGGCCGATTGATGGAATACACTGCTGAGGGGAGCAGTAGGTGGACCAGGAGAGGTCTGCAGCCCCATGTGGATCACCTCCAGGGCAGGGGTTGAACTCATTACTGAAGTGGCTTTAGCTTCTTAGTGCTGTGTTTTAACATGCTGCACCACCAGGGAGGGCCACACAATGTCCTTTTAACCTAATATCCAACTTAGTAATCATACATAGAGATGATGCTAGGTATATAGGCCAATTTCTTGTATTGGTCAATCTATTTTCATTTTGTTTTCACAGTTGGACTTGAGCTGTTCCAGAAATTACTAAATGTGAATAATGGCAAAATTCTTTCCATTTCTTTATATGACAATTTGACAGCACAATTTAGGATAGGTTGTGGCTGGGGAGGGAATGAGGACTGCTTATCAACAGAATATTCCTGCTGTCATTTAGCACCACTCCTCCTGATTATGGTCAACAGCAGCAACACATTGCTCTGATATCCTTTTATATACTTGTTGACAGCTTTGATGTTTACGCTGTCTTCCTGTATATCCCAGAAGGAGCACACACAGTTCTCTTAATCTTCCCACATAGATCTTATTTTGAAATTCCTCTACCATCTTGTGACTTCCTTCAAAGCTTCCCATCTGTTTTCCTTTGAAGAAAAACCCATATAGAAAATCAAAAGGGCAAGTAGAAATAAAAGTGAAAAATGTATCGTTTTTTTCTTACCCCTATCTATTTCATTTTTCTTGTTTGTTCATTAATGAAATAGTTCACAAAAAGGCAATAAATCTGATATTTAAATGAGTGTTTGACTTTGGTCCCCCTAGCACCATGGGTAAGCCAGATGCCTTTTTTTGAAAATATTGTAAGTTAGATTTCTTGTTGCATGCAGTGAAATCAATGCCTAAGTACACATGTGCTCACACACATACACACAAACAAACAGAATGTTTATTTTTAAACCATTTGGTAAAGAGTTTGAGATTGAATAATTGTATCTAAGCTAGATGATATAGGCAGAACAGGAGAATGGATTACTTTTTCAAGATCTTTTGAAGGGACTTATGCAATTGTATGTTCACTGTAAGTGAACATACAGCCAAGTTAGTATCTAACTGCCTAACTACAGATGAGTAAATTAGGAAGATGTGTCACATAGACATGAGGGAATACTACTCAGTTCTCTCTCTATTATAGACTTATAGACATATAAACAAATACACACACACACTCATATATATATATATATATATGCTGAATTAATATATATAGAGATATATAATATACTATCTATATCTATATCTATCTATCTATCTATCTATCTATCTATCTATCTATCTAGTGGGAGAGAGAGAGAGAGATAAACATGGACCACAAATTCTTAAGGGATGTGTGCTCAAATATATATATGTAGAGAGAGAGAGAGAGACAGACAGACAGTCAAACACACTCACATACAACTACATGATAAACTCTAACCAGTTGCGACAACATGGATGGAACTGGAGGGGATTATGCCAAGGGAGTAAGTTAGGAGAAAGACAAGTACCAGAGTGCATCACCTATATGTGGAATATAGAGAAGTAAAAGGCCAAGTCAGATAAACCAAACCAATAATAAACCCTAGAAATCTAATTTCAAAGTTGAGGCTACCAGAGGAGGAGGGGAGAGGTGAGAGGTAAGTATGGAGGGGTCCAACTATGGTGGAGGACTGTGGTTGCCTTGCTGGTGGGTGGGGTGTAGTAAACATGCTTGAAGGAGGTGATCTTACAAGTATCAGTCATATACAGCATTGCAAATCAGTATACCTCAGTAAGTGTAAGTAAATAAGGACAACAATCCACACACTTAGATAAATGAAAGGCTGCATTATTAGGTCTGTGAACATGGACCAGAGAAAGAGTCCAAAGTCCAAAGTATTCAATGTCAGGAGGAAAATGAATACTCAATGTTGAGAAAATGAGTGACTATAATATACTAAGTCAACAACATATATTACTACTCTACCACAATTAAGCAAACAGAACCACACCTACCAATAGGTAAGTAGGGACTTCAAGATGACATCTGAGAATATTCCAAAATCATCAAATATTTTAAGGAAACAAACTCCATTAAAAAAGCAAAAACAAAAACTAAGAATATGAAGAATTAACATCAGCAAAAACAAACCTACAGAACAAATAAACAAGACGCCCCAAGAAACATTTTTAAAATAACATGTAATATGCATCAGTAAATGCCTACATATTATCTTTCAACCATCTCAAAAGAACAAATATAACTCTAAAAACATTTTTTATCAAGACACCTCTGAGAAACAATAAATTTTTAATTAATTTAATATTATACATCATGTTGATCCTGGCCTGTAATTTTACCTTGAGATGGAATACACATATTAGACAAAAGTTTTAACATATGTATAACATGTGTGTGTGCACATGTGTGTATCCAATTTAATGGTGCTTTTTCTGATCATGGTCTCTGTAGTAGAAGTAGTGGTTGTTTTGCCACATTTGTACCTTTTTCTTAACTATAAATGTTAAGCATGTCTCCTATGTCCAGATAATATATTGTTTGGATATCCAATAACAACTTTATGAAAAAAATTAGGGGAAAAATGTAAAAATAGCACTTTTTACGCAACTTGAGTTGGTATTACCACTACTTACTTTCTGTCACCACAAATTTTAGGGGCTCTTAAAATACAAATTTCTTTTACAATTCCTACTTTCTAAGAGTGTATAGGAATAACAAACAAAGGTATTTTATTTTTGTTATTATTAATAGCTACTTTCAAGAATGGATTCATATAGAATATTTTCATATTTAGTTTGAATCATTACAATGTAAAAGCACCTTACTTATAAGGTAGAAATTCATTGATTTACAGAAAAATTAACAATGCATTTGTAAATTCATTTGTAAGAAAAAAACTTTTGCCCCATACCAGAACCCCTCAAAAATGTAGAGAAGTAAAAACACACTGTATGCTGAATAAGTACATATGAATCTAAAAGCTGCTTTCAACCTTTCAAATCTGATACTAATAAAGCACTTAAATGATTTTTTTTAATGTGATGGTTAATTTTTTTTTATTAAAAAGTTTATTTTTATATCATTTTTTTTTTCATCTCAATTGTAATCCCCACGGGTTTCCCATCACCAAATCACCCCTGTGCCACC
>NW_004567103.1:70354103-70368049 GCF_000260355.1 Condylura cristata | reverse complement strand
TTCTCCACATCCTCGCCAACATTTGTTGTTGCTAGTTGTTTGAAGATGTGCCATTCTCACTGGGGTGAGGTGGTATCTCATTGTGGTTTTAGTGATGGTTAATTTTATATATCAAGTTTATTGGGCTTAGGGGGTCCCCAAATATTTGGATAAACTTTACTTTTGTTATTTCTGTTAGGATTCTCTTGAACTTAACTTTGAAATTAGTGAAAGAGTATTATCTTAATTGTGTGAATAAAATAAAAGTGTAGTGTTCTTTCTATCAGTAATATTTGTCTACTCTTGCCTTTAGACTTGGACTTGAACTAAAATTTAGTCCTTGGTCTAGAGCTATACCATCAACACTCCTAGATCTGGATTGCTCAGAGTCCATAATTGCATGAGCCCATTTCTTTCTTTCTTTTTTTTGAAGGTAACAATGATGTATATGATTTAATGGTACACGATCACACCTCCTAAGATATTGGTCACCACACCCACTTCGAAGGCACCCATAATCCTTTTGCATGAACCAATTTCTAATAATATATATGTCAGTATATAATTTATTTTACATGTTATGTATTTTGCAATGTATATAAATATGTATTATTTAATTAAGTGAAGTTGTCAGCATTCTTCAGATAAAGAGAACCAATAGAATATATAAACATACATGACATATATGCTATATATATTTTTTTTAAAGATTTATTTATTTGTACATACAGAACTGGGGTACAGGCCAGAGACTCAGGGGCAGTGAGAGGCTTCACCAGAGACAGAGTGGGGAGCAGAACAGGCAGATCGAGGAAGTACACTGCTGAGGGGAGCAGCGGGCGGGTCAAGAGAGGTCTGCCACGCCATGTGGTCTCCTCCGGGGCAGGCGGGAATCGAACTCAAGCGGAAGTGGCTTTAGTTTCTCAGTGCAGTGCTTTAACCCGCTGCGCCACCAGGGAGGGCCATATGCTATATATTTTTAATTGCAAGATAGTATATGTAGCTATGCAATAATAAAGTATATAAAAGAGAAAACTATTCTGCTACTTTTTAATGTAGTGCATCATTTCTTATACTTTTATATTATATTAAAATTCTGAATGTATAGCATGAGTTCAGACTATATTATAGTAAATGTAATCTTTGCACAATCTCTATCATGGTAATTTCTGTACATTAGTGCCTGAAACTCCACTGATACAATGAAATTCCTGATTTCCTACTATAGAGGATATTTGAAATGTAAATCCTTTGGAGGAGGAGATAGATTGGCTTCAATTTATGTGAAGTGAATGAGTAGTATTAAATCCCTTTGAGTGTTTGTTTTCAAAGAAGGGATGGAGAAGAGAAAACAGTTGAAAGGGAGGAAGGTGTCACAGAAGGAGAAAGTACACAGAGGAGGAATTGAATGCCCTAGAGTCTCTTTCTGCCCACTTCACATTTATATAAAGGCTACCCATGAGCACCACTCTCTCAAGTTAACTGGGTGCATTTCCACTCTGCATAGATCCTCAGGAGTGATGTTAGGGATAAACAGTTGCTTTCTTTTAAGATTTAATCTATTCTACCTAGCACTATGTGAAAATACAGACTAAACAGTTTGCCATCTCGGGCAGCCTGACCTACTATATAAATTCTAGGAAGGGTGAAGAGAGCAAGAATCCCTCTGCTATTTGGGCTTTTTGTAAACATAACTACTAGAGATCCTTTCAATAACTGGTAAAGTTATATCTCAATTGTTTACTTTTCAGGGTCAACTTGACTATTTTGTGAAGATCGTTGTGACACAGTCACTGTTAGAAAATATGAGTAAATTATCAAAAAGAAGTTACAGCTTAAGCTTTCGTCAGTCACTGTAAAATAAAATCCATATACTTATTTTTAATGTGTGCAAAATGCCAATTTTGATTTTATGCTAAATTGGGTGTCATTACAGGGCTGCAGTGCAGTAATCCAGAGGGAGAGGCATGAAATTCTGTGTTAGTTATATAGTGCAGTGTCCTGAAAAAAATGTAAGGTGAAGAGAGGTGAAGGAAGTCACCATCTTCAAGTCTGCATGCACCAGCATAATAGCTGTATCTTGGCTGGAAGGAAATTGAAATGCACAATAGACCGATGATGGCATGGTTCTTACAGTGGTGATACTTAAGCTAGGGGAAATTGAATGGAGATTGTTTAGGTAATATAGACACTAAATTTTGGTTATCTGGATTGCAGGAGGACCTATTCTTAATTAACTCCTCTGATCACAATCATATTAAATTCAAGCTCTGCATTTCTGGCATTTGTTTGGAACTAGTAGGCCTTGTTATACACAGATAATTCATAATAAAATGGAGGGTATAAAATACTCAGAAATTTCATAATTGCTAAATTGGAATATGTTAAAAAAAAAATTCTACCTCTATTGTGTTTTCCCCAATCAGCCTGAAGTCTTTGAAGCAACAAAGCTTTGAATGACCGTCAGATGCTTTCTGACTCTCCTTTGTTTCTGCCCCGTTGCTCCACTTAAGTTGGAAGATTTTTGTTAAATGTATTTTTCACTTTGACATTCAGAGCAGTGGGCAGAAATCACAGTGTGTCAACACCTGCGCCCTTCCTTGGCTGTGGTTTCGCTGAGAGTACGTAGGGACAGTGGGAATCTCTATCATCCATTTGTTAAATATATTTTTGATCTTGAGCAAGTGAAACCCAAGGTCTAATGTATCTTTGTGGAAAACAAAGACTAGTCTATTTAAAATGTCACCATTTTTCAAAAAAAAAAAAACTATTTAATCATAAATAATTTAAACAATGCACCAAAATTTTCAAAAGAAAGTATTAGGAAGATAACTTACCTAACAAAGATTATTTTATGTCTATTAGCTTCATACATTTTTAGAAATAAAAAATATTACTAGTAGAATGTTATACTATTTAAAACCTTATATAACTTAGAGCAAGAAATACATAGACTTACTGAATTTTACATTTTTGATATTTTAAATATGTTTCTTAAAGTCCTGCTAAAGTTAAGAAAATCTTTCTTAATTTGGTCAAACAAATTTGAAGCAGTATCATTATAACAGTGATCTCAAAATTCAGAAATAGACTAAGAATCACTTTAATAGAATGTAGTCAAGTTTTCTTAGATGCATGTTTCAGTTTAGGGTAATAGTCATCAGTCCCTAATAAGAAAAAGTTGCTGTTATAATTCTTTCCATCACCTCTTTCTCTACCCCTGATTCTTTTTTTTAAAATTAAATTTATTTGTTAATTTTTGGACAGTATTTGATTTCTTCCTTCAGACAATTCTTATGAGTTACTGCTGGTAACTAAATATTCCATTTTTGTCTCCCAAATCCATATGTAGAAGCACTAATATAATGTTTATTTTATTTTTTAAATGATTTATTTATTCATATAGACTGTGGTATAGGCCAAAGGTGCAAGGGTGGTTAGAGGATTCACCAGAGACAGAGAATGGAGCAGAACAGGCCGACTGATAAGGTAACCTGCTGAGGGGAGCAGCTGGCGAGACTGGAGAGGTCTGCTGGGCCATGTAGGTCACCTCCCTGGCCAGAGATCGTACTCATGCTAAAATGGCTGCAGCTTCCTAGTGCTGTGCTTCAACCTATTGCACTGCCAGGGAGGGACCTCACTCATATGTTTAGAGGTGTTCTTGAGAAGTTATGATGGTGGAGACACCATGATAGAATGAGTATCTTTGCAAGAAGAAGATAACTAGACTTTTCTCCCTTAGCCTGTTTGAAGACACTGCCAGGAGCAGCTATGCATGAACCATACAGTGGCTGTCACCAGACACCGTATCTGCAGGTACCTTAATTTCATATATCCATACTCCAGATTTGTAACAGATGCTTGTTATTTAAGTCACCCAGTATATTTGTTATAGCATTTGCAACTAAAATAGAATTGGTACCAAGAGTTTGATGTCTCTTTTATAAATACCCAAACAATATAGAAATGACTTTAGCACTATCACAGTGGTAAAGGTTGGAAGCATTTTGAGGTACATACTTGAAAATACAGCCAATATTGCTGTACTTTAAAAGCAATTTCTTGTAAGATCTCAGAAGTACAAGAGGGTAACTGTAGTTTCACTCTTTAAAAAATGAAGAAATGATCATCTACTAACTGTTGGCAGAAATTTGGATGGCAAAGGCTATTCTGATGAAGCCTCAGATACATGAGGAAAACATTATTGAATAATGGAGAAAAGCATAAAATATAAATTGGCAAAGAACTTGACTGAATTGTGTTTATATTCAGTGTTTTGTAGAATGTAAAACTTGTGAGCAATCAAAGAAATACTTAGTTGAGATTTCTAAGCAATATGTTGAATGAATAATTTATGTCCCCCTGAATGCTAATAGTAAAATGCAGGAAGTAAGAAATTAATTAAAGAAGTTTTTTTTTTTTTTAAGCAAGAAGGAATTAGAGGTTAGAGATTTGAGAAATTTTTGGCCTATCCGTGTTGAAGACACATGAATGTGGACAGGTGGCTTTTGGAAAAGATTAGTATAATGAAACTAGAGAACCCAGGACCTTATTAGTCACTCAATGTAAGTTAGGAATAGAGGTGAAATTATGCCAGCCAAGACATTGTAGACTAGATTTAAAGGAAATGGAAAAACAAGATGGAATTGAGTAAAGCTTCAAAGATCCACTGCCCTTCAATAAAACAGAAGACAGACCCAAATATAATTCAGAAATCTTGGGGGCTACTTCTCTCACTGTTTCCCTAAGAAGAGATAGTTCCTCCTAGGTTTCAAAGGGTGGGACCTAAAATATTTATTTACCATTTTTACTCTAATATATGTGATCTCTATCAACTAAAAATTCTAACTTTTCTTAGGATTTGCAGTAGTTCAGCCATAAAGACATAAAATAGAGTGAGGATACTTGGCAATAAAATTTCTCTTCTGTTTTTCATTATGTATGCACACAACAATGAAATATAGATAGATAACATAAGCTACACATATGTTCATGTATTTTACATATGAATAAATGTGTTGCAGTGTACATGTACATATATGTTTTTCACCAATATAATTATTAAAATAATATTAACAATATTTTACTATCATGTACAGAAGAATTGATTCTTTAACAAGTCTCCTTTGTCCCAATATTTCTACTTTTTTGATATCATCTATTTGGTCGTCTGGATATTTACATTAAGGAATTTTTCCAGTGAGTACTTATAGAGGCAGCTAACATATCACCTATACATGGTAACTTAATAAATATTTGTTGAGTGAAAATATTTATTGAATATAGAAATTAAAGGTATGTATAACCTACCTTCTTTCGTGGCTGAAGTATTTATCTATTGGCTTTTTTTTTTTTTTCAAAGATTTATTTATTTGTGCATACAGAACTGGGGTACAGGCCAGAGGCTCAGGGGCGGTGAGAGGCTTCACCAGAGACAGAGTGGGGAGCAGAACAGGCAGATCGACGAAGTACACTGCTGAGGGGAGCAGCGGGCGGGCCAGGAGAGGTCTGGCTCGCCATGTGGTCTCCTCCAGGGCAGGCGGCAGGCGGGAATCGAACTCATACGGAAGTGGCTTCAGATTCTCAGTGCTGTGCTTTAACCCGCTGCGCCACCAGGGAGGGCCGCTATATATCTTTTTTAATTTGAGGGTTACTAATTTAACTACTGTATGTCTTATTGTTGAAAATCTGTATGTCTTTTTTTTCCCTTTGACATGCGGATTACCTTTTAGTCTGAAGTTTGATTTCCTTTTCATATCATAGTTTATTTTCTTGTTATAAAACATCTAATTAGTATCTGCCCATTTTTGAAATTTAGACCTAAGACTATTTGCTCTTATATTAAGTACCTTTGTCTCTCTCTCTCTCTCTCTCTTTTTTAAAGATTTATTTATTTTGGCATGGAAGGATCTGGACATATGCTATAGGTGCAGGGGAGGGCGGGTGACAATATTCATCAGAGACAGAGAGGAGAACAGAACAGACTACTGAAATCACTTCTGAGGGAAACAGCGGGTGAGACGAGAGGTCTCCTGTGCCATGTAGATTAACTCCCTTGCCTGGGATTGAACACATACTGAAGTGGCTGCAGATTGCTTCATAGTGCTGAGACTTAACCTCTTGCACCACCAGGGAGACCCTTTTTTGTCTCTTCTTTATAATTGCTTTTTCTCTGGATGTCTTATTAACAGTGTATGCATGACAATTACATGACACTCTATTTTCTGTCAGGGTTATGACTTTCAGCCTCACCTATTTATTATTTCAAATTATTAGTTTTGGTAATCCTACTTATATCCTTAATTTACAGTCTTCTCTTTTTGTCTCTTTGCTATTTATTGTGCTATGTTTTAGCTCTTATATTAATTAGAATTTTATTTGTATGGAATCTTCTTATAACTTATCAGTCTTTTCATGATGGTTTTACTCCTTGAGTTCAGTTTGAATTTTTATTTTTTTGTTTATATTTTCATGTAGTTGCATAATTGAATACCATTCTTCATCAATTTGTTCAAGTCTAAGAAGCTCTACAGATCTTATATTTTCTCTGTAAGGTGTGAATGTCTTTTTAAAGATTATCTTCCCTTATCTGATAAAATTTGATTTCTCACTGATTTTAGTGTAAAACAAAGTATAGAACTTTTTTTTTCTTTCTATTCCTTTTCTTTTTCACATATTTGTGTCAAAGGAGTCTTAGTGAATGTCAAGACTTTTCTCCAGCACCCAGTAGAAAGGCCCATAGAGAACATTTAGAAAGAATATTTGCTCTCATCCAGAAATAAATAGGAAACACCACCACAACGAGCTGTCAATTGGCATCTAGTTGGGAACCTGAAATTCTATCTCAACCTACCAGTAATAATTCAGTGCCTCCCTTTCTTGATCAGGGAAAATAGTACAGTTACATAGAATCCAAAGTCCTATACCATGATCAGATAATAATAAAAATCACTCACTGTACCTGGAACTAGGAAACTCACAAGCCAAAAAAAAAATTCTAAAATTCTAAATTTCTAAGATATTAGAAATTCTAAAATTCTAAAAAAAAATTGAAAATTCTAAAATTCTATTAATTCTAAAACCCAAATGATAGAAGCATTAGATTTATCAACAATTATAAACAAACTTGAAATAAATAAATAAATAAAATAGAAGCTTCAATGATAGTAAGCTCAGCAACCTAGAAGATACAAAGAGGAATACAGTAAAAATTAGAAGAAGCATAACAACCAAAATTCAAATTTTTTAAGTGAATTCAATGGTAGGATGAAGGGGACAATGAAAGATCCAGTAAACTGGAAGCTAGAAGAAGAGAAATTACCCAGTTAAACAACAGACAGAAAACAAAGAATAATAAATAGCCTTAGGGACCTATAACATTAAAAGATGCAACATAATAATGCCAAAACACTTTTCAGTATTCTGGGGCATAAAACAAACCAACAAATTTAAAAGAATTAAAACCATACAGTGTGTTTAGATCACCATTGAATGAAACTTGAAATTAATAACAAAGATACAAGGAAAATCTGCAAACACTTGGAAGCTGAGTAAGAAACATCTGCTTAACACTTGGGCCAACAGGAAATATTATGGGAAATAGAAAAATAATTTAACTTGAATGAAAAAAAATTAAACTATTAATGTAAGCATGGAAACTGCAAGATGATCAAACAAGACCTTACTTGTATGCATCCTTCATGAACACCAATACTTTGACAGCCATTCACAGTCAAAAGTTCTTTTGTGGAAGCACTCGCATCCAGGCAGGACACTGAAACAGGGCTGCAGCACAAAACTGAAGGCCATTTGAGAAGTAGGCACAAAGCCACATGACCAACTCTCTAGCCACAGTCCTCATTCTAGACCAGAAATAGTTCTGCACCCTGGATAACTGGGCTCTGCACCCTCACCCTAGATAACTGCACCCCATTGGACTTGAGCCTATGTTCACACTCAAGAAAGGGAATTGAACATTTGTGTCAGTTTTATTCCAAATAGTAACATACTGAAATGATACAGGTATTCTTGGGTTGGTAATGGTGAAGGGTTAATAAATGAAGTGCATTATGAAATGGAGTACTCAGCAGTAAAAGTGAATGAACTATTGGTACCCAGAACACACAGGATGCCTCCGTAATATACTCTGAGTGGGGAGAAAAAAAATCCTTCCCCAAAGGTCCCATGCTATGATTGCATTTATATATCATTTTTGAAATGGCAGAACTTCAAAAACAGAAAACAGATTAGTGGTTGCCAGAGGTGAAATAAGTGGTGAGAGCAGAAGTAGGTGTGGTTTAAAAGGACTACAGGAAAAATCCTTGTGGTGGATGAAAATATGTTGCTTTTAACTGTATCAGTTCATTGTTACTGTTGTGAAACTGTGCTGTAGTTTTTCAAGAAGGCACCATTGTGAAAACAGGTGAAGGTACTAGATATTTGTATTATTCTTACAATTATGGGCAACTCTACAATATGACAAAATTGAAAACTTAATTAAAAACAAACAAGTTTTGAGAGAAAAAGTTGAGACACCATGCTCAAAAACTTGGTTAGTGATCCATAAAAGAGGAGATAGGAGCCTAATTACAGCATTATATTTTACACATGTAAAGTGGTCACCGCACTGGACTTGGGCCTATGTTCACATTCAAGAAAGGGAATTGAACGTTTGTATATAAATACTATAATAAATATGACATTTTATCCTGGAAAGGAAAATGCCTCAAAGCCTTAATAGTGTTGTGCTTCATTAACCACTGGAAAAGGGTTTTATTATTGTGAGTACTATGGTTTAAGTGTCTTCAAAATACTACAAAGTTCTGATGAGCTTTTATGAGAAAAAAAATATATTTTTTTCTGAGAATCTTAACAACTCTGATTTTTAATTTATTGTGAACTGATTATAGGAATATTCAACAACATAATAGAATGCTACAATAAGAAGATTTTTCAGATCTACTATGAACTTTTATTTATTAAAGGGATTTGGTCAGTTACAATGTCAAGAAAAGTAACTATTTTTTGAGCACATGATTGTCCTGCACTAAGAAAGAATATGTTATAGAAGTGAATTTTTTTTTTCTTAAACTAGCTCTATAGATGCTTGGACAAAATAGGGAAACATAAGCATCTTATGTTCATTTTAAGCTGATCTTTATAAAATGGAACTCTTCCAAAGTGAGCAATTATACTACCATTGTGAGAGAAATGTAATATTGAAATTTGTATGAATGTACATTAATTTAATCCATGTGTGCCTATGTTTAACAACCAACTAGAAAATTAATATCTATCCCTTTTATAGTGATAAAGACTCAAAATTCTTCACAATGCAAAACCTTCTTAACTAAATCACTTATGATAATAAATTCATATCTTGCAGGGCTTAAATACAAGAGAATAAAGCTCTTGATAATGAAA
The DNA here is from genome assembly GCF_000260355.1 of Condylura cristata. Taxonomy (NCBI): domain Eukaryota; kingdom Metazoa; phylum Chordata; class Mammalia; order Eulipotyphla; family Talpidae; genus Condylura; species Condylura cristata. Next base: position 70,358,647 of record NW_004567103.1, on the reverse strand, counting down.
GTTAATGGATTACTATCCATTTAAACCATATATCCAGAAAGACTATATTTCATGGGGAGCTTTCACCAGCTTAATAAATGAGAATCTTCTGTCCAGTAGGTAAGAAATGAGCCTGGTTAACTACACAAGCAAGGTCAGCTCACTGGTCAAAATAATACTAGAAGAGTCAGAAGGTGTTGGATTGGCACTTACTCTCCAGACTTGGACTATGACCTTGACACAAGGACATTTTTTTGGATTTACTAGAAAATAGCTATTTGCAATGATTTTCTTTTTTAATTAATCATTAAAAAAATCATTTCCCATAGTAAGATAAAAATATCTGTAAGGATCAAACCTCCAGTTATTCCATCTACTTGCTTGTGGATCTCAAGACAAAAGCCACACTATTGAAGTAATGAATACATGTAACAAAACCAAAAATTTGGTGTTTTGCTGTGATAGTCAGACTGGTTTTGGATGTAAGCCACATGTTCACATGCTCCCCTTTGTTCCACTGGGAGATCCAACATCTAATTACATTAGAATGCTCTGAAAGTTCGTTAATGAACCTGAACTAACTGACCGGTGACTTTGAAACAGGTGCCCGACTTTGCCCTTGATGTGTGCTAAATAAGCATATAGGAGAGAATAGGAAATTAACATTGTGAGTCCAAAATATATAAACTGGGCAAATGGACAAAGTTTTGCTTGAAGGTGTACTTGGAGGAAAAGAATGTGACCATCTCAAAGAAAATAGCCATGAGTTAAGTGGGGAATCTGGGAGGTGGGCCAAAAACAGGACCTGACAGGAAAAGAACGAGACGGTATCTGGTCATCTGGTCATTCATGGATATAAACACACACTCTCACACATACTCAAACACAAGCAAATGCACACAACTTCTGTCCCATAGTGTACTTCCTGAGTATGTGTACTTGGAAAGAGGGTACTATGACAAAAAGGAAAGGAAAAACTATGTTCCTGTTTTACAAAGAACTGTTGTGGGAGTGAAATAAGAGAAGAAACTTAGCAAATCCGCTGTGGGAGAGGTTTTGGTGATAGCAAAGAAGACAGCCTTGACTCTGAGTTTATGTATAGAGGGTACTAATACCAGAATTCATGTATATCAATAACTGTAACTTTATTTTTCGATTACTTCAGTTGATGTTTTTACATTCTAATACAGCCAGAAGGAAAAGAAACCAAAATAAAAATTTCTCAGAGATCTCAATGCATAAATCTGTGCTCAAGATAGACAGCTTTTGGAAATGCTAAATTGTGGGAGTACCTTCTAGTCTTTTTTCATTCTCATGTGGTACCATTAGCTTGCCTGGTGATTGAGTAGGAGACCTTGTAGTTAACGACCAAATCATCCCATGTAGTTCCTCTTCTAGCCCTTTTTGTGCCCAGTATTGTAAGTGTAATTTTGTGATACAGTTGGGTTCATGGAAATTATCTTGCCATGCTCCATTTCTCTGGAAGATCTGAGGGGCAGAAATCTCAGTGAAACTGTCTCAGCATTATCAGTTTCAACTTGCTCCTCAGGCAGTGGTAAATCCTGCCCAGAGGGCATCCTCCTGCCAAGAATCCCTTCTCTCTCTAGGACCTCTAGCATCTGAAGCTTCTCATTTTTCTTCTTTCTGTTCTCATTCCTTTAACATGGAACTGACTTTTCTACTTGGATGATTTTAGCAAATGGAAATAGATTGAATTGGGTCTTTTGAGACCACTATAGCATCAGAGATAATAGAAGCCTAGCCAATAATAGCTGAAAATTTCCTAATTTGTCTTCTCAGTTTACATTAGGGACCAAGGCTTGTGAAAATAAAAACTCAGAATAGAATTCTTTATCCCTGTCTTCTTAGCTGTTGAATTTCCTAGGGCAAAGGGCTTAGAAATGCCTAGATGCTTTAATTTGGAAACAAGGGGTTGAAAAACCAAGGAAGAAATTACAGGGAAGAGAGAAGAGAGAGAGAGAGACTATTTTGCTACTTAAGTGAGACCTGCATTTCATCATGCTAATGGGTACTCATTGTACAAAGTATAATTCAGAGTACTGAATGCTATAATGGTATACTTGTGTTAAGTGGAAAATGAGATGAGGGACAATGACACCCTTTTTACCATATTTTATGATTTTGCAATGCCTGTCCTGGCTTACAACTCAGCAAATTCTTATTTTTGAGAATTTCCCATTAATAGGGCATTTGAAATGTTATTTAACAGTGAATCAAATGGTCAGAAACCCTAAATTATAAGACTTCAATTAATAACAGTGTTAAGTAAAGTTAGTTCATATTTTACAAAAAGCTATGGAGCATGAAACAATGTAGATCAAAGACACATGGAGATTTCATATCTTCCTTTTTAGATAATCTTTCAGATGAATATTAAGACAATGAGTATTTGAGGTGGGTACTTAATGAAATTAACAAAGTTCTGCATTTTTTTTAAAAGATTTATTTATTTGTGCATAAAGAACTGGGGTACAGGCCAGAGGCTCAGGGGCGGTGAGAGGCTTAGCCAGAGACAGAGTAGGGAGTAGAACAGGCAGATCGACGAAGTACACTGCTGAGGGGAGCAGCGGGTGGGTCAGGAAAGGTCTGCCAAACCATGTGGTCACCTCTGGGGCAGGCGGGAATCGAACTCATGCGGAAGTGGAAGTGGCTTTAGCTTCTCAGTGCTGTGCTTTAACCCGCTGCACCACCAGGGAGGGCCCAAAGTTCTGCATATTATTTAAATAAAGTTTTTCAATTTAGATTGGTAAAAACTTGTGCATATGACACCCATTAAACTCAATAGTATCTGTGTGCTAGTGGTTTGGAGTTTCTTATTTATAGGTTATCAGATGTTATTAGGGATATAATTCAATCAATATAGTAAACTAAGTGAGAACAACATTGGCAGGAACCAAGCTAAAACTTTTATAATATCAGTTAGAATAGTATCAAATGATTATTATGTGCCAAGTTTTATTCATTACATAACTCATTAATCCCTATTAAAATCTCATGATGGATACAATATTTTTAACTTCATTTTCAGGTTAGTAAATTGTGACTCTGAGCATTCCCTCTATATTCTATACTGTCCATTTCCCATGAACGTCATAGACAAAAAGATCATTAATGCTTAAGTAGAAAAAAAATTCAGGTTTAAAATAATGCTTTAATTTAAGGACAAGGAAAGCAGTTGCTTTGACTCAAATAAGAGATTTTTAATAAATTCATGTGTTTATTTGGTCTGATAAAATGTTAATTTGGGCCCTCCCTGGTGGTGCAGCGGGTTAAAACACAGCACTAAGAAGCTAAAGCCACTTCTGCATGAGTTCGATCCCTGCCTGCCCCGGAGGTGACCACATGGCATGGCAGACCTCTCCTGACCTGCCCGCTGCTCGCCTCAGCAGTGTACTTCGTCGATCTGCCTGTTCTGCTTCCTACTTTGTCTCTGGTGAAGCCTCTCACCACCTCTGAGCTTCTGGCCTGTACCCCAGTTCTGTATGCACAAATAAATAAGTCTTTCAAAAAAATGTTAATTTGTCTATTTGATCAAAAGCTTCATGTTTGAGAATATATACATATATGCATATTGTTTGCATATGTATTTGTGTGTGTGTATATATATATATATATGTATGTATATTGAGACTGTATGTGAGTGTGTAATAAACATTTAAGGACCTATCGAAGGTTTTCTCCCTTTGACCTGTTATGATCAATCTATACTTGATATAGTAGTGAAATGTTAAGTGTAAGGTAATAATTACAGTTTAGGGAAAATAAAAGTATAAGTTACTCTACTAAAGAAACCCACAGGTTATATCACTCAAACATACAACATTCTCAGTAAATGTATGTGGTAGGGAGGAAAATTTAGTCAGGCAGACTAGAATTTGTGTTTTGCATTGTGACCTTGGTAAAGTTGCTTCTCCAATCCTCAGTCTCCTAATTAAAACAAACAGAAATGCCTTGCAAATTGCTATGGAGATTAAAATGAGATAACATAAATCCACCCTAAACACTCCTGGTTATTACTCAATACTAGCAGCTACCTTTAAGCAAGATCACTGTTGTGGTACCTAGGAGAATTGAGATTTTATCACCAAACCTTGATGGTCAAATTGCAAGATGTCTGTTGAGAATAAAACACCTTTGCTTTGATTCTTATGAATTGCAAAATACCATGAATTCTGTAGTCAAACAGCCACAGAATTTTTTAATTCAAATGGGTTTGAATTCTTTATCTGCCACTTACTAGCTGGTGATTCTAGTGAAGTTGCTTAATGTCTCCTATGTCTTTGTTTATTCATCTGTAAGGTGTACAGACTAATAGTATGTCCACATTGGAAAATGAACTACTTCACTATTTTAAGTTTCTTGAACTGTTACAGGGCACCTCAATTCAGAGAGAGGCACCCCTGAGGCCCCAAAATCTGCCTGCTCTAAGTGGGTTCTGCCATCTTCCGCAGCAAGACAAAACATATAAAGCTTTAATGAAAAGTGACTTTAATACAGTGAATATACAATATGGAACACAAAGAATATAACTTCTAAATCAAACA
>NW_004567103.1:70345489-70353781 GCF_000260355.1 Condylura cristata | reverse complement strand
CTCTCCTTTTTCTCTGCTCAGTTCCACCCTCCTTCTGGGTGGGGCAGGGAACCTGGAACTTCCCTTCTCCTAGGGACCACCCAGTTACAGAACCATTACTTACACATAATTAGCACTCTATAGGATTTGTTAAACAAATAACTTCATTGTTATTCCCATTTAATCTGATAATGAATCAGTCAGAATTTTGATAATCCTTGAATAGTTCTTCCATGTCTTATAGAGATAACCAGTGGTATAGTTTTAGCTGTTTAGCACAAACTATTGTAGTATAATTAGTATTGCTTCACAATGTTGTCCTAAAAATTACCAATTTTTATAAAGTCACTAATTTATAAATATTAGTTTTTTTATTTTAATTGGTGCTACTTTTGTGTATTTCCACTGAAGAGAAGCTAGTAAAATTTGAATTTCTTATATATTTCCCAAGGATATAGGACTTCCTCTATCCCCCTCAAAAGTGTAAGAGTTCATACAGAAAGAAAAGAATAAGCCTGAACAAAAGCACTGTTACAAGATGTCAAGGATTGTGACTATTAAGAGCAGAATAACAGAGTATTATGGAAATGGGTGATCAGAAGCCCAAGTCAGTAATTTCCTCCAGTCTTCAAGAGTTCTGTCGATTTAACCTGCAATCTGTTGCCAGCCAATCACATTGCTCCCCAAATATGAGCTGCATTCGCCAAGCTGGATTTGAAGTATTCCAGACTTATTTCTGATCCCAGTGTATGATTAGATGTTGACTGAATGAGTCTCTCAGACAAGTGATGAGACACCTTGACAAGGTTACCGTTAACTCAGACACTTCATCTCATACAATTTAGGATTGGAAGGTGGTGGCTACATTTATTTCTGTTAAGTGATCATTGGTGATAAATGGCAGGGTTCATTTTCCAGCTTAACACTTTTGTGAAGGTGAATAATGGATAGCTAAAAGCAATGGAGATGCCTCAACAAAAGGAGAATGAGCAGTGGGATTTAGCTTGCTCTATCAGTTTAAAACTAATATTCCCTATTTTTACCTATTACTGCCATTTGCAATCCTTCTCCATTAATGAAACTTATTTTTGGCAAAATTTAAACATATAAGAATCAAATCTACTAAGGGATTATTAATTATAATTTCTGTGAAGTGTGGTCCCTTGTGCTATTTTGCCAGGATTTCTCCAGGTTGAAAATGAAATTTGAAAACAAATATTTTTAGAATATAGTTATGAATGGAAGTGTAAAGTATAATACAATGCTAAAAAAAGAGTTCATTTGTAGCAAGCCGGAAGCACACAATAACAAATTTAGAAGCTTATACCATCAAGAGTGGATGAGGTTCCTTTTATTTTTGTACAAATTGATGGAAATAGACTTCAAAACTTTGATAGGAGGAAATATATTTTATCTCTGCCTGCCCTTCTAATTGAGATTCTATTGATTTGTGTTAAAGATGGCAATAACAATGATGCCCTAAGGGTGGGTAAATGTAACTAACCTACTGACTTTAGAGCTCAACAAAATATGAGTTTTACCAACTTTTCCCCCTTGGCCATTCCTACTACTTGGTTTAGCTATTAATTTCACTATCAAAGTCAAGCTAAATTCTCTAGCTGCTAAGGTGTGTTAGAAAATACAGCAAAAGAAAGGTTAGTGGCTCCTATCCCTTGATTGCTGAATGCCTGGGGTCCGCCTGTGTGGCAGGTTGATGCATTGTTCCCTGTGCTTTCTTGCCACAATCCAACTCTTCTACAACCCAGTATATAATTTTACAATCTTTCCCATTATTAGCACATTTTAATAAAGTTCAAATTTGTATAGCCTCAAAGCCATTAACATTTTGTAGCACATTCTGGGTGGCACATTCCTCATTCAGAAAAATGTCTGCAGAAGAACACTCTTCTGATATATGATACTCTCTGGTTCATCATTTAAAACTTGAGACATCTACCAGCTTATACATCTTATTTAAAGTGTCAAGAGAGGGCAAAAAAAAATGCATTGACTTAAAGAGCCTTGTTACTTAAACTTCATGGATCACTGCATTCATTTTCTCTTTTTGGTGTGTTAACCATTTTTCCTATTTTTCTGTTCATTTTCTTTTGAAAAAAAGGGACATAAAGTGGAAAAATAGGCAAGTATCCTTAAAGAACAGTTTTTAAACCCAGTTTCTTAGGAAACAGTAAGGGTATCTTACCATGCAAAAACATGATTTAGAATATCCACAGCCTTAGGAGTGTTTTCTTTACAGATTAATATACTTGTAAAATATTGGCATAGCCTTCAAGTAGAAATTTTCATGGAAAAATGTTCACTATGTGGAGCATCTTAAAAGAAAACGTGAAAACCTGGAGCAAGGTCCATCAAGTTTGAAAAGTAGTGTGTTTGCCTTTTGTGACTCCAGAAATTTGTTTTGAGATAAATCACTAAATAATAGTAATAATGTTATGTCAAATACAGGCTCAGTGTCATTGTTTCTATACATATCAATCTGCTTTGATTGCCAGTCATTTCCAAGTTGTGATGGGACAGACTCTTCTGAAGTCAGGGCTTTCTGGACATTGATTCACCTGGAAGCTTCATAATACAAATGATGCCTAAGGCTCACATGTCAAAAAAAAGAGTCTGTTTGCAAGTGGTCTGAATAGAGCTTTGACTTTTGCAATTTCATACATTTCATGTTATTTTTATAGACATTTAATTTAGGAAATAGTGAGTTAGGTGATTTTTCAGTGTATTCATGTTAAATACAACTGTACTTTAGAGATACATGTTAGATTGAAATACATTTTCTAATAAATTTCTGCCTGCCTTGTAGAATGACTCAGAGCACAGAGTCAGTGTGTGCTAATAAGTGGCTGAAGGTGGACTTAGTCAGTGAGTTTTGGGGTTGGGTGGAGGAAGCCTTGATTTGTAGCATTTGCTCGTTTCTGTGGTTTAAACCTTACCATGGTAGACTACAATCTACCAATGTATGAACAACTCACACAATTTCTGAATATCACTTCTTATGATCTGATGAGATCTGGCTCTTTATATCTGCGAGACTATGAGTAACTATTTCTGAAAAAGAATATAGACTGAATATATAGGCTTGGGCCAAAAAGATGCAGTTTGAGTCTGGATTATATTTAGGAAAACAAAAGTTCATTTGCAACATAGTTCTCTGGACCTGCCAAAGAGGCAGAGGAGAAGAAGAAAAACTTTGGAGGGTGGCTGACTGGTTTCAGGTTGATTATAATGCATAGATAACCCATACAAGAAACATTTTAGAGAGGAATCAATAATCCACTAATCCGAAACCTAACTAGTCCACACAAAATTAAAAAGTAGATTAATCAAGATGTATAAGTCCAACAAAGTAGAAAGATGAAAGTTTGAGCAGGGAAAGACATGCAAAGAGAAAACAGTTTGTGGATAATGATGAAAGCCAATTAAGGACAATATTGGAGGCCTAAGTGTGAGTTGCCTTGTTGTATTATTTTTTTCTTAAGATTTTACTTATTTATGATGCAGAGATGGGGTACAGGCCAGAGGTATAGGGGAGGTAAGAGGATTCACCAGAGACAGAGTGGAGAGCAGAACAGGCCGACTGATGAAGTACACTGCTGAGGGGAGCACTGGGCGGGTCAGGAGTGGTCTGCCACGCCATGTGGTCACCTCTGGGACAGGTGGGAATCAAACTCATGCTGAAGTGGCTTTAGCCTCTTAGTGCTATGCTTTAACCCGCTGAGCCATCAGCAAGGGCCCAGTCTTGTTGCATTTATGCAACATTGGGAACAAAAGAGAACCTCACTAGAGTAGTGTTGTATAGGTAATTAACGCCACTGAAGTATAGATTTTTTTTTAGTTTAACTGAAAAGTCAAAATAAAATGCCTGAGTCAGAGGACAGGAAGAAACATTATAAAAGTGCTTACATTATAAAAGTGTTGTTATACATTCCACAGGTAAGTGACACCATATAGTATTTGTCATTTTCCTTCTGACTTAATTTGATAGCATAATCTCCCTCCAGGTCCATACTTACTGTCACAAGAGATAAGAGTTTCTCTTTTATTATATATGAGTAATATTCCATTGTGTATACATACCATATCTTCCAGACCACTAGTCTGTTTTTGGGCATTTTATTTTCAAAGCCTAGCTATTATAAGCAGTACTGCAATGAACATATAACAAATCCTAGAAATGAAACTACAGAATTGAGTTTGCTAGACACGGGGGGTGGGAGCCCATTGGGAAGGGGACACAGTGGACTATGGTAGACTTTCAGTTCATTGGCAGTGTGTGATTTGATATGGTATACCTGATGAGTGTGAACCCTTACCTCTCACTCATATACAATGTTGTAAATGGATAGTACAATTTTACAAATTAATAAAAGGGTAAGTAAATAAATGATTTATTTACAGACAAATTTGCTTAATAATCTGATTATTTAAAAACATCAAAATAATCCGATTCAGAATTTAATTATTTCTAATTCTTACTTTCAAATAGTTCTATTTTTGCTTTATTTAAAGACTTTTTTTTTTTAAGATTTATTTATTTATGAATTGAGAACTGGGGTACAGGCCGAGGTGTGGATGGTGAGAGGATTCACCAGAGATAGAGTGGAGAGCAGGAAAGAAGATCGATGATGTACACTGCTGAGGGGAGCAGCAGGCAGGTCAGGAAAGGTCTGCCCGCCATGTGGGTCACCTCTGTGGGCTGGAATCAAACTTGTACTGAAGCAGCTGTTGCTAGCTTGCAGTGCTGCATCCTAAATAATTGTGCCACCAGAGAGGGCCAAGTAAAGCCTTTAGGAAAAAAGCTGTTTATGCATACAAGCACTCGGGTAAGGTCAGAGGTGTTGGGGTGGTGGTGAGAGGATTCACCAGAGACAGAGTGGGGAGCAGAACAGGCAGATCTACTGAAATACTCTGCTGAGGGGAGCAACGAAGGATATAGGAGAGGTCCAGTGCACCAAGTGGATCAGCTCCCTGACTGTGGATCAGCTCCCTTACTGGGGATCAAACCCATGCCTCAGTGGCTGGCGATAGCTTAACAATACTGAGCCTTAACCCCTTGCACCACTAGGGAGGCACTAAAGTAAAGTCTTTATATAAAATGAAGATGGAAAATGTGATAATATGTCATTTCAAGTAAGTACCTAATTTCACATTTTTTGTTATAGTAATAAAATTAAGTATAATTATTTATTCTATATGACAAACATATATTTAGAACTTTTAAAAAGGAAATTTCTATTTGTCCTAACTAAAGTGAAGATTTCTTAAATTATCTATGTGCAATCAAGCAGTGCCAGGGATGTTAACTTTCTCACATACACAATGGAAAATTTCATTTCTGAAGTTGTGAACGTGGAAGCCACTTTCCAGTTCAAGGTTTTCTTCATAGTTTAATATTTGAGCTTCCTTTTTCAGGATAACTACGTAAGAAATGGCTACGAGCTCCCTGAAATATTACTAACTTATTAATATAATTTCTCTGAAGATAAGCAGGATCTTCAATTCATCTATTAGCTTTATGCTCACAGTGGCAGACCCTAGCTGTCATCAGAAGCTTTGTTCTGTCTTCTCAATGTCTTTTACAGAACAGGAAGCATCACCGCTGCTTCAAGATAGAAGGATCATTCCTTTTATCCCAAACAGAAAAATGAATAGTCATTGTTTCAATGACATCTAAGGAGTATTATGAAAACTCAAGAAAATATTGGAAGGACAACCAATTTGCTTTTCCTTAAGTAACACATAATATAATTATATGCAAAACTAATGTAAGATAAAGATAATATTTCAAGAAATAGTTTGCCTCCCTGTTACAATGACAAGAACCTAATATAATAAATTATAAAGAAAAAGGAATAGAGTTGATTTGTACCCACAGAAACAAATGCTGAATGAATAACCTTATTATAAGTATATATTCATTTTCTTATTTGAATTTGTCCAAATGATTCCTCACCCTGACACTCTTCTTGCAATACAATCAAGCATGAGGATTTAGGGGGAGATAGTATTGTTTTTTATTGGTTTTATATGTGAGTTGTATCCCCAAACCAAATTGCTTCATGGAAAAGTGATAAAGAGAATGATATCACAGAATAAAGAAGAATATGCTATTTATTTCTGACAGTTTTGAAGGTCTCATCAAAAGCCAAAGCCAATTTAAAAAAAAAAAATCTATCTTGAGATAGGCAGATTATTTTACTTCTTATGCTCCAAGATCATACTTTACTTTCTGCATCTTTCCTCTATTCTTTAATTTGGTTCCTGCCAAATTTTAATACATGGGTATTAAGTTATAATCTAAATTATAAATAAAAATTAATGTAATAGGTATGTATTAAAAGGTCAAAATAGAAAGTAATTTCTAGTGTACAACAATTTAAAATTATTCATGAACAACAATGCAAAGTTTATTTTATTCTCCTGGTCACTAATAATAATAAAATAATATTATCAAAAAAACAAAAAACCTTTGATCCAAGAAAAAAAAAAGGATACAAGTACACTTACCAAAAAGATCAAGAGGACTTGGTTGACCTTTCTAGCAAATAAAGAAAATAGAAAATATTGTCTATTATCATCAAAAATTAAAAAGCAAATGAAAATTCTCATGAAATAGTTTTTCTTCTTGGATTCTTCTTAGAACATTAGTTTTTATAGGGATGCCAAGTAATTTCCTTTTTAAGATCCTCAGTGATTATGATAAGTGTGGGATATACCTATTACACTCATAGTGAATAAAAAGTAAATTATGTGAAGCTTATACCAGTAGCTTTGTATTTGATCTTGGATCTTAGTGGTCAGCAGATGTTAAGTTTGATAGTAAGTATAAAAAGAAATGGAACATAATCTCTTGATGTGTTCATCCTTTATGATTTCTGCCATTCAAAAGAAAAACTATTTGATGATCTCATTATATACAACCCCATGTATGTAAAAATAGTATCTTTGACAGTGTTGTATGATAGGATAATAGTGATAAAATAACTTCACCTATCTCTTATATGAAATATACCTACTTTTCTAGGAAAGATATAACCATTACTAGTGAATTGTTATATACGTTAAAGGAAATAATGTTCAATCACATTATTTTACAGTAAAAGTACTAGAGTAAATGTAGATTTAGAGATAGATCTCATTGCAAATGTTCTTTTTTTTTCCCAGAAATATATTAAAGGGGTAATTTTTGTGTCCAGAACATTTTAATTGTCACTTATATTAATAAGAATAAACTTTTTAAAAGTACAAAGAATGAGACAGATTCCTTTGTCTATAAATAGAATATACAGTTGTTTTAGATACAGGATTTATCTGGGAAAAGTTATTACATAAAAACAACTATCAATAATGACTTTGATGTTCCTAAGTTCTAAATGCTACATTTTGGAACTATTGCTCAGTTGTAGATAATTATATGATAGCTAAAGGTCAAATTCCCAACTATAAAACAGGAAAATATTGCAAATGTCACAAAATTTGGAACTTTGCTAGAGGTAAATCTCTGAGAAGAGATGAGCTTCCATCAGCCTAGAATCCTTCTGCTAGAAATCTCTATAAGTCTGTACCAAATACTTACTACTGTTAAGTATGACCCAACCTCTAAGTGACAAATAACAATTGAATTTTTATGGGACTGAATTAATTAATTAATTAATGGAAGTCACTGACAATAACAATAAATGTAAATAGAAGAGCAAAAGCAAAACAAATGAGTTATTTTAGGATGAAATAATTCTGTAAGCAGACTAAAATCAACCTTAATTATTACCTTGCAGGAGTATATAAACCTTTTCATGTTACTTGATCATGAGTGATAGCACTATTTATCAAAAAGTAAAAGAATAAGCAAACAGTATATCTTAAAATAAACAAGAAGTCCCAAACCCTATATTCCATCTCTCCCACTGAAAATAAATTCATCTGATTAATGCTGTGTCAAATATTAGTGTTACTCCATTGGTGTGCATTTTAAATCTAAGATGTATAGTTGCACTTATATATATATATAGAACGAAGCCACCAACAGCTGATCAGATTTGAAATTAGAATAATGTCTTCAAAATGTCCTGTGAAATCATTAGTATTTGCAAATATCATAGTCTATGGGAGTATTGACCTTTTTGTGATGGATACTTGCCATTGCTTTTTTGCTTTTTTTTTTTTTTTAAAGATTTATTTATTTGTGCAGGCCAGAGACTCAGGGGTGGTGAAAGACTTTACCAGAGACAGAGTGGGGAGCAGAACAGGCAGATCGACAAAGTACACTGCTGAGGGGAGCAGCGGGCGGGTCAG
>NW_004567103.1:70315011-70345204 GCF_000260355.1 Condylura cristata | reverse complement strand
AGGTCTGCCACACCATGTGGTCACCTCCGGTGCAGGTGGGAATCGAACTCATGCAGAAGCAGCTTTAGATTATCAGTGCTGTGCTTTAACTCGCTGGGCCACCAGGGAGGGCCCATTGCTTTTTTGATGGAAAATAAAGTTTGGGGATTCTGGAACCTCTGAGAAAGGGGATAAAGAAGAAAAGACAGGTAGATAGGTGCTGACTTGCTGTTTCCTCTTCAAAAAGCCATCAACAGTGGTCATTGCCTCTCAACAATGACTTTTTGCAAAGAAACAAGAGGATTATAGTTTTCTTGCTTACTGAAATTAGATCAAGTTCACTGAACATATAAAATACTTAACACATTGAACAGTTGTTTTGGTCTGAACACTTTACTTGCAAAAGTACATGAGACAATTCAGTTATGAACAAATTTTGGGAGAAGCATATTCTAAAATATTGTCTTTTTATATAGTAATATACTTAGGAAGTTAACAATTGCTCTTATACTTTTGGTTTATATTTGAATAACTACTGATTAAATCTGTTATTTATTTTGCTACAAATGTGCAGTTTGGATAGGCCTCTGTGGGGATGCTCATCCTAGCTCATGTAGCCTCAGCTAGCATTTCTCAGCCACAAATAGAGGGTCCATTTTGGGATGAGGTACTCACAAAACTGGGAAGTGGTTGACTGCCAATTGGAAGGTCAGGCTGGGCTAATCTTGGGGGACTGTGTTTGTCTACGTGGGCTTCCCCTGGGTACTCCTTTTACTTCTTCAATATGTGTGTCCCAAAAGTTAGTGTTCAAAAAAAAAAGAAAGGTTTTTGCTTCTTATGGACTTAGAAATCAGCACAGGCCAACTTCTACTGTGTTCTTTTTTTTTTTTTAAAGATTTATTTATTCATACAGAACTGGGGTACAGGCCAGAGATGTGGAGGGTGAGAGGATTCACCAGAGACAGAGTGGAGAGCACAATAGGCCGACTGATGTACTACACAGCTGAGGGGAGCAGCGGGCAGGTCAGGAGAGGTCTGCCACGTCATGTGGATCTCCTCCGGGGCAGGTGGGGATCGAACTCATGTGGAAATGGCTTAAGCTTCTTAGTGCTGTGCTTTAACCCGCTGTGCCACCAGGGAGGGCTCTCTACTGTGTTCTTATTGCGCAAGCAGTCAGAGCCCACTCACGTCCAAGGGAGGAGACTATTGATCCTACCTCTCATTGAGTAAAGTTAAAAAATAAAATGGTGTTTTCCTTATCTATCACAGATAAGTTGCCCACTTTTAGTGTCTCAGGATCGTAATATACTTCCTACCATAGGCAAAGTTACAGAGGTAGTTATTAATATCTGTGATTTTTTTTCTATTATTCAATTAATTTTCCCAAAACCTGCCATTGTGCTTAAAGATTAGTAGTTGAATTTTAAAACTAACATTTAATATTTCTAATTATCTCATTTTAACTATGAGAAGGAAGGAAAATAGTAACCTTTGAGTTAAATGCAAGTAGTCATTAGTAAAATTTTAAGAGTTGCTTCTTTCTTCATTGGTTGTACATTACCTTCAGAAAGTTCCCCATACCCCATACACAGGAAACCTAGGAAGCTTCAACATAATTACTTAGTAGCAATAATGCAGTAGCTAGCTGTTGTTCAGTGAATAATGGCCCTAAGTGACTTAAGTGCATATGTTTAGATAGTAGAAGAAATATAAGGAAGATAGAAGACACATGTAGTACTTTTATGGATAGGAAGTGGGTGAAATGGGGACTAGAACAAATGACGCAGAAAGAAAAGGAGCTATTCATATGTAATTTAAATATATAATGAAGAAAAGTAGAAATGAACTTTGAGGAAAATTCTTAGCTTTCGCTCTGAGGATGAAAGAAAAAAACTGAGCATTGCTTATTTTAGTTTAATTGAAGAACTAACTGAAATAAAAGAATAAGTATCATATTTTGATCTGCAAATATATACAAATGACAGTTCTTTTGCATATGAAAGTATAAAAATGATCTTTATTATGCTTTGTTGAAGAATAATAAGCTCAGTCTTAAATATCACATAAGCCCATCTAAATGGCTTTACTATCCCTTTACTTAATTCTAAAAGATTTAAAAAACCACTTAAAATTGATTAGTCCATCCTTGGTTCTCTAACATAATAAAGCTTAGAAAATAGCTTCCACTGTGCTACACAACATTGTAATTTAAATTGAGCGATTTTCTACCCTAGTCAGGTAAAGGATGAGCCAAACCACAGTATGGCCTTAGGTGAACGTATTCTAAGAACAAGCAACTTATGTGTTAACTTGTTTTAGCAGAGAAAGCACAGACAGTGTTGTTTATTAACCTTGTTCTCTGCAGGCAAAGGTTTTGTAGGTTGTAGTGAATTGCATGGTTGAACTAAAGTCGGTAATTTGGCCAAATTGACCAGTCACCTCAGAACTATGGATGCACAGCCAGGCTTAATTATAATTTAGATGTAAATATAAGGCTTTTTTACCCCCACCTTCCCTCAGAAAAGCAGAGCTAAATTGACATTGTTATTATAAAAAAGAAAGGGAGTCAGTCAATGCATTTAATTTTTTCTCTCAATAGCATAAATGATCTATGTTAAATACCCTATTTATAATGGCTGTATAATCATGAAACTAATAATATTTGAAAATAGCTATTGATATTGGACATTGACTCTGGCTAATTTAAACTAAAGTTGGGTTTACTCAAAGGGAATTCTGAAATGCCAGAAATTCATACTCAAAATATTTATGGTCAGTGGGCTTCCCTGATTGCCTAGGGGTTAAGCATCAGTGCTATCAAGGCTACCAATCTCTGGTCAGGGAACTCACCTACTTATGGCACAGCAGACTCTTCCTCTCCCATCCACTGCTCCCATCAGCAGTATATTTTAATAAATCTGCCTGTTCTGCTCCCCATTCTGTCTCTGGTGAATCCTTTCACTCCACTATAACCCATACCGCTGGCCTATACACCTGTTCTTCTATGCAAAAATAAATAATAAATAAATAAAAATTATGGTTAGTGATGAAGTCCCACAGTTCTGGCCTGGAATTGGTTAAGTGATAGCAGTGAGCTGTCACTAGATGCAATCCCCACAGCTTGTATCACTCACACACTGGCATGGAAAATGCAGCTAGAATGTCAGCTGTGGCTTATATGAGTTCATATGAGTTTTTATGGAAGGATTGACTTGGTTACAACCAAGGTGTTTTTGTTGAGCCAGCTGTAACACAATATTGTAGATGGTGGTTTTAACAATAGGCATTTATTTTCTTAGTGTTCTGGAGGCTGGAAAGTACAAGATCAGCAGTGTTTGGTTTACAGTCCTGACTTGATGTGGCCTCATATAACACAAAGACAGAGGGTTCTGTCTTTTATACAGTCTGAAAGGGTGACTAGCCCCATGATGGGGGCTCCACCCTTAGGACCTTATCTCAGCTTAATCACTTTCCCCAAAACTCCTCCTCCAAATGCTGTCACATTGGGGTTGGGCTTCAGTACACGAATTTGTGTGTGTGTTGGGGGCTCAGGGGGGATACAAACTTTAAAGTCCATAGTATAAAAATCTCCTGACATCAAACCATTTTCTATGTGCTTTAGATAATGTGATCATCTTTCATAACTCTGAAGAGAGAAAACTAAGAGAATAAATATACGGACTTCATTCTCCTTCCTTAATCTATTTGATCTAATGTTGGAGTTTCCCATTAACTGCAGCTCCACAAATACATAAGTGTCTTCCTCATTTTTCAAAGTCTCTATGACCTAAGCATTCCCAGTACACAGACAAAAGTTATCCACTCTTCTCTTGTTTGCCACCATATTCTATATAGAAAATGGTGTGTGTGTGTGTGCATGTCTGGTTAGCATAAATATTGGCATATGTGTGTATGTGCACATGCATACACATATAAATACATATGTGATTTACTGATGCAAGATTTTTCATGTTCATATTGTATTCTGAAATGCTGTTGTCCACAAAATGTTCAATTTTTGTTTTGATTAGACATAGTAAAAGAACTTTATTTTCAGACTTTTACTTGGTTTTCACTCATTCTTTCCCTATCTTTTTTCCACTTTCCCTAGCCAATTTCTTTCATCTCCCCTACTTGAATATGTCTTTGTTCATGTACCTTTCTCATTGCTGCTCTATCAAGACCTCAGTCAGTCTAATTCTGTTCCTTGCCTCAAACTCAACATAGATGGTAGTAGGGATCGGATGCATATTGGCTCCCAAATTATTTCCTGTCCTGAAACTGAAATGGTTATCACCTAAAATGATCACATTTTCTAAGATCATTTTTTTTCCCACCAACTTATAACAAGTTTTGTCATTTTCCCAGATAAGACCTTGATTTGTCTTTTGTGGGGTGCTAAAATATTGTGCTACCAGAAATTGTAATAAGAATTTAACAGAGCCTATAATATTTAAAATCATGTGTAGAACTTAATGATTCCCAAACTCTAAATTTTACATTCTAAGTCAAAGTTTTTTAATGTTGAAAATGTCTCCTCTGTAATAAGAGTCTAATTTCAACTTTTTAAATATCAGTTAAGATATCACAAAGTATTTACTAGTTTGTTAAAAGAAATACAAAAGAAAATATGAATTGCTTATTCACATGAATGTTTATTAATCAAAGATGTAATTTAAATAGGTATTAGTTGGATATAATTGACTAGTAGACAGGACACTATGAAAATTCAGCATATTGATATTTGAGATAGGAAATAATATTCTCCACAATCGAAACAAATAGGAAGTAATTAATGTTGTTTTCTTGCAAGTAGTATACTCATGTTTGAGTATATTGAGAATAAAGCCAAATAATCAGCATAACATTTAAAATAACATTTTCTATAAAAAAAATAGAAAACTTCATTCTGTCTCACTGGTATACCCTCAGCAGTGTGAGTTGAGTAACGTTTCCATGAAGTGAAGAAACCTTAAAAATCCTAACAAATGAACTATGGACGTGTTGAAGATATAACTTAAAGAGTTCTGAATGGATATGGTCCTTGATGCCAGGTGAGATTAGAGTCCTCTCTGTGGTTTTGAAAGTGAATACAAGTATTTGCATTCACAATCTTTTTCAAGTGTTCTAGCCTGCTGTCTTAGATCAGAGTTGTCACTCTGCCAGATTATCCAGTTTTGGCTTGTACACAACTAAACTAACCCTTGGAAGATCAGTGTGCCCTATGGTATGGGTCACTTTACACTAGAGAAAATCTGTCAGAACAAATGAGCTGTACCTAGATTCTATACTCCGCCTTACTAGTATTCTAATGTGAAGGATAGGTGAAAATCCCCAAAGTTTATACACCAAAGGATGTAAAACTAGTCCATGAAAAAAGACATGAGATACAAAATTAATATATCAGCAAATGATTTAATAAATCTTAATTTAGCCCTAAGCAGTGACTTTGTTTGATGTTGAAAAATATTCATAGCAATCATGTACTAAAAATCTGAACTATATTCAAAATAAGGAACAACTGTGAAAAAATGTTCTTTTTTTTTTTAGTTAGGAAAGAGACCTGGATTTTTTTTTTTTTTAGATATACAAGTTATTTAATAAATGTGTTAGGAACACATAAGAAATTGCATTCTAGTCATACATTTTAAAAGGAAAAATGATTAGAGACAACACAATAAAAATTTAAGAAAAAAATGAAAAAGAAAGCTGAACAAAACAGTTAAAATTACTTACATGAATAAATCCAAATGCACTGATGATCACACAAGATGGAATCATACTTAATAGAATCATACTAGATAATCACATTTGGAATTTTTGAAAAATAATTACTATCGAAAAGTGACAAAAGTGAAAAATGACACAAATTATGCAGTGTTAAAAGACTTACCTGATGGATTTTAATTAAAATTATGTAAATGCACCAATACTAATATTGGATTGAATATTCCTCAATATATTAACTTTTAAATGAGGTATTAATTTGGAAAAATAAGGAATTTGATAATAAATAATAAATGCTATCAAACTAATAGAGCCACATTAGTTATAAATATCAAAGTTCTAATAAAGATGCTGTAAAATATACTAACAGTTTTAAATCTTTTTAAAACATGAAATATTTGACACAACACAATCAGTGGGGATTTCAACAGACTTCTCTTAGTAATTTTAAGAAACTGCACTGAAGATTAGCTAACCTAGAATATCTGATATGTTATATACTATCTGCCAGAGAGTGAAAATTTCTGAAAGCAAACCTGATATAGAAAGAATATAAATGTATATTTCACAAAAGATATACAAATTAAATAGTATGTTAATAGTTAAATGAGTATAGAATAATTTTAATAATCTGAAAAAAAAATATATATATAGAAATTGTTTAGACATTCAAGAATTTGATAATGCCCATTGTTTCTAAATGAAAAGTAATATTAGAATGAGATAGTGATTGATAAACCCATGTAGAGTTAATTTTCCAATGTTTGCCAATGTTAAAATTTTATCAATGTCACTCAAGGAAAACAGCTATTCCATGACTATCCTTATGAAATACTTGTGTTTGTTTAAAGACTCTACTATAGCATTATTTTAAGAATGAAAACTTGAAATATTCTAAGCATCCATCATAGGAATATATTTGAACTTTAAATAATTTAAATAATTTGAACTTTAAATAAGTAAATAATTTAAATAATTGGCACATTTATAAATATGTTCCATAAGAAAAACTACATATGTGAATAGGACAATAGGACTACATTTATTAAGGTGAAGTAAAAAAAAAATCTAAAAATCTGCATAAAGTATTTATAGGAAAAATAATGTCTATATAAATACCTAGAAAATCACTGAAAACCTAGATTTCAAATTCTGACTTTTAGAATTTCTGATAATGGGGTGGGAAAGCAATTATGAAGAGAGTAAAGATTGATGTTCATGCTTTTCTTTCCATAATTATTTGAATTTTTTTCATACATTAGTGTCTTATTTATAAAATTAAATATATCAGGAACAGACTAGGGTAGGTGTTCACTCCATATTGTATTACAATAATTAAATTGTCAGGGTTGTTAGTAATAAAACTAGTAAGTGGAATGGCTATGATATGAAGTTAGTAATCTTTATTTCAAAATCCATGTGTGTGTGTGTGTGTGTGTGACTTTTTGTTTTTGTTTGTAATCGTAGAAAATCTTATATAAGGATTTAAAGATTTGTATTTTTTCCTCACACTTAATTTTCATTAACCAGACACCTATGCTTTATCAGATTCCAGTTATATTGGTATACCAGACTAAAGTTTGACCAAATGGTACATGTCAGCACTTTTACAGTTTTCTCTAAGTACAATTCACTCTGGGTAGCAAGTTGTCATTCTGCCTTATGGCCCACATCATTTGTATATGGGAAAAATATAGTTATTCCTCTGAACAGTAATTGAGAAGAAAACATTGAATTGTTTTCAGCTCATTTCTTTTAAGGCATTACATCTTACTGTGGGGGAGTAAATATTCTGCCACCCCCAAACATCTCTTTTTTGAATGAGGTTTATTTCATGGGATTCTGAAGATTGGCTAGATTTTCTTTTGAAAGAGACATTGATATGCAAGCTTCTCTCTGAAACATGTCTCCCTTACAATTCAAGGAAGAACTGGGCTCTTTATCTCTTTTGAGTGGAGAAGGCAGACTTAAGTCTTTTTTTTTTTTTAGTGTGCTTTCCTTGGCGAACCCCCTAACTGACCTTCCCAAAACTTCCCCTTAACCTCCCTTGTCTTAACATCTTTTGAAGATGGCACCTGACACTGTTATCAGGCATGCTGAATCTCTTTCTTGCCTAGGGAGGTATACATGTTATTTTTAAACTTCCTTTTGGCTTTTTTCCCTTATCATTCTGGTGCTTATTTGATTATTTGCTATCCTAGAAGAAACAAAGGGTGATGGGATGATTTCTTTGCATTGTGACATTAGAAAGATGTTAATCTTATGTGTTATTTGTTTTTTTATAAATATTAAATATGTCTGAAAGTTTAGCCTGCCAATCATCAAAATAACATGGATTTTATTTTTTATTAGTTGAAATAAATCAGGTTTATAAGGTACTTGATAAAATATGAACATCATAAAGGGAAATAATGCAGTCATGTAACAGTAAAATGTAAAGACTGTTTTGCCTGAAGAATTATTTCAAACTAGGTTTATTATTACCTCATAAAAACTAAGAGATATTCAAGATTGATGTAAGGGAAAAGAACACTCTCTTGATTAGGGTTATGTAATTTACTTGATATTATCATTCAATCTAAGCATTTTTTTGTGGCATAAAGCCTAGTTGTTCCTTGGACTTCACTGATCTTCTGTTGTTGAACTATATTATTTGCTAAGTGTATCTTTAGAACTGGTAGTAACTAGTAACTAGTTACTGATTGTACTAGTAACTACAGTGATTGCTTAGGTCCAGTTCTAGATTTGTAAATAGCCAAACTGGGTCTTCTGCTTATATCCAAAAAGTCATACTCTTAAACCATGAGATAGTCTTTGCACAGAGAAATTATATTAGTTGGTCACCAAGTAAGTCAGCAGTTAGGTTAGCACCTGAATGAAACTAGTTTCCCAAATGATGGGAGTATTATGCTTGTATGTGGGAAGAAAGAATGTGAGGAGAACAGAAAGTGAAAGGAGTGTATATGTGAGGTGCAGGGGGCTGACACAAGTCACATTTCCAAGTCTCAAGGCAGTGCCAGGTAGTCTAGGTGGCTTGAGTTATGTTGTTTGACATTTTTAGCAGGGAACGTCTTTTCGGGGCAACAATCCACATATGTTTGTTTTTGGTGTCACTAACAATCTTGAAGGGGCATGGAGAATTTTATTAGGAATGTAACAATCAATTTTCCAAATTCTCAGTAATGCTGTTGGAGCCAGTTAATGATTAATCATGAAGACAAGGCAAGGGAAGAGAGAACAAAAGGTTGTTAGAGTTTAATTCTACTTACTGCTAACTTTTAGGGTTTTTTTGTGTGTGTTGTTTCAAAGTGAAGGGGACTCAGTTATAGACTGGATCACCACAGGAGAAATTATAAATCATCTAAATAGATTATTTAATCTAAATAGATCTATTTATAGGTTAATCTTATTTAATGCTTAACTTTAGTATTTTGTTAGTGGAAAAGCCGTATGTGTGGGTGGGAGTGTTTGTGTATGTACATTTGCACTTGTGTGTCCTTAAAGATGAAGAATATGGAAAGAGAAAGAGGGATCACAAGAGAGACTGTTTTTAGAATTGTTTCTTGTATTTAAAAGGAAGGATCTTTGGATGGTGAAATTATTACACCAAATCATTTCATTCTCTGAAATTTTATCTTTAAGTTTTATTTGTGCAATGACTTTTCTCAGTTGCCTCAGTTTTCATGGATTGTTCGACTTATAAAGATGGGTATGTCAGTGGAATCCTCTAGGGCTTTTTTTTTTTTTTAAATAAGTACTATGTAATTAGTTACTCATCTTTTCCTCCTATCCCTCCTCAATCTAATGAGTAAAATCTAATAGCTTTCATAGATTAAAGTGGGAACTTTCAAAAGATAATGATGGCAGCAGAAATACAATGATCATTCTTAGCTAAAACAGGATTGTCTAGTATTTCTGCTGATTTTATTAAAATTTCTACCTAATTATCTGTGCATAAGGCAAGCATAAAATAATTAAAATAATTTTTTAAATGCAGTCAAGGAGATATTACAGATAAACAGCATTATCTATTTTCTTGAACTGGGCCAAAGATCTTTCAACTGGGACAAAAGCAAATATTTTAAGAAACTGTCAAGTAAACAATTGTCTCAGAAGTCATCCCAACAGAACTGATAATTATGGACCCTTAGGTATAGGACAGAATCAGTCAAATTCCTTTTCCATTTTTTCCAGATAGCCTGTTACCAATTATGTATAAATAAGAATAGTTTAAGCTTGTTTACACTAATCAAATCTTATCTTTAACCATTTAGTTCTCTTCCTGTTTTCTTTCCATATAAATCCCTGACTTTCCCCTAAAACCCATTTAGATTTTCTGCTTGATACTGTGCACCCCAATTATTTGATCCATACAGTCATATTTTGCCTTTTTAATTGCCTCATCAATGTTAGGTTAACAATAATCTAATTAAGCACTTCTCCCATTTCTAGCCATAAATAGTAACCCATGTACTAAAATTTTGATGCTATTCCTACTCATATCAAGAACTAGGCCAAGAAATAGGAAGTCATTCAAATGACCAAATAATAAATATTTCCAATAGGTAGTTAGAAATTAACTCACCTGAGAACAATGTGAAAACATTAGAAATACTATTGATATATATTTATCAGTATTGGTGCTATGTAGGAAGATAAAAGCATTTTCTACAGAGTAACTGGAAATTAAATACAGAGTAAGATACAACATGGTGACTTCTGTGCAGGGAAAAAAGTGAATCTGAAAGTAATAGTGTCTGTGTTGATTAGTGGAGTGGAAGCTTTGTAGATGCCAGGGAACACTTTTTGTAATTATTATTTATCAAATATTTATCACACTGCCATAAAAATGTGTTTTATGCATATTTTCATTATTAAATATTTTTTATAAAATAAATAGCTAATTTATAAAGTAAATAAGTTCACTCAGTTAATAAATGGAAGACATATTAACACTCAGTTAACAAATGGAAGACATATCTGTCTTTATGTATGACCAAGAAATAGAACCAGAATAATAGCTTGCAATTATCAGAATAGTTGTTCAGCTCAATAGCTAACACATATGGCACCTTGGAAATTACTTGAGGTCAAATACTGAAAGGACCCATGAGACTCCATATAAGGATTTAATAAAGATGAAAGGTATAGAACAATAGGAGAATAAAAACATAGGCAAATATCAGAGAGTTCTAAGGCCTACAGGCACAGCTTCAGGGACTTTTTGCAGTAACAGGGGAAATAATTTATTTTCAGATCAGGAACCTGCAAAAAATATATTGCAAGTCACCTTAGTCTTAGAGGAACCAAGCATGGGTAACATAGTTGATCCAGGTCACTTATGCTTGTAGTCAGACAAATAAGCTTACACAATTTTGATAAACAACCACAGTATAAATCACTACCTAATAACCTTCAGCCCTATTTTAGCTGAGGGTTAGTATCATGGTTAGCATTTGGTGGCAGTAAGCACATAGCAACCCTTTACTCAGCACTCTAGGAATCTGAAAAAGGCATCCTCCCAGTGTGCATACGGCTTAATCAATAAGTTGAAGGAGTAATTCAAGCTTCCCTCTCTGAGAACAAGCCACAGGGGCACATAGGTTTAGCAAGGAATGGGTGTGAGCTGTCCCCTTGTCCCTCACACTGCCTCTAATGGTAGTTGCTTCTATGGGGACACAAACTGTATAGAAGAACAATTATCTGAACATTGGATGTTTCCACTGGTATCACCCATGCACTAGGAGATAGACCAGCTGTGGGCAGTGGTCAGACTCAAACTAGCAGACACATTTGTTACATTGAAACTTTGTTGTTATCTATTTCTGAATATGCTAAGTAGTTGATATCAAAAGTAGACACTCGCCCAGTAAAAAAGTAAATTCTGAGAAGATGGAATGTGGTAATATTAGTGGAGAGCAAAGTAAGCAGGCAATGTTACAATGGCAAACACATGGCAGAATATTTAAAGCTTAACTAAACAATTGAGTATGGCCAAATTCTGTCAGTCACTCTGGGTTCAGGGTTGGGGCGCTTGATTATGGAAGGTTTGTGAGTATGAGGTTGGCTCTTGGTTCTGTGAAAACTTCATGCCAGGCAGGTTCTAGGCAGTGTTTCAAATGCAGAAGAGCCAGGATTCCAAGTCACAGAACTGATTTAACATGAGTATTTGATCCCAGGCAGGAAGCACATCCCTAGCTGTCACACCAGATGGAAGAGTAAGCTTAATTCTTTGATGCTTGCACTCACCCTTAGAACTTGATTTTTAAAATCCAGCCTGATTAAGATGTTATTCAAAAGCTTAAATAGCAAAGAAATTAAGACTCAAATCCTGGTGTTGGAGGTTTGATTTAAATCCTAGCTCTATGAATTATCTATCATTTGTGTGATCATGGATATATTTTTAGTTTTGAAATCTTTTTTAGTTCAGAAATCTTCTTCGATTCAGTTTTCCCATCTGTCAAATGGGAATAAACAATAGCACCATTCAAAGGTATGTTTTTATCACCAAATAGCATAATTAATAGAAGGCTCTTAAAATATTGTCTAGCACAATATAGAATAAAAGCACACTGTTAGCTAGTGTTCTTATTATTCCAGGAGGCACAGTTT
Organism: Condylura cristata; assembly: GCF_000260355.1. Lineage (NCBI taxonomy): Eukaryota > Metazoa > Chordata > Mammalia > Eulipotyphla > Talpidae > Condylura > Condylura cristata. The sequence continues at coordinate 70,332,886 of NW_004567103.1, read as the reverse complement.
AGTTCAGATGCAGCAACAGTGAAGGGCTTGGCCAGCCTCTGCCCTACTCTGTCTACAAATTGGTCCAAAAAACCTCTCTTCTCTCATTAATTCTCTTGCCCTGTGGAAGAATTTGTATCAGTAACTCTACTTCAAGGCTATACTTCCTGACCTCGGCTGACCTCTCTGACTTCTAAGAACTAAACTGTTCTCTTTTTATGGATTTTATACAGTAAACTGACCTTTTGTACCTGGTGTTTAGCTCACTCCATTGACCACCACTATTAGTCTTTTAAGCTCCTTGCAGGCAGGGGTCACATTCACTTTATTTACCAGTGGGCACTTAATGTCTAACAGAGAACCTGGAAGCCAGTAGAACAAAAACCAATGGTTGGTTCAAAAAAAGAAAGATTTACTATCACCCAAAGACCTGGCATTAAATTATTCTCCCTTGGTAATAACCTTTGACTGTATTTATGATTCAATCCCTTTTCTGACTCTACTTTCACATCTCTAGTTTATTATATCATACCACTCCGTCCCTGGTATTCAGTATGGTAGAGTTTCCCAGTTTGGGGTCTGTGAATGGGACCTAGACATGAGGAACACTGAGATATCAGTATGGAAATCAGTAACTTCAGAGTGTGCTGCATATTCAGTGAAAAAATAAATTTAGTGCCTTCATCTCAGCAGTTGACTTTTGTGTGTTGTGCTAATGTCAGCAAGCATTCATTTAACATTTAAGGGTGAAGTAGACAGTTATTGTGGAAAACAACCATGTCACACAGTAATGATATGTAATAAATTATACTCTTAAACTATATAGCTAAATAGGTTAAAGACTTATCTTCTTTCATTTTTGCTATGTATAGCTAATCAGCCATCGAAGAAGTGACTGTGTACTTAAGGATCTGCTGTCATTGCCTCATAATAACATAAAGCAGAGAGCATTCCATAGATTATTTGGTAAATGTGGAAACTACCCCTGGGAAGATGGTCACTTGTCCTAAGTCATCTCAGAACATAGATTCAGATTATGCTCCCTCCATTATATTACAGTGCTTCCCAATGGAACATAATAAAGGAAACGATTGCTCATTTCCCTTTGGAATATATACATATGTCTCCATCAGAATCTCTTTTACTTTAGATAGTGATAATTAGCCTCACACCTTGGCAAAGAGGTATGTTGTTTCCTGTGGGCTATATCGTCATGCTTCAGCCACAGCTTCACATTTGACCCATTTCTTTTTTCTTCAAAGGAAGGGCACACGATATTGGCCCTGACATTGTATGGTGTTAAATTAATTGTGGTTTTGAATTTAAAAGAATGCTTTCCAAGCAGGATGGATTATTTACTGATTTCATCAGGTGCTTATAGCAGTGAAGATAGAGAAGACTTTAATGATGGGATTTCTTTTTATTATGCTATTGAGCAAATTACTGAGCTAATGAAATTTACACTAAATGGAAATTTTACCACCTGCTGTTTTATAAGTCTTAGAGAAAAATTGTTGATAATTTTCCCTTTCTACAATTAGACAAAGTTTTATTTTAAAACAATATTTTCTCTGAATATAAAATATAATATATCAAATTACATTATGTCTTCATGCATGGGAAATAAATTTGATATTGTAAATGAAATAGTTCACATTAAGAATTTCCTATACACTGCTATAGCTGATGAAAATAGTCTATCGATAGGTGCTAGGTTTGACATCAGAAATATGAGTATGAATCACAACTCTGCTAGTTTTATTTTTTTTTAGTGGACAAATTTTAGGCCCTCGATGGTGTCACAAGGGATTAATGCACAACACTATGAAGCTATTGGCAGCCACTGCAGTACTACATGAGTTCGATCCTTGGCCAGGGAGCTGACCTATGTGGCACAGCAGAACTCTCCTGTCTTACCTGTTGCTCCTCTTAGTAGATCTACTTGTTCTGCTCTCCACTCTGTCTCTGATGATACTCTCACCCCTTTTGCCTCTGGCCTGTACCCCAGTTCTTATATGCATAAATAAATAAATCTTTTTAAAAATGGACAAATTTCTTATATCTTAGCATCAACTCTTTCAGCTGAATAGTGAAAGTGTTCCTGTGAACTCTATGTCAAGATAAACATATAAGCAGCTGGAGTGTGGCCAGAAAAATAGAAGGAAACAATTATAAAATATCATAAGAAAATGCAATAAACTACCTGTAATCTTTCATTAGAGACTATGTGAGACATGAAGATTTAGCAAGATGCTGTAGATTCAGAGAGTGCAATTAGGTGAGGTGTTAAATCTCCTTGGGGTTTGGCAGGTACTGCTCCATTTGAGGCCTATTGATTTCTTTTAACAAAGGGAAGAAATTTAGGATTAGAAGGTATCAATTTTATGGGAATGGCAAATCAGAAACCATTATCATGACAGGTCAGTACTTTCTTATGTACTTAATAAATAGGAAGAGGATTTTTCCAAAAGTGATTGAACAAAAATGTATGGCAAAGGAAAGAGAAAGATTAAAATAGGAAAGATACATCTATCATAATTCACATGAACATTCTTGTTTTTTTTTTTGGAAGATTATCTATTTCTTTGCTCTCACACATTTACTCGGGTCTTTTTTGCTCCATGATACTAAAGTGCTACTGTTGCTCTGAAAGTAAGTTATACTAAAAAAAAAAAAAAAAGGGCTCACAAATCCAAATCAGATCTCAAAGGAGATGCACTCCCTTTACCCTAGGCATAACTATATTTTTTTTAGTTTCTAAACAATAAAGGAAAGTACTTTCTTATTACCTTGATATATTTTTTGTGGAGCTATATGAGAACACCCAGGTTGCCACTGAAATCTAGATAAATGATTCAATAAAGATACACAAGAATATAATAGAAGTTCATGTGGTCTGAAAAAGATAAGATACAGTACATTAACCTTCTCCATGAGAAATAAGGCAAACATACACATCTATCTAAATACCTCTAAAAATGTGAGCTCAGTGCATTTAAACCATTGGCTGAAAAATATCCTACAGTTGGGTAGCCCCCTTGCTGAGACTTTTCTTTCCAGATCAGACTGCCAGTTTCAAACATTCATCAGTCAAGTTACTATAAAGCAGGAGAGAAAAATAGGTCTATGGTTTTTAAAATCTGTTTTTTGGTACAGAAAATAAAATACAACATATTCTTAAAGAGCTGTGGTTTTTATCCTGTGAAGCGCCTCTCAGCTCAGAGACTTGAGGGTAGCAATCCATCAGAAATATCACTGGAAAATGGGCCTGCTTGAAATTTTTGCTCAGAATGGGTTCTACTAAATTCATTCTATCCCATGTACTGCCCCCAACCATTCCTCGCTTCTCAAAGTTTTAATTCCCAAAGACATAAATCTTTTCATTTTAAGACTTAAAAATGATTAAGAAGATATATGAACAATCTTTCAAGTATTTATTCAATAATTACAGATTAAACTCCTTCTCTATGTCCTGATGACCAGGTGTCCCTAAGAAAAAGATATAAACAAGTCTAAGAGCTCAAAAAAGCACATCAAGATTAGTGGTGGTAACAAAGAAAAGCACATCAAGATTAGTGGTGGTAACAAAGAAAAGCACATCAAGATTAGTGGTGGTAACAAAGAAACAAAGGAGCAGACAGAGACAGGATGATGGGCTACTTTTCTGATAGGGATAAGAAAAGGTATTATGGGAGTGTAACAGAGGTGGACATAGCTCTTTTGAGAATATCATAGGAAGATTCTTCCAAGATGAAGCTTAGTATAGCCCGAGCCAAAGGAGGTGGTATAGTTTAAAATGAGAAGGAATAGTGTATAATGTGAGTCACATAGAACAGGTATGCTCAGAGGAAGTGGGATCTGTCTTTCATGTAAATTAAAAAAGGCCTGGAGGTTCCTGCTTTGAGTGGGATTCAAGCTGTTAGTGTAACTGGGGTCAGTGGAACCTATCTGGGGAGGAGGCAGGTGGCACTGATGAGGCATGTGACAGGAGAGGGTAGCAAGACTTTGTCAGCCAGGACATTATGTACCTGAACTCCTCAAAGTATAGTGAGAAGACTGGCACTTTCAGCTCTGGAGTGGTACAGAAATCCAGAATCTGATTCATGAGAGAGTGGGGTCTCAGTTTCCAACAGATTTTCTACACCTACTTTTAACAGCAAATTATAAATCATATAGTAAGAGTTTGTTCTCTGTTCTATGGATAGCCCATCAGTGGATCTAATTTATACTTTTGAATAAATAGTCTACTTTCATTAAAGGGGCTGTATTTCTGAACACAGAGCTCTGTATGTGACAGTAAAATGGATCAGTGAATGAATCAATAGGTAACTCTACCTCTTCTCACAATCTCTGGGGTTCAGATTCTCAGTCTGAGTTTTTAGCTCCAATTATTTCTAGTTAAGCTTTTTCTATGGAAATCTATTTTTGAAATGTACAAATTATGGAAAATAGCATGGTGCTGGGTTTATAGATTGAATATTATGAAACATTTTCTATTCTGATACCCCTGTGCAACATAAATCAGGGATTGCTTTTTATTGAGCGCTGCTCCTACTTGCTGTGAATTTTTCATATGCTTGATGAAATAGATTGGCATTTGGGCTGTTGGTTAGCTAGTCCAGGGCCCACTTAGTAATCACCAGTTGACTCTTGGGAAAATCTGCTCATTAGAGGGGGAAAGAGTCTCAGTGCTCACCCACATTTGGAAGTTCTACTTGGTAGACAGGCTGCAGGGGAATTGGCCTCACTTGTTTTATTTGCTCTGTGTCAGGGTTATCATAAAAAGTAGAAAGTGGATATTTTAAATTATTTTTTATAGAGAGGGAGAGAAAATGAGAATAAGGGCACACAGATGCCTATTTCTCAAGAATATTGCTCCGTGCAGAGCATCTGAGTCAAAGAATTCCTCCCAGGCTGTTGTTGATTATGACTTATGAAAGGGCACCTCTCAGACCTGACAAGTGTACACAGCGCTGTAGGCTTCAACTTTCCATTAGTAACAAGAGCCCCAAAAGGTTAATTTGTTTTGGCACTTCCTGATTACTTTCTGTGCTCATCTCATTCTGAGACTTCACATTCACCACCTGATTTAGGGACTATACTTAGCAACATATTGTCATTTCCCCCAACTTATTGCTAGCTTTGGTCCTGTGATCTCTAAATGCAGGTAAATAGTTGAAATCAATTTTCTGTTTAGAGGGTTGATGACACCTGAAAGAATTTGCAGATCTCTCTTCTTGGATGTGTGTGGGAGTCATGCTGCAAGGCCATGCAGAGTGGATGGAATTTGGAGGCCTTATCAGGCTCATGACCCAGATGCAGTCTCTTTAAATTAGGCTCATTTTGATTTTCCTCATTAACTGTCTTCTCAAGCATCCCATAGACTGTGAACACTAATAGGTTTGTCCATTTAAAAAATATTTTAATATCTGTAGATAAAAGTCCCCATTCTTCTTACTCCCAGTTGGGGCCTCGAAAATAGCCCACACCTTGCATCAAACCTCACTAAAAAGCCCTCAGCATAATGGTCTGGCACAACTGATCTTGACTTTGAGCTCTCACTTGGCTTTTGAGCCTTCCATTCACTTACTACTTTGATTTCCAACAAGGTTTTTATATTTCTTACTCTTTACTCACTTTAGATTTTCTACCAATGATATATTGGCCCAGGTAGGGTCTTGAAGCACATCCTTGGAATCTGGGATCTGTCTTGAAAATCTCACCAAAGTGTTGCTACATCTTTATCCAGTATGTTGAGCACACACAGGAGCCCATATACGTATAATTTCTATAATTTTCTTTTTTTAGAAATAATAAAAATACATTAAAATAATATCGATTATTATTTATTACTATTATTTTTATATTATTTCTTATTTAAAAAGGAATGGAATCCATATTGTGAATACCTTGTTATTGTGAAGAAGAATAACAGCTTGTGGTACATTTTTCCTGTAGAGCCTCAACTTTCTTATCTGAAATTTAAATATTAGGACAACTTGCAAAGCTAAATTTCTGTGGAAGTAATGATCACACTTTTTGCTTAAATGCTAATGAAAGTGCTGACATTTTGTGTCCTTTTCACACCGTTGGTGTCAGGAATATATCATCACCTAGAGGATTTGCTTCAGAGTTGGCTCTTTAATGCTATTGTTACACAATATCCTTGATCAAGGGTATGCTGGTGAGGACTGCTACTAGGGTCATTTCATTGGTTGCTCAGTTTAAGGACTGTTACTGTTACAGGGCAAGAAGAGAGGGGTACCAATGAACCCCTAAACCTGCCTGCTCTAAATGGTTCTGCCATCCGCCACATCAAGACAAAACATGTCAGACTTTAATACAATGAGTATACAATACAAAAGACAAAGAATATAACTTCTAAATCAAACACCTGAAGTTACCCATCCCCTCTAGGGCAAAAGTCAACCCAAAAGGGATTGGCCCAAAGCAAGGCCTGAAAGCCTGCCACAAACCTAAAGCACCTTCTGGCAGGGACCCATAGAAAAGGGTCAGAAATAGCCAGACAAGTCTGGGAGGAAAAGAGCAAAATCAAGATCAATATAAATACTGCCATAGTCAACCTCCCCACGGGTCTCTCACCTACATTGCTTTTAACCAGTCCAGGGTTTCTTCACATGCTCCCTGCTCCATGTGTCTTCCTCAGGTCTCCTTCTGGCTCTTGATCCTGCTTCCTTCTATGGCAGACTCCTTCTCTTCTCTTTTTCCTTTCTCTCCTCAGCTCCACCCTCCTTTGGGAGGGACAGGGAACCTGGAACTTCCCTTTTTCCTTCGGACCATCCAGTTACATTACTAGTTAGATTCATGGTATATAACACAGTTCACCATATGTCAAAATTCACCACCTCTGCCAGGACACCAGGACTCCTTGAATCAAAGATAGTTCTGCTACAAGTTCAGAAATTCACTGTGGGATCATGGATCGCATATTTCCATCCCATTCTCATTTGACTCCTTTAGGGTCACTAAAGTTCATGACCTTGGTGCTTAGGCTGGTTTTTATCCCCCCCCCCTTTTTTTTTTAAGATTTATTTATGCATTACAGAACTGAGGTACAGGCCAGAGGTGCAGGGGCAGTGAGAAGATTCACCAGAGACAGAACAGGGAGCAGAACAGGTCAACTGATGAAGAAAACTGCTGAAGGGAGCAACGGGTGGGCCAGGAGAGGTCTGCCACACGCTATGTGGATCACCTCCGGGGCTGGCGGGGATTAAACTCATGCTGAAGTGCCTTTAGCTTCTTAGTGCTGTGCTTTAACCTACTGCGCCAACAGGGAGGGCCCTGGTTTTATCCCTTTAATTTCATGCAGGCTTTACCATTCCTTCCCTTAAACATGGCTTTTCTCTTAACTGAAGTCCTTTTCTCATGACTGAAATCTTTGTCACTCCCTCCACCCCTGGCCTCACCCAGAGCATTCATGATGAATTCATAGGGAGGGCTCCCTCGTAATGTAAGGAGTTAAGTCTCAGCACTATGAAGCTATCAGCAGTCCCTGCAGCACAATTTCGAGGTAGGTGACCCACGTGGTGCAGTAGACCTCCTCTTTCTTGCCCACTGATCCCCTCAACAGTCTATTTCAACCAATCTGCCTTGTTCAGCAACCGGCTCTGTCTCTGAATCTTCTTACCTCCTTGTACCTCTGGACTACAGCCCTGCTCTTGCATGCATAAATATCTTTTAAAAATATTTTAAAAACTCCTACGGAAACCCACTTCCAATTGTGACCTAAGTCCTCCAAAATTCTTTTTCTCATGTTACCCCAAGTATCAGTGTTTGATTTCCCTTATGTAAAAATCAATAACCACTTAGAAAACAAAGTATAGGGCCCTCCCTGGTGGTGCAGTGGGTTAAAGCACAGCACTGAGAAGCTTAAGCCACTTCCGCATGAGTTCTATTCCCGCCTGCCCCGGAGGTGACCACATGGCGTGGCAGACCTCTCCTGACCCGCCCGCTGCTCCCCTCAGCAGTGTACATTGTTGATCTGTCTGCTCTGCTCCCCACTGTCTCTGGTGAATCCTCTCACACACCGCATCTCTGGCTTGTACCCCAGTTCTGTATGAGTAAATAAATAAATCTTTATATAAAAAAAAAAGAAAACAAAGTATAAGGATATATTCTAATCATATTAGAAATAAAATGTAAACTCTTTAGGAATAAATATTAAAATAATTACTTATCGGGCCCTCCCTGATGGCACAGCTAAGATGCTAAAGCCACTTCAGCATGAGTTCCATCCCTGCCGCAGAGGTGATCCACATGGCGTGGCAGACCTCTCCTGTCCCGCCGCCCAATGCACCCCTCAGAAGTGTACTTCATTAGTGGGCCTGTTCTGCTCCCCACACTGGCTCTGGTGAAACCTGTCACCACGCCTGCACCTCTGACCTGTACCACACTTCTGTATGCATAAATAAATAAATCTTTAAAAAAAAGAACTACTGATCTCCAAACTCACCCAATTGTATAAATTAAATATAAACACCTTTGCATGTAAATCATATCTCAATAAAATTGTATTAAGTGTCTGTCATAATCAACTTGAAAGCAATTCTTAAGAATTTAAAAAAAGGTCTACATTGATCTATGAGTCCAATGTATTTCCAACAAATATCTGATGAAAATATATCTAGTTTTAAAATTTTAAGAAATTACAGTGATAGAAATAAACTCTGTTTATCCCTACCAGTAATTTTACTAGGTATGAAGAGAGCATGGTGTTTTAATAAATGGAATTGAGATATCTGACTAGATTTTCATATCGCATAATGTGTAAACTTAAAAAATGAAGCCATGACTGGAATAAAATTGGTCAGAAAACCTCATCAGATATTGCAGTTCTAAATATGAAATCAAAATAAATTATTAACAGAGCTATAGAGCATTCAGGTATACGTTCACATATAACAACTCAGAATTAGTGTGAAAATTTTTTTTTGCAAAGCTAGTCGCAGAAAATTTAAACCTTAATATGTAAAATTATAGGTATTTATTGTAATCCATATGGCATGATGAACTATATAATACAGATTTTGGTAGACACAAGGCCAATCACTAAGATTGGTTGGGTGGCTGAGTCTAAAAGTAGAAATATAAGTCACCAATTGATATGCCAACATATTCAGTCTCACTGATAGCTGATTAAATGAATAGAGAGGATTCTTCTTAACAATAATATTTATTAATATCAAGCTGATGATTTTTTATATATTTCTGCATAGGAAAATATTGTAAAATATGGTAATTTTAAAACAACTGCTTTCCCTCCCTCATATTTCTGTATTTCAGGAATTTGAGCAGAGATCATCTGATTCAGTCTACCTGGCATGGGCTAGATACTACACTCATTGCTGACTGTGAGTAGCTGGGTTGGGCTGGAAAGTCTAAGATTTCACCCACAGACCGGTACATTGTGTTCCTTCATATGGCCTATTTCTTCTCCCCCTGTGGTGTCTTGGCATTTATCAGCTACCTTGAGTTTATTTATGGCATCGTGACTTGCTTTCCAAAACAAGAATGGAAGCTGCTATGCCTCTTTATGGTTTAGACTGGAAGCAGCTCGAGGCCATCTCTGCTGTGCTGGAAAAGTGCACCAAGACTCAGAGGAAGGGAAGTAGATACCCTATTCACAGGAAAGATGATACAGATGAAATGGGACAAGAGAAGTTAACACCTTTTGGAAGACTATTGGAATTGGTAGGCAGATTTATGGACGGTATAAGGAAGAGAGTAGAATAGAATGGTAAAAATTTTCTTGAAATTATGTTAAGTCATTTCACTTTTTGACCTAGAGATGCATCTTCTAGGAAGCTATCCTACAGAAAATCCAATATCTTTAAAATAATTTCAGTATTTCTTGGTAAAATTAAAGGTAAAAGTCCAAATGCTTAATGTTGGAAGATAAGTTAAATACAATGTGTCATAACTATAATATTAAATAATGTGAAAGTTTTAAAATGTGTTCTGTACTAACATGGAAAGGTGTCAAAATTCAAACACTACATTACTGAATTCATTGATTTGCTCAAACGGAAATTGGTGAATGTCTACTATGCTAAAATAGCACGAGAAGAAATTTAATCTCTGTAAGATATTACTTTAGATCAGGATCTAAAGAGTAACTATTATTTTATAAGTTTTAATTCTGAATCTAGGAGATTCCTATTTTCCTGTTTATTATTAATAACATGCAACATCTGTACTATAATATTTGCACATATCTTCTTGTTTAATTCTAACCAATCCTATAGATTAGGCACATGTTTTTTGTTGGGTGTTTTATAAGCAGAGCATGAGGCATGGGTTCTGAGGGAATATTCTCAGAAAAAAGGTAAGTGACAGAAACAGAAACACAAAAATTTAAGTGACTTATGGCCTGCACTGAGGACTAATAGGAGCCTAATCCCACATGAAGTTCTGGAACACAGAGAGTCACAGAATTGTTTACAACCTGAGGTAAGAAACACTTGTATTGTGTACCTATTTTTGGTCATCTGTTGGCTGCCGTTGGCAGGGGGTGGTTGGTGAACTGTTTATAAATCCCACTCATAACAGCTGGGATTGGTTGTGTGGGCCCATATAGTGGATTGAAGAGGGGCGCCAAAGCATCCTCTACAGTGCTCATGGACTCAGTGTGTGGTAATTAGTAAATAATAATAAATCACATTAATATTCTCCTCAACCCTAAACATAACTATTCTTGACCAGAGGTTTTGTTCTGATCCCTGATAATTTTGCAGGTTTTCAAACTGTCTGGTTTTCCCGTTGCCGGAATTTAAATGGAATCTGCTTTATGGGAAGCTCAAATACCAGTTAAGTCCAAGGGAAGAGCAACTATCTGCTGTTGCTCCACTTCTATCTCTTCACTGAATAGTTCAGACTTTCATGACAGGAGTAACTTCATGGACAAGTGCAATGGCCCTTGGCATCTAGAAGTGATCTTGGCTCATGTTCATTTCAGTCTATATCTTGCTGGTTGTGGTGGCTCATATTAGGATTTCAATAATTGGATTTGGAGAATCTTTGGGATGGTAAGAAGCAGGAAATAAGTTCCAAAGAGCTCAAGAAAATTATAATTCACTCCTGCTGTTTTTTCCAGGAGGTCTGGGTCAAGCTGATACTCACTCACCCTGTGGAACTAGAGACACAGGAACTTCTGAAACATACTTTCTCTTTCTCCAAGTGGGTTAGGAGCGACAGCTCTAAGGACTCAGCAAAACCCCAAGATCTTCCTCATTTTTGAAAAGTTGCAGGTTCTCATTGGAGGAGGGACCTAGAGCATGGGAGGAAGTACCATAATCACTGGTATTTCACAAAAATGTTTGAGAATGGCAGTCTGTTCCTATTTTAACATCACCATCTGATTCTGCATGCTACATACCAGTGACCAGGTAGCAACATCAATCTATTTTAGTTCATTCCATTTGACACATCATTGAATTAAAATGCGAGCTAATTTTAAACAGTCTAGCAATCTGCCTTTGCATGGAATGTGACCATGCTGAGAATATTTTCAACGTGCATTGGAAAAATGTACTACTGAAGCATGAAGCTAATTTTGATAAAAATGATTATGATTTAATTTAACCTCTATATGTGATTACAAGGCGCTAAACATTTTTTATGTAAATACTGTCATTTTCTTCATGTGAGGGGAATGCCATGCAGTAACTCAAGAAATATTGGAGACACTATCAGACTTACATTTTTTCTTGAGGCAATTCAGAGTGACCATTTAATTTGGCAGGATTCACTTGAAGATGAGTGACTCAGGTGAAGGAGTTGTAATTTATTTTTTAACCTCAATCACTCAGTGTCATTTCGGCAGTTCACTGTTGGTAAATATCTCTCCTCAGTTCTGAGACATTTTGTAACGGCAAATCAGAGCAAATCTTTCAGAACTGAGTTGTCAGGGCTAATCACCATGGTTAGACTTGGTCATATTGCCATCTGGGGTAGCTGGAATGTGAGTTCAATTGACTCGCATAATCATCAAGCTTAATGCACCTGAATGTAGTCTGCTGTGACATGACAGGTTGACCTAAGATCTACTTTTCCTCTCTTCTCCTTTCTTTCTTCACACATTCCCTCCCATAGCCTTTTGTCTATGTGCTGTTTAGGAGGAATCTATGTTCACTTAGATACTATCTCACCAGAGAGGTTTAAGGGGGAAAGAAAACAGCAAAGAACAAATAAAAACTAATTTTTCTTCTAAATTAACATCTTGTGCTCAAATTTCTTTCTTTTAACAGATATCTTTTCTCAAACATATTTTCTCTCTAGCTACTTCTTCAGATATATATTTTTAAGGAAGCTGATACCTGCCATCACTTTATCTCAATTCCTTATCTCACTTTAACCCTAGTTTACATTAATCATTTCATTAAAATATAAAATGTGTTCCATAAGTGCCAAATCTAATGGTCACTAGTATGTTCATTGGTTATTTTATCTATTGCATTATTTGATAATGACATTAAATCCCTCTATTAGCAAACAAGTGTAACCAAACCAACCAACTAAATAAAAAACCTTTAAAGTCTTGGCTTAGGGTGTGTCACACTGAATTGAATTTCCTACTTCCTTCTTACTGTGGCTTCTTGGTATCTCTAAAGGCATTTCTTGTTATTACTCCATTTTAAATGTTTACTTTTTCAGAAGGTCAGTGATTATTCCTTCCTTTGTCTCAGTCTCTAAAATTTTCTGATGATCTACCAACTGCTATGGCTTCAAGTTTCTCAAAGGTGTGCTTTCCTCTAAACCATCCATATTTACTTCCAACTTTTATTTTCCTGTTCATAACATATGAATGGTTCAGAGCATGAGGGACCCATGAGCATTAACCCATTCATACCAAGAGACTGTACACCAGCAGTCCTAAATGCACACTTTTGACTAATCTAGTTCAAGAAGAGGTTTTTTTTTCTCCATTTTGATTGTTGTTCTACTAATCCTAGATTCTATTTAGCTCCAGTTTCCAATGTCCAGCATAACTTCTCTAGTTGTAAGCATAGCTTTGAACACATAGAAATTTTTCAAGAAATGTGTGTTGAATGAAGCTGGAAAGGAAATAAAATAGAATATAACAAGATAAACCAAGTGAAAAAATAGCAGTGACAGCAACTTGTCCTGGGTGAATTGGTCAGCTAGACACTCTTGTCTACTTGGCTTGTGTTTGTACACTCAGCTTGGCATTGCATAGTTTCATAAACTTGGGGAAGGTTCTTAACCTAAGTCTTACTTTCTCCTTCCTAACATGGTTTGGACAACATGATCCCTGTTGTCTCTTCTCACACTAAATAGTGTTGTCTTGTCTTTTGTGGGGAGAGATCTCATTTCAGACTATCCTTGGGATGGTAGCAGCCTGACATTAAGAATCCAATAGAAGATGAATGCCCAAATATTTTCCTCTCCAATACCTCAGATGAAGGGGTGCCACAGAGATGAGCTTGTCAGAAACTGATATTTCCCTGTTGATAAAATGTTTTCATTATTTCACTCTCTAACTGAGTGGTCCCAAAAGAGTTTGGGTGTTTGTTTTGTACAAGCTGCACAGATGCAGCCGCACACAGTGGAAGCAGTATCTGTCTGCCTTCCTGTGGAGCAGTTGAGTAAAAAGTAAATGATGTGTCTAAACAGCAAACCAATTCTTTCTAAATATAGGGACTTAATTACTTCTTTCTTCATAATACATGGGGGAAGAAGAGTGTCTCTAGGTATTGAAATCCAAGTTACAGTTTAGAATTAAGAAAGTATTTCTTAATTTAGTCAACTTTAAATATAGCCACAACTTTTTTTTCCTTTTAAAATACTTGGAATCAAATTGAAAAGACTCTGTTTGCATATATTATTATGTGACAATGGGGTATTTTTAAGCATTACTTCAAATGAGCAACAACATGAAATGGATGACTATATATCGTGATGGGCTCTGAGAATGAACATCCTGCAGGTGCTGCCTTGTTTTCTTTTTATTTAAGAATTAAACTACTGAAGGTGTTCAGTTTGCCTATATACCCTGCTAATCTTATTTCACTTACAACATGACTTGCAGTGATACTAACCCTTAACTCATCTGCACAGCTTTAGAACTAAAGAAAAACAGTTTGAACTTTGCTGTGATTGTTGGCACAACAAACCAATACTTCTAAGGCGTGTAACCCCTTCATTCTCTTTCTCCACATTCTTGAATATTTTCACATTAAATCCACTGTCAAACAAACAAAAGGTTATTTCATCACATTTCATAATAATGCAATAAATCCAATAAAAATTTATTGTCACAGATCTCTCTCTTTTATCAAGTTGAGGGGTAAATTTCACATAGTACAACACTTAAAATTTCATTCCTTTTGGGGGGATAAATTTACATGTTTATTGTAAGAACAAATACCTATAAAGCACAAAATAAGTTCAGTTTGTATTCCAGATGACAGACTCAACGTGCTTATGTAATGGAAAACAGCTTAACAAAGGGGATCTACTGGAGTGTGAGCAGGGTTAAGAGAAACCAAAAGGGACATATAAGAATCAGAGCCTAACGTCAGTGGGAAATCATTCCCATCCTTCTGTTTAGAGGGGCCCAGAGGGAATAGTATTACTGACATTTGATTGGAATTATAACCATGTGAGAATGCTAAGCAACAGGAAGTGGGTTTATATAGGGATCTAAACTCCACAGCTAGAATAAGAGGGGCCAGGAGAATAAATCACCAAACTCTCTTTTCTCTATTGCTTGTCTTTGGGTTTACTTCTCATTGGCTGAATCCAGTGGACAAGACCTAACAGGAGATTAAGAGACAGAGTCCATAGAAAACAATATTCAGGGACCAATTTGGGCAGAAACAGTGGAGAATGGCTGTAGAGAAACAGGGAATTACCAGCACACCTACAATTGATCACCTAGATGTATCTATGAGATGCTGACATGCATCTTTCAAAATTTCTCGCTTATAATGATTATAGTAGTTGTATTTCCCACTGCTGAGACTCCTGTCAAATTATGAATTTGTGTGTATACATCAGTATTTCAAAAGGAAGGTAAAATCTCTTAGAAGAATCAGTTAATCTTACCTGTTAATAAATGAAAAGAATTGCTTTTCACAAATGTTCTCATTGGAGTATCACACTATACATGTTGAAAACTCTTTTGAACTACATCGGATAGAACAAGGAAAAAGAAATGGTTCTGGTATCAATGTACTGAATTCAATTTCTTTTACCTTCTTAAGGATGATTTAGCAAAATATTATTCATATGTGGCATCTAATATGGTTCTGAATACTGGCTTAGATGGTAAAAAAAAAAGTTTATGGTGTTTAAAAGTAGGAAATAAAAGGGTTTCTATCTAACTATAGTGCTCATGATTATAACAGCATTCTGCTTATTCTGATGGTCAGGTGCTACTAAGCTATGCCTAGATTTGAGCAGTATACTACCACATTACTCTCAAGGAGTCCAATCTTGAGATTAACAGTTTTTCATTTGCTGGCCTGTTGGTCCTCTGCAATTCTTCTTGGTAAAAGTGTCTATCAAGCTTTCCTGACCATTTTTTATATAAGATATATTTTTTTTTAGTTGTGTGAGTTCTTTGTGGATCTTCAGTCCCTTGTCAGATATGCAAATATATTCTCTCATTAAGTATGTCATTTCTTCATTTTAGTTGTTGTCTCTTCTGCTGTGTGTAAGCTTTTTAGTAATACCATTTATTTATATTCTCCATTTTTCTCATAGCTGGAGATGAATCTGCAAAGATGTTTCTGAAGTTTATGTCATAGGGTGTTTTGCTTGTATTTTCTTCTATGCATGTTATAGTTTCAGAGCTCTCATCCAATTCTTTTATTCAATCTGAGTTGACTTTCATGTATGGTGTGAAATAATGGTCTAGTTTCATTCTTTTACATGTGGCAGTCCAAGTTTCCCAACACCATTAATTGAGGAAGCTTTCCTTGTTTCAATGTATTTAATTCTTTGTCACAGATTAGCTGACCATAAAGGGTGGTTTTATTTCTGGGCTCTCAGTACTATACTACTGTTTTGTGTGTCTGTTTTTGTTCCAGTACAATGCTGTCTTACTTAATTATTATGGATTTATAGTATAGCTTAAAGTCTGGTAGAATGATATCTCCATAAAAAAATGTATAACTTCTGTTTCCTCTTCTGCATGAGTTAATGCCATTGTGAAATCTACAATGCAAACTTTTTTATTAATCATAGAACTTTCTTAATAAGTAATAATTAATGATCACATAAATGTTATCTTGGCAATGGTTTATTTAAACAGGACATTTTTGATAATCATCGAATCGAATAAAAATTCTCAATGTGGATGTATTATCTTTAAAATGTTTCCACATACATTGGTAGTTGAAATTTTTTGTGTTATAAACAAAAACATACACCATCATGAGGTGACTAAAAAAATCAATCATTTCGTGATTCACGTAAAGTACAAAAAGTAATAGCAAAGGGAAATTTTGTAAAGACTTCCAGATCCAGTGTTCAGCAAGAAATAACTACAAAACATGAATATGTTGATTTCTATAAAAGTTTTGATTGGATGAAATAATTGTTAATGTGTGACTGAGAAGTATCCACAGTCCCTAAGCCACTAAGGCTTGCATGTTCTGAAAGGGATTCAATCATAAGTACACAAAGGCAAGGAAAGCATGCTCTTGCTGTGATAGATTTTTTTTTTAAGATTTATTTATTTATTTGTACAGAACTGGGGTACAGGCCAGAGATGCGGAAGGTGAGAAGATTCACCAGAGACAGAGTGGGGTGCAGAACAGGCAGATCGAAGTAGTACACTGCTGAGAGGAGCAGCAGGCGGGTCAGGAGAGGTCTGCCACACCATGTGGATCTCCTCCAGGGCAGGTGGGGATCGAACTCATGCAGAAGTGGCTTAAGCTTCTTAGTGCTGTGCTTTAACCCGCTGCACCACCAGGGAGGGCCTGTGTGATTGATTTTTAATGGAATTAGTATGCCTGTAGAACAAGGAGAGAAGAAAGAATAGTCCATTTTCTTAATAAAATAAAATTCCTTATATTACTCACCCTTTCGAGGGCAAATGTTTAACCAAACAAGTTTGGCCTTAAACAGGATTGCTGAGGCCTGAATGCTTGCCACAAATCTGAAGACACTAATGCCATCAAACCACAAGAAAAGTGGCAGATTCCAAAGAGCTTGGACAAAAGAGGAGATGAAAAGATTAAAAATCAAGGAACAAATCAAGATAAAAGCTGCCATTGTCTGCCAAGAAAACCTCCAAATATGTCTCTTACCCACACATCTCTTCAAGTGTTATATATATTTCCACCTGGCTACTAAGTTCTGCCACTGCTTTCCAGTAGTTCACCCACTTGTTCATGACAACTGTAAATAAGTTGGGGAATGAAGAAAATTATCCCTGTTCACTGCACTGTCAAGCCTCTCCAGCTTTTATGTAGATGCATTCTATAGCATGATTACTATACAGAGGAGTCAGAGCTGATCTTAAGTTGCCATTAGTGCCTTTTTGCAAATTTAATGTGGTATTTTTTCCCTTCCTCATCTTACTTGCCTCTAGTAATACACTGCTTGGCAGTTAATCTATTTGTATGAATTTAACAAAGGTCCCCCATATTATAGACTGACATAGCACCATGCTGAAGTGGCAAGTAGAATATATAATCAATTCTAGTCCCTATTTATTCCTCAGCTATGCAGTGAGCACCAGAAAACTGTATGTGGCAGCCCTCAGGTCTTTAATAGCTATTGAAGGTAGTCATTCAGTTTGTGTGTTTGAAGAGATCTTTAGGGATAACAAACCAGTTGTGATATGGCCTTTATTTTTCAAGTCTGAATCAATATCAATTTATTTATTTATTTATTTATTTATTTA
>NW_004567103.1:70310845-70314840 GCF_000260355.1 Condylura cristata | reverse complement strand
TGTGGATCTCCTCTGGGGCAGGCGGGGATCGAACTCATGCGGAAGTGGCTTAAGCTTCTTAGTGCTGTGCTTTAACCCGCTGCACCACCAAATTGATATTAAAGTTAATATTTTTTGTTATCAAGTCCTGGTTTTAATATCTTTCTACCTATTGCCACTTTAATTCTAATTGCCATTCCAATTGGTGAAATAAATGAGATTTATAAATAATAAATGTTATCTATGGGGGAAGAAAGTTCTAGTGTAGCAAATAATGCCTGAGCAAACAGAACAACGACTCAGAAATATGTGGGAAAGAAAGACTTCACCTGGCAACTATAGAATGTTTTGGTGCAATAAAAGAGAAATTGAAATATCAGCATAAGAAATTGGACTAAGGGCACAGAAACTAGAAAGTAATATCAATTTCTTAACATCTTGAAACCTAATTCCTTATTTGTTTAAAAAGATTCAAATGATATAGCATGATTTTAGAGTACATTAAAATATGTGGAGAGGGCCCTCCCTGGTGGCGCAGCGGGTTAAAGCACTGCACTGAGAAGCTAAGGCCACTTCCGCATGAGTTCGATCCCCGCCAGCCCCGGAGGTGACCACATGGCGTGGCAGACCTCTCCTGACCCGCCCGCTGCTCCCCTCAGCAGTGTACTTCGTCGATCTGCCTGTTCTGCTTCCCACTCTGTCTTTGATGAATCTTCTCACCGCCCTGCATCTCTGGCCTGTACCAGTTCTGCCAGTTCTGTATGCACAAATAAATAAATCTTTAAAAAAAAAAATATGTGGAGAAAGGCAAAATTGGATTACATAAAGATGCAACTCAGGAAAAAGAAACATTTCCTTTCTAAGCTTGTACTGTGTCTCTTTTCCCTAAACATTTCCAATCAAATCATAGTTGTTATATAATAACCTTGTTCTTACTTGTTATTTGCACTACTATTTCTCAGCATTTTTTTCTGATTACAATTTTTCTAACACAACATTTACACATTGGTAATCAGCTAATAAGATACAGATAATTTGGCTTGGAGGTTTTAGGGTCTATTTTTAAGCTTTATAATTTATGTGTGCATTAAAATTATGGTATAATGAAATAAAGTAAATTAAGTAAATGAAAAAGTAACTGAGCCTACTCAAATGTATGTTCAATCAAATTACAAGGGTGTAGAAACAAATCAGTCTATCTTATCTAAAAGACACTGTTTACATTACCAAATTACTGCAAGTCTCATAGTATCCCTAGAGTCAGGATTGAGATGGGTCTATGTGATATTCTTCTACTTGTCACATATTTCTGACAAGTTTTTTTTGTAGCAATCAAGGACAGATTTAATACAACATAATTGCATCTTTCTCAAATGTCTTTGAAATGAATTGATTAGTCCCACAAATCCTTCCAATACTATTGTAGTCATCTTTCTTTACTGTCAACTTTTTAATGTCATAAGCACACTTATAATTGAAATTAAACACCTACAAGCTTGAATTAAGAAATCTTTGCCAAATGTTACCTTATTTGTTAAGCTCTTTATCATATTGTGTATCAATAGAACTATACACCTCCTTCATGCTGGAATTGGCATGAAAATCAGTGGCAATCCATCTCAATAGAGTAGGAGAAAAATTCATGACCACAGTGAGAATTTGTATCATACCAAGTGAGGAGTGCTATATATATAGTCTGAGTGACAAAGGCAAGGTTAGGGAATGATCTGGAAATCATGAGATCAAGAATCTGGTGGTTAAGAGCTTCAAACTTCTGTGAACAGCAACAGGAAGGAATTTGAAAATTGAAATATCTAGCAGAGGCAATGGAGGCCCAAGTGCATTTACTTAATACTGCACATTTACTGAGCACAAGAGAAAACACCACTTACGTATCCTCAAGGTCTCCAGTACTGTCTGTCATTGTGGGTCTGATGACTTAAATTTTAGAAACTTCCCTGAGAAGAGATGAGTGGTTTAAAAAGAGAAAAAAAAATGATTTTTAAAAATTTGGTTCATCAAATAGATTAGATTGCAATAACTAAGCATTAAATTAGAATAATAAATATTAGAAAAATAAAGCATTCCTTAGAATAATTAACTATCATATAACTGGAAATATTTAAGTTAAGGATAAATGGAACTTTGCTGTTATTCATATAACTTATTTATGCTCCTGATTTATTATTGCTTGGAAAGTAAGAAGACAAAGTATTCCTAATAGAATTTTGGTTGTAATTCTTGTGCTATTTTAATTTATTTAAATAATCATTTGGCCCCATGTTGCTCATGTGTCTTTTTCATGAGCATATCTTAGCTCCTACAATAGTTATTGCTTTTTATACCCAACATTTTTCTATGAGGTTTTAAATATTTTGTTCATAAACTAAGCCTTTGTCTTTTACCTTTTTATTTTATTTTCCTGAAGTCTTCATCTCAATTTATCAGTAACCATTTGGAGTACTGATCAGTGATTCTATTCATGCATTTATTTTAAAAAATGTTATAAATACCCTTTTTTTGATAGATTCTGTTCACAAATCTTCAAGAGTAGAGAAAGTCCTGAGCAGACTATAAATAAGTATAACTGCATTACAAGGAGGTTATATTGTGATAAGGTAGAGAAAAAGGAGAGGGGAATTCACTGAAGAAAGGAAGCTAAGAACACAAAACGTAATAAAAAAATAGGAAAAAGAAAGGGAAAATTTTATGGTGGATGAATAGAAGAGTAGTATATCCTGTGACAATGTGGATGGGACAGGAAATTTCTTAGGGAATAGATGAGGGATAATTTAATGGAATATGCAGATAGCTCACAAGGTTACATAAAACTCTTGAAGAGGAGCTCATGGTTATTGTATGCAAGGGCTTCAGAAGTAACAGTGTATGGTCACTGTTCTCCACTTTTTATTATATCCACACCTTTGAACATAATTATTTGGAAAGAAAGTGGCTTTCCAGAAGTTGAAAGATAAGCACAAAACTAAGGAAGATTTTGTTGACTCACCACTGAGTAAACCATTATCTCTATCATCTTAGTTGGCTGTTATCTATTTGCTCATAATTTCTAAACCGTTATTAATATATTTATATGTATCTCTAGGTTATTCAGTTATAGTCTTATTTAATTGTTACCTTCTGAGTTTATAGAATAAATTAGAAGAAATATCTGCAGTTTAGAGGATATTTACATAGGTTAGAATTCATTAAAATTAAAATGAAATGGTATCTTATTCTCTTTTGCATTTTTACTTAATGGATTAATATGTTAACAACTTTTCATGCCATATTTTAGGTTAGACATGGTGAAGTTTCAGATTAATCTGAAAACAGTATCTTTGCAGCTGGGAATTATTAATTCATTCAAATAATTAATAACTATTGATTCCCAGAAATGTTGTAGTTGCTATAAAATGGAAAAATGCTCAAGGAAAGCTTAAATAACTTCTAGTACTGATGTTGGAGAATAATTTATATTCCATTGAGCCTCATAGAGCAAATAATGTGTAAAGAAATTGAATGGAAAATTTCCCACTTTATCTAGTAGACTAAGACAGCAGTAGGAAACTCCTTCCTTTTCTACTACTTTATTTATTCATTTATTTTTACTTCCCATCATGTGTGTTGCTTGATGAGCTTTTGATAAAGGTAAAGGAAATGATCTTTTCGTTTAGCTGATACACAGTAGCATTCAAAGGTGTGGATATAATAAGAAGTGAAGAACAATGGCCATGCACTCTTACTTCTGAGGCCCTGAGTGAAGAATGCTCACACTAGACCTCTCATTTCTTTGAGTTTCTATGGACAGGGGAGGAGAATCATAGTTTTTCCTTTTTTATAAGTATGACTGGTATCAGCACTTGGTGATAGCAGCAGCAAAACACAGAACAATAGGCTAATAGAATCATACCCTGGCATCTGTCTGTCTATCTGTCTATCTGTCTATCTATCTATCTATCTATCTATCTATCTATCTATCTATCTGTCTGTCTGTCTGTCTGTCTGTCTGTCTGTCT
>NW_004567103.1:70302554-70310745 GCF_000260355.1 Condylura cristata | reverse complement strand
TCTGTCTGTCTGTCTGTCTGTCTGTCTGTCTGTCTGTCTGTCTGTCTGTCTGGCTGTCTGTCTGTCTGTCTGTCTGGCTGTCTGTCTGTCTATCTCCCCTTTAATACTGATCTTTTTATTTTCCTTTTTATTTTTTAAATTTTTTTTTTTATGTGGAAGAACTGGGGTGTAGGCCTGCCATGCAGAACAGTCCAGAAGTGCAGAGGTGGGCTTAGGGGGGAAGGTGATAGAGTGGGAGAATTTGCCAGAGACAGAGTGGGGAGCACAACAGGTGCATTTACTGAAATATACTGCTGATCAGGACAGTGGGCATAGATGCAATAGTGCTGAGACTTAACCCCTAGGACACCAGCGAGGCTCTATTTACATTATTTTCAATGTTTGTATGCTGTAGTGTGTTAAACAATATTCTCAGTATTTCATTTGCAATTTTTATGCAAACTATCAGCTTGCTACCCCTACACTTGCCATTATAAAATTAGGAAAGGATGAGCCACAGAGTTAGTAATTTATCCAATATTAGGTAGTTAGTGGTGAAGCTGGGATCCAAGTCCATTCCTCTGATTCTAGAATCTTAGAAGTTAAAGTCTTATGTAGATATCACAAGAGTTAACTGCTGAAAAGTTTCCCCATCTCCAAATAAACCTACTCTGAAAACATAACTTTGCCTATTACTCTATTTTTAACAGGAAGAACATTTATCAGGCAATGAATACTTTCATTTCATATTTAAGTTTTCATTTTTTAGAGAAATCATTTAGCTATAAATATTGGCATGCAGAATATTTCCTTTGTCACTGCCATTAATTCTTTAAGATAAAATCCTGTAAAGATCTGACATATTAAAAGGTGTCCTAGGATGTTTGGATTATTCCTTAAAAATTCGACCCTTGTTGCTTTCTTTTGAGATGGCACTGAGGTTATTTCAAACTCTGTAGTTTGGAATGAGTTCCGTTCTGGGAACCAACATGGGTGAAATTATTAGTAATGGGGTATACTGAACCTTTTACTTGTAGGCAACGTTTAGATATAGTCTCAGGTAGGAGAAGCGGTGAGCTCTTTTTTGTCTGACAGTTTCCTGTTTAGACCTGGTAAAATGAGCTAGCAGTATGACATCAGTTGCTAGAGTCAGACATCCATACCATAATTGGCACCAGACTTTACAATCTTTACAGTGAGATCTTGGAGGGCAAATGGAGTTATTCTCTCATTTACTCTGAGTAGGTCCAGCAGATGAAATTTTAATCTCAGAATGAGAGATGTAACCCATCTCCTGTCCTTGTTATCTAAATTCTGTGTACAAATAAATCACACCACTTTATTCTAATATAGTCATTACACTGAGTGGGAAACCAGATAAATAATGTAATTATTCAAATTGTCTTAATATCAAAAAGATAACTGTTTATCTCTGTGTAATTTCTTTACCTTAATTCCTTTCTTCTTTCTTCTTTTTATTCCCTTGCCTGACTTTCCAAACACTCACAAGCACACATAGGTGCCTGTGCACACACACAGGAAAGTATGTAAATCACACAACCATAAAAATTTTATTTATAAAGACATCTTCTAGTCCCACAATAATGAAGACCTTTGTATAATACTCCACATCAGCAGAGATAAGGAAAGGTAAGATTTACGTTCTATAATATTTTTTGTTTGATTAACCAAAAATATATAAACAACTTGATTTTATACAAAAAACTTGTCAGATGGACAGTCATTAATTAAGAATATGGAAAAAAGTGGCTTGGATTTTTTTCTTTTTTCTGGATGCTCTAAAAAGGTAGAGGAATTTCATCTTGGGTTATATGCTAATTTTCTGATTCATCTGTTTCATGTTCTTTGATTTTCTAAATACCCAACAGGAGACAAGTTCAATTTGTTTACGTTGCTGAAGTTGTCCTTTACTTGGGCTTCATTTTGAGCCTCTAACTCTGGAAAGAGAGCAGCAGACGGTACACAAAATTCTCTATACTAGTGAAAGAAACTTTTTAAATCTGAGCAGTTATCAAAACATGAATTAACAAATACTTACAGGTTTAGTCTCCAGAAACACCTAAAATTATTTTTATCATAATTTTTCACTGAGGTGATATTAAGTCACAATACGGTATATGAGTAAGGATCTATGTTCACGTCTGCTGATGTATGTCACCATCTCACACCCACCACCAAGCACCTTAATCCTCCATCAGAGTCCATTAGGCCCTCCCCCCAGTTTGCTACCCATTCTCTTCCAAACACACCCCCCTCCATGTAGCTTCAATTTTATAGTCAGATTTCTAAGATTTTTTTTCTGTTTGTTTGATTTTCTCTATATTCCATATGTAAGTGAAACCATTCAGCATTTGTCTTTCTCCTTCTGATTGATTTTGTTTATTTATCACAATCCCCTCCAGTCTCATCCTTGTCATAAATAGTGAGAGTTCATCTGAAAAATTAAAAAGAAAAAAAAAAGTCAGCATGGAGCCATCCAAATCTGGGTAACAGCAAAACCTAGTCAGGAGCCTATTTAGGGTCAAACAATAGACAGGCCTAGGTGCCTCCCGCATGTCCAGGCATGTCTGGACAGATCCACAGCTGACAAGAAATGAAACTGCACTGACAAACCATGCCTAGCATTGAAATTGGACCAATCACCTTTTGAAAATCTAGCAGCAGAAATAAACAGACTGAAAGCCTCATTTGCATATTTATTACCTGGTCCCACCCTTTTGCCCAAACATAAACATGCACCGCCCAGGGATCCTTGAGCTTTGGACTCCACTGTGCATTGAGTCCTGTCAGTTGGACTGCATGCTGTGTGCTCACGCTTGAACCGCAGCTAGCTGTGACACTGCTGCTATAACATTGGAGTTATGAACAGAGCAGTAATACTGCTGCTAAAACCCAGAGCTGTGATTCTTTTGCTGTGACATGAGTTGTAACACTTGAACTGTCACCAGCTTGCTGTAACATAAGCAGAATTTGTGTTGAGGTTCACAGGCAGACCCCACTTAGTGCACCTAACATGAGATTGAGAGAGGAAAAATTGAGATATTTTCATTCTCTTCCCCAGGAGGCAATGTGTTAAGGTTAGATCAATGATGGCAGCCTTGTCTTACTAGCCAATGTCAGGATGAAAGTGACATTTCTTATCTCAAGACTGGAACATTTTATGTTTTGCAAAGGACTAAAGATAGAGATTTATATTTTATAAGCACAATCAAAGGATATTAGGAATGGAAGATAATTTCACATTTTGCACAAGTGGAAATTGAGTACCAGATAGATAAAGTAATTTTTCAAAGATTTTATTGTTGTTATGTTTAAAAGTTATTTCTTAAAATAGGGACAGTGCTTTATATTTTATCTTCATCACTGTTGTGGGAAGTAGAACCTGAGTCAACAAATGTTAGGTATTTTCTAATATTGAATGCCACCTAGCCTATGTTAATTAAGTGTTAAATTAAATGTAAAGAAATACATGCAATTAAAACAATAAATTAAAAAAATCATGCAGGAATTTTCTTATATAAAGACCTTTTAATATAGCAACAATTGAGTGAAATATATTATTAAATGCCATTCATGTCATCTTGTCATGTGAGTCTTCCACAAAGAATTAATAAATGGTATCAATGATTTTCTAGCTGAACTTTTTTTTTTCTAATGTGAAAGAAGTAATGACTTACCATTCTTTCTTTGTTTTACCAAGAGCATAAACTAATAATCATTTGGGAGAATAGTTTTTCCACAAATTTTCTTTCAAAATTTAACAGGGAATGGAAGTGGCATATATGTAATATATTCCATTGCCAAGTTGCTTGCTTTTGGAAAACAGTATATTACCAGCACATGCAATATGTTTTATTTAAATATTTAATCATATTTTGAAATTATAACAACTAATAGGATAACCTACTTGCTCTGGTAGATTCTCTTATAAAACTCAGAATGTCTATGTTATGTCCTTTATCTTGCTCAGTTTATAGTATGCATCAAGCATTTTTATTTATTTATTTATTTTTTTATTTATTTGTGGTACAGGCCAGAGACTCAGGGGTGGTGAAAGACTTCACCAGAGACAGAGTGGGGAGCAGAACAGGCAGATCGACGAAGTACACTGCTGAGGGGAGCAGTGGGCGGGTCAGAAGAGGTCTGCCATGCCATGTAGTCACCTCCAGGGCAGGCGGGAATCGAACTCATGGGGAAGTGGTTTCAGCTTCTTAGTGCAGTGCTTTAACCCACTGCACCACCAGGGAGGGCCCGTGTCAACCATTTTTAAGAGCATAATTTCTTTAGTTCTAAAGTTAAACAACTGTGTTGTTTAATTCTAGTTTAACAAATTCTACCCATGAAAGAAGAGATGAGAAATATTCGTGAGGAGAAATAATTAGGATTCTGCAAGTTAACTATTAGCTCCATGTTATCATTTGACAACTATAAAAGCTCATCATTCAAGTCTGTGAAAGAAATCATAGAGGTAGTGAGAAGTACCTCTTAGCACATCAAGGAATATAAGTTGTAAACTCTCATTAATAACTAAAACCAGTTATGTTGTCATGTCCTCCATTTCCTCCAAAATTCAAGTGCACTCTCCAAATTTGAAAGATTAATGAGCCATTGACAGGCTCTACAAGAGTATATTATCCGATAGTAACCAACAATTCTTTCTCTTTCCCATTTTATATATATAATGTACATGTGTGTATGCATAGTTTCCATGTTCTCAGAAGTATTTATTTGCTTAATTAATCCTTACTGCCATGTTGGTTTGGATGCATTTATGAGGAAAGAGAGGAAGATTCAGCTGTTAAGACAGTAAGAAATTATTACCTACCATGGAAATTACATTCACGTGGTAGCACAGCATACACACCATTCTGTGTAATGTCTGCTTATGTATTAATTATCCATTGTCACCTCAATATTGTGTCTTTTCTATGCATACTATTTAGCTCCTAAGTTAGTGAAAATATGTGTGATTTTCCTCAGAGTTCACTGTCAGGCAAATAGCAATCTGACCCAGGCCTGAATGTAATATTACATAGAGAATAAACTTATTCAATGATTATCTCACAGAAAATGACATCAAATTTTTGCCCTTTTAGAGATGAAGGCAGTCTTGTGACATAGGGGCTGTTAAATGACATAGGATGAAATTATATGAGAGTATAAAGGGCCTTTCAATGTGCTTTTGCACCCTAATATTCATCATATTAGCTGGTTTTGATTGACAAAAATGTCAGACTTTAAGTGGAAAGAATATCAAATCCAGGGAAGGTAAAATAGTAAATGTGTGAAAAGATGATTCAGGGTAAAGGACTGGATGGGCAGACACAATGTATAATTCTTGGAAGAATTTCCTTGGTGATGGTGGCTGGGTTGAAGGTTAGCAGAAGAGCCATAGAACATTTCAGAAAAGAAATGCAAATTTAGAGATTTCACATTCTCTAAATTAAAATACATCCCAGAATTAATAAATGATGGAATAATTTTTTGGAATGTTAATCCTCTTTGTTCCTGCATGTTTCAAATGAACTCATGAGCAATGCTTATGTTCTCATATTCTCAGCCTATATATGCAACAAAGAATGAAAATAAAAAGTAAATTTCTTCCCTTTTTTCTGAATTTCAAAAGCCTAGAGCCTTGGGGAAATGTGAAGGTACAAACATGAATATGTTGGGAGAAAATATCATCTATATTATCAGGACCTTTGACACAGCAATAACAAAAATTCCTCATCTGATGAATGAAATTAGAAAATAAGGTCTCAAAAGAATGCAGATGTTATAGGTCCCAGTGTTCAGAATGTAGGGCAGTGCTTGAATTGGAGAGAAAAACATAGGCACCATCACAGAAGTCTGGAGCAGGTATTCAGCACCCCTGTAGTACTAGGGAACAGGGTAAATGGAGGTGGATAAGAAGAACCAGGTCAAACAACAATTGTATACCAACTTTTATACATAATTATTTCAGAACATCTAAATTTTCTTGTGATATTTCAAGTTGGTATAATATATCATAGAATTCATAC
Organism: Condylura cristata; assembly: GCF_000260355.1. Lineage (NCBI taxonomy): Eukaryota > Metazoa > Chordata > Mammalia > Eulipotyphla > Talpidae > Condylura > Condylura cristata. Next base: position 70,304,722 of record NW_004567103.1, on the reverse strand, counting down.
AGAAAAAATAATATTACAAAAGCTAATGGCAGGATATAAATATAGGAAAGGTGAGTTAATTCATGGGTAAATCAAACCAGTATAAGCAGCTTTGATTTGACAGTAACATGTCAACATGTTGATTGTATTGAATTCTATAAGTTATCTCAATATATGGACACATGTTCAAATAAGCTTTTAAGTATTTCTCTTAAGTACAGGCATTTATTAATAGAGAAATGACCATAAAATATTCCTCCTTTTGTCAGACGTCTTTTGAATTGAGTCATTTCCTTTTTTACATCCATTCTTATTCTCCTTCCCTGGAAGTTTCATCTTTAGTCATAGTTGCTTTCATTGGGCATGAATTACAGGTGAGGGAGACAAAGTCATTGTAAAGTCTGAAGTCTACTTGACCTGCTCTAAATGCTCTCTGGGTTCATATGCTCTGTCGCAACTCATATTGAATGAGTTTTGGTCCTAGAAACTGTAACTCAAATATGGTGGAAACCGAATGGGATTACTAGTAATAGTATATTGTGGAATGTATGAAATTAATTTGTCATTCGATTTTAGCTTCAGAATAAAGATATATTATTCAATGGAAAGTCAGACATGTGTTTATTATTAATTGATTCTGTCCAGTTAATATCCTGGATCAATCTAACCATCAGAATCTCAAGCTTAGAATTGTTTCTAATAACTATTTGACTGGTCCTTACATGATTTATGGGCACCTTTCTCATAAGATGGATTTGCCTTTCTTTTCCTTTTATTTTTTTGAACTCTGCCATTTATTTATTTCTCCTGTTCAGAGTTTCTTATATCTTCCCTGGATTTGTTTTGCTCTAGTTTGGTGGATATGGTCTGAATAAGATTGGTTTCTGGTACTACTGTCCTCATCAAGGAGGTGAAAAGACACAGAGCATTCTAGATTTAGAAAACAGCTTGTTTTAATGGCTACAACACTTGGTTGTGAAAAATTAAAGTTGACATCTCACAGTTTTTGCTTTGCCCTCCTCCCCACTGGGTTCCAATTAGTTCAAAGTAAGTTTTTTTGTAGCACTGCTTGTAAGGCACCAGGGAAATAATGTTAACTCTCTTCCAGAAACAATAATGTTTAAATACAGATGTAACCAGAATAATCATTTTTACCCCCTAAAAAGGCTTCTTTGCATGATTGCAGCGATATGTTTGCCCTGTTATAATTTCTCTGGTTATTGTATCATGCATCCCTTCATTTTAATTCCAAAAAAAAAAAAATATGTTGAAAGACTCACCAGTGGAATAACTATTTGTGCACCAGTTTTTCAAGTCCAAATTCAATCATATGATTCAGTTTGAACTAAGTTTTTGCATTATTATTGTGGAACTGGACAAACCTTTACAAGTTACATGTCCAAGCAGTAAGTTCAAAAATGAAGACACAGAAACATTTTCTCTTCTGAGACTTCTCCAATAAGATTCCCCAAGGGTAGAGAAAAGCCTGGAAGGAATGCAATCCTGAGAACATTGTGTAGATATCAGTTGTTGAGAGGGTCAATGCAATGAATTACAATTACAGACAATAACTAATATAGCTTCATTTTTTAAAGATCAGTTATCTAATTAAGCTCTTTCTATGAAATTTAGAACACCAACTTGTGAGGATAAATTCTAGTACAATAGAAAGAAGGTGGCTTTGTAGCAGAGGAATAGTTTTGATTTTTGCAGAATTTTCAATTCCATATTTTCTGATCAACCTTGTGCTATTGTGTTGTCATATTTCTCTGTGTTTTAGATCTCACCCTCCCAGGATCTGTGCTTATGAAGTATTTTGACCTTGAAGCATCAGTGAGATGTTTTGGGAGTTTCATAGTACTGGTGTCAATTTTAATAGTGGTGGCAAAGACAAATTTCTGATGTGTTCTACAGAGAAAAACCTGACTGAGGAACAGAGGAACAGAGGTCCAGTTGCCAGTCATAAGGCACTGCTCAACTGCTTCAGGAAAATCACCCCCTTGCCACAATAGAGGCCAGTGAGCCAGTGAGGATGATTAGAATGGTCTCAGGAATGATGATAGCTCAAAGAATTTTTCTCATACCATTTGTATCAGTTGTCTTTCTTTCTTTCTTTCTTTCTTTCTTTCTTTCTTTCTTTCTTTCTTTCTTTCTTTCTTTCTTTCTTTCTTTCTTTCTTTCTTTCTTTC
>NW_004567103.1:70293737-70302454 GCF_000260355.1 Condylura cristata | reverse complement strand
TCTTTCTTTCTTTCTTTCTTTCTTTCTTTCTTTCTTTCTTTTTCTCTCTCTCTCTCTTTTTTTTTTCTTTTTTTTTGCTTTTCTTCAATAGCTTTAAAGACATATCTTCAGCAGGAAATATTTAGGTATTTTGCAAAGTTTAACCACTCAGGTGCTGTCATTCTTGTAACCAAAAACTGCTTTTGTGACACTAGCAACAACCTTCTTCACCCTTCCTTTTCAATGTTGAATTTATCTGGTGAGTATTTGCTCTTATACATGGCCTTTCTGGAATACATAATAGATTAGAAATATCTGCCAGTTCCTTTGACTTAGACTGTTTGACACTCAGTGGGATTCTCCCTTCTCAGACATTTTGACCTTGGGATTGCCCTTCTTAGCTTTGCCACCTGTATCATTCGTCTTGGTTCTTTGTTCTTTCTCTTTTTGGCTAGCTTCTCATTTTTTTCCTTCTACCATTTTTCAAGATTAGAAACAATACAAGAATCTATAGGCAGAAATTGAAAACAGAGGGTTAAAACTAATAATTTAAGATTGAAATACTTCACTTTTCACACATGCCTTGTGAAAATGCATCAAACTTGTTAAAATGAAGATATGTTACTCAGTGACCCTGGGTCATATCAAGTGACTATGTCCCCCAAATTAGAGCACATGTGACTCAACCAGTTTATCTTGATTTTGTCTATACTGAGAAATTACAAACTTGTTTACCAGTCTTATTTTACCCATAAATAGCTGCTAAGGAAAAAGTGTGCTGAAATGGTTAAGTAGGTCTGAAATGTCTGGAATCTAATAGTTCTGTATTGAGCTATTTAGTACCCCTCTTGATACAACTTGGCAAGTGGTTTCATTTATTTAACTTCAATTACTATGTTCACATAAATGTTAATTTTTAACTCTTAATGTTTTATGGAGGTAACATTTGTTTGTAATAATGTGTGCGATTCAGAGGCATGGGCTCCCACACCTCCTCAGATGCCTATCACCACTCTTCATCCACCACCAAGGTACCCTTCGTCTTCCACCATTATCATTGCGTCTCTTTGTCTTTACCTCTTTCCCTTCTTGTAGCTTCAAGGAAAATTTTTTTAAAGTGCATAGTTTGTACACATTAAAAGAAGATCATTTTAACTTCCTACTTATAATTATTATCATATGGCTTATTATTGTTATTTGAATGATGTAAAATGGTCTTGTGCTGTCTTTGATTTGCCCCATCATTGATGAAAATAAATAGAATGGGCACTAGTAAAACAGTTAGCATAAAATGGTTATCATTATATTTTATCTCATTTTACTTCCTTTCTCTTTTCAATTGAGGTAATGTTAATTTACAATATTGTATAGGTTTCAACTGTACAATTTCTTAAATCAGTTAGCTATATATAACCACAACAGTCACCATAAATATTTAGCCATTATCTATCATCAGCCAATGGGTCCCTTATAACTGACAGAGTATTCCCCTTTGATAACCATCACTGTCAGCATATAAGGGTTTATTTGTTTTTTTGTCTGTTCATTTGGTTTTTCCTTTATAATCCCCAAATGACTGAAATCATTTTGTTTGTCTTTCTCATTCTGACTTATTTTGTTTTACATAATCCCCTCAAGTTTCACCTATGTTGAAACAAAGGGTGAGATTTCATCTTTATGGCTGAGTATTATTCCATGTGTATATCTATAAATCACATCATTATTTCTAAAAATTATCTAAAATTATTTATAGAAGTTTACTTTGTGTAAGGAAAAGGATCAGGCCCACTTCCTATATACACACACACACACACACACACACACATCTCTGTTGTTCTCTCTTCATTTATTATTAGCAAAAACATCTTTAATTACACAATTTTATTGTGGCTTAAAAAGTACAGTTTGTTCTGTGTAAAATGACCTAGTCTAGTGATTAGATATCCTATTATACTAAGAGCAGAATTAAAAAGAAAACACAAGAAATGGTACATTCTTCTTCATATATTCTCCATAATCGGGAACACTCCTATTCTCTCTGCTTAGTACGTTAAAAATGGAAGGGGTAGTGATGATATTCCCCAAATTTAATCTTATACCTTTTTTCTGTTTAGATTATAGATATAACTAATCTAGGAGTTGCCTAGACATGATTGTGACACTTTTTTATGTTTCCATTTTTTCTCCTATGAACTTTTTTTTTTTTTTCCACTTACTCTGCAACATTGCTGGAACACTTAAATTGCTCCCAAGGTGCCAGGGCTCCTCACTCTGATGAGTCATTCACTTCTGATTATACCTCAATTCCTAAATATGCATTTTCTTTTCTCTTATGTCCAGTGTAACCAAGCAGTATATATTCCCTCAGGGATATATTTTAGTTTATACAAATGTGTCAATGGAACAACAGTTAACATGGAACATTCCATATAACTTTCTCAACTTTGCCTTACAATGAAAATTTTAAATACTTAGGTAAAGATTGGAGGAAGTTAGGAACAGATGCTTTTTCAGAAACAGCCATTTATCCATGAATTTATTTTTCAAATGCATTGTTTTTAAGCAACTGAGATTAGCTTTACTAGTAGAACTATAATGTGAACCTGCCCTCTTACCTGTAGTAAAGTGAGTTAACACTGAAAAGGGAAGTAGGAGCTTTTTAAGTTAATCAGAAGAGACATGAAGGGAGATTTAATCAAGTAGAAACAGCTAATCCACTGAAAAGAGTCACTGATATCTTGATAATTTATATATACAAATATTTATAATTTTGGATTTTGTTCCTTACTCATTAAAGAAAGAATCTAAAAGACAGGCTATGAAATCTCTTTGGAAATGTCATCAGAATATAAAGGAAAAATGTATATCCCTAAACATTTGCCTGTTGAATGAATATCTTCATAACTCTTTAGGAAATAATTATCTTTTCATTCAGTTAGATGCCTTGCAGGCATCTTTAAAGTCTTATTAAAACCAAGTTAAAAAGAAATGCACACGCACTACACAAATTAAGGGAAAAGCTTGAAGGTACTCATTTTATATTAGAATATCATTGTCACACTTTATAAGTATCAAGAACAGTTTATCTTCATGATCCTTTCAGAATTACCCATATTCCTTAGGCAATGACATTTTAAAGAGAGCTTTGCCAAGAAGAAAAGATTTTTGATGACACAAGTTAATTTATAACAGCCCCATAACAAAAAGTAGCCATTTGAAATTTACATTGTGTTTCCATTGACATTAGCCCTGCCTCAATAGAAGTCTGCCCTTTGAAACTTCATTCCCAGCCTTGTAAGCTACATTAAAGCCCAGGATATTTAAAGTATTTAATAGGTACCTAAGATGGAAAGAATTTTATTCACACTTAGTCCACTCTCTCACTTTGCAAGTTGAGATCAAAAAGGATTGACAACTTCCTGCCTCTCACAAAGTGGTAAGACAGATTCACAGGTAACAGTCTCAGTATCCATGGTCTTAAACATTCAGCTTCGTTCATCTCTTCATATACCATATTGGATAGCCCTAGTACAATGAATATAGATGGTTTCAGGTAAGTAGAAAGAACTGTGAAAAATAATGATAATGTCTACAGAAAAAAAACAGGTGAAACTTAATGTAAGGTCACAAATTATAGTCTCTATTTTTGTTTTAATGTTTTTGACAGTGTCGCTGGAAGTGTACCTTTGCCAGTTTGTAAAAAAAACTGGCATTTATTTGTCAGGGTTCTCCAGAGAAACAGAACCGATAGGAGATACACACAAAAGACTAACACTCACACATATGTAATTAACTTAATGACCAATTCTCCGTATATGTGTGCATTTATGCGTATGTGTGTGTAAGCATATCTATATAGCATCTGTAATCTATCTGTTGTCAGAATGCTGACCAGTCTTGGTTCTCTCAGCCAAAAAAAGGAAACAGAAATTGAGAAGGACAGACGCTAATTTGTCTCAAATTGAGAAGGGCAGGAGACTTGTGTCTGAAAGACTACCAACCTGCTCTTTGGCAGAGGACAGGGGTATTTATCCAGTTACAAGGGAGTAGAAACGAGTGTGGGCAAGAGCCAGCACATGTGTTCTTGAACACAAGCATCTAGAGGTTTCACTTGACACAAGCTTGCTTTCACTGTCACGTGGGGGTCAGCGATTTTGATGTTATCTTCCTAGTGATGTTCTGAGGAATGGAGGAAGTAATGCAGGCCTGAGCAAAACTAGCCCAGGCAAACACCCCCATCCTCCCCCCCCCCCGCCCCAATGAAGGAGAAAAAAAAACAGACAAACAAGATAAGTATGGGGGGATAGGTAAGGGAAAAGCCACAAAACCAGACCCCCACTTGCAAAATGCACACGCAAATGCTGACCCTTAAAACTATAGGTTGAATAGGGACAATGTACATTTAAATTGATTGGATAATGGGAATGGTGTGGCCCAGGCTGATTGGATCTGAGGCACCAGGAAATGAGACATCTATTCCTGGAAACCTGTCATTGGGTGGTTGAACTGTGACCCAGGCTGTGATGTCTGTTAATCTTTGAATACATTTGCTAAGTTGAATTTGCGTGGGCTCTGAATTTGCGCAGGCTATGACATATGTAACGGCCAATAAGGCCTATATATTCCCTGACATTCCTTTGGTTGGGGTCTTGCCCGAACGCTTGGTCCTGCATGCCCAGCAGGGAATGGCTTGACCCCGGCTAGCCAGCCCAATAAACTCTACTTTGTGAATTGCATTCTCGTGTGACACACTGTCTTTTGTGGTAATCGAGTTCTCGGACCCTAACAGTTCTTATCCCTCAGAGTTTAAGAAAACAAAGTTTGTTAAGCCTAAAAGGTAAATAAATAAATGGAAGCGGTTTTCTGGTAGGAGAGACATGTCCTTCATTGTTGTATCATAACCTATAGTTTCTGTTCTCTGTATACATTTATACACTATTATATAGTATATGGGATATATGTATTAGAGTAATTGGCTCACTTGATTATGGAGATAAAGAATTTGTTTGATCTGCCTGCTGCAAACCGGAGAACCAGTAAAGTTGCTGATGTTATTAAGTCTGTTCCAAAGGTATCAGAAACATACTGTAAATTCTATTCTAAGTCCAAAAACTTAAGTACTGGAGAGCTTACATGTCTGAAAGAAAGAGAAGATAGGTATTCCAACTTAAATTCTTCCTTCCTCCAGTTTTTGTTTTATTAAAATCTCAAAGGGTTGAATAGTACCCATCTATATTGGGGGGAGGGGCAATCTCCTTTATTCAGTTCATCAATTCAAATGCTAATTTCTTCTGAAATCACCCCCACAGATACTCAGAAATAATGTTCTACTTGTCATCTGACCATCCCCTGACTAGTCAAATTAATACATAAAACTGACTATCACAGCCTAATGTGAAGATGCCCAAATCTGAAAAAAACATTTTAGTTCTATTTATGTTACATTTGTTTCTCATCAAAGCACACCATCTCTTATAGTTATATAGAATAGACTTATGTTGAACAGCATGCACTGGTCCCTACAGAGTTATTTCACATTGCAAACAGGGCTAGTGATCCATAAAATTCTCCAGTAACTTCCTTTTAGTCTACGTGAGCTCCTTATATCAGAATACTTGCTTCTTTTTCCATATGAGAACTTAAATTTACTGCTTATGTCACTGTTTTCCTTTTTCAAAGTTCTCTCTGAAATTATGTTTTATGAAATTTCCTTTCACCCTTCCTCCCTCCTTACTCTTAACCTCATCTTTTATCGGTAACATTGCATTGTAATTCTCAGGTCTTCATCATTGAGGATCAGTAGGTTTATGTGCTGTATGTGTCTCATGTTTCTCTCCATATAGTAAGATATTTTCTTCTTGTATCCTTACAGTAAACAAGAAAATAAAGATACTGTTTCCTCCAGTTTATACATGAAGATGCTTTAGGCTCAGGCGTGTAATACCATTATTTAAGACCATCACATATTTGTTGCTAAAGTCTAAATTAGATAGTATCACACTGTCTAATTGACAGATGTTACACTGTTCCAATAATCTGTACCCACCTTTTAAAAAATATTCCCATTATTTCCTTAATTAATCTAGGTTGAACAGAGTTTTCTCTAAAAAATTACGTATGCTGATTGGGGTTAACTCATCAAAAATCTGTTTCTATTTGTTGATTTCTTTGTTTTATCTTAAATGATTTCTATATAAATACTCTGGGCATTTGTTAGAAATCCACGAGTGATTTCAGATCCTGTTTGATGACAAATAATTTTATCATGCTGCTTAAACACAATTCTGCTACTAGGGACTTACAGAAGCTTTCCAGCTCAATTTGTAAAGCATGAAAGATATAGGCAATTAATAAAAGGTCATAGAAGGGCGAAGGGAATTGTTATGGAACAGGCAAAGGAGAAGATCCTGCATGGTTTAGGAAATTTAAGTTGTAGAAACTGAGTATTAATGTGAAGGTGAGAGTGAGTTGTGGAGGTTGAAAGCCATCTGAAAGCTATCCATACATTCTAATTTGACTTATCTGTATTCAGGTCTTGCAGTATGATTCTAGTCATGGAAATAATGGGTAAAATGTATTGAGAGAAAGAAGCAGAATAAAAATCATGAATTTTTCGTGGATTATTCTCAACATACTAGATTAAGGAATTTAAACTATCTGGGAAAAATCCATGAAACACCTTAAAATAAACAAATATTATAGAACTTTAAAACTTGCTAGGGATTAATTTTCCATTTGCTGGCATTGGGAGTTATGAGTACTATGACTAAAGTTTTATCTTCTTGGTAGGCATTTGAAAGTTAGCTTGAGGATTGATTCAACCCTATGCACAAAAAAAAATCAAATAAAAAAGGAAAGTCCAAAGAAATGAGTTCTATAAGTAAATTTTATTGGAATTGGGTTATGAACCAAATCATCTAATTATTTGAGGACGGACTGCCTCCCTTTGGATATTCTAGTCATTTTAGTGAAAATAATACATATGAGTTTCTTGAAAGAAGCATGACAAGCTTTAAATGCTTTACTGTAATAAGTAAGTTAGAGCTCAATGTTATCTTTGAGAAATGATGATTTAAAAAATATTATTGACTAGCATTCTAGAGTTATATCCCTATAGTCATAGATCCAACAGGACATAGGTATCATAAAAAGAAAATTGTCAGTGGAAAAGGATGTTTCAGTATCTGTCAATGAGTTGTATTCATCAATAAGATATCATCAGTGCTAGGAAATTTGTCATTCAGGTTTCAGTTTGTCATTTAGAAATACCTTTTTAGCTTGAGTCTTCTCTTTCAAAGCGGTTTTATTATTTAGTAATTTACATGTAACTATTTTTGGAATTTAAAATTATCTTATCATTATGTCTATTTGGAAGATATTTCTTGGTTTTTCTCACTAGAAGGTAAATTTTATACGGGTAGGAACCTTGCAGTTCATCTCACCATCATACTTGCCACAAAATAGACATTCAGCTGACATCATCAAATGTACATCTATGAAAATTCTCTTGAAGAATCATCTGTGTCTTTAAGAATTTTGTACCACAGTGGAGGTGAAGTCATATTTCATATTATGCAGTGAATAGTATAATTACTTGGCAAACAAAATATATATTAAATTGTGAATCAATGTATGTTTAGAGCACTGAATAGTCTAATATCTACAAGCAGTTGTGCTCAACTTGAATATGACTACAGCTATGTTCTCTGTCATCCTTTAGAAAACTTTGAAGCAATTGTTAGAATTAACCTAGTAGACTTGTTTCTGAGCCCCAATAATGGTGAAGTTTGTTGATATTAATCCATACATGTTTTTATGTGTTATTTGTCAAATAGGACTCAATTTTAGTCCCAGATCTCTTTTCTGATAGCAAGTTTTGTTGCCCATCAGGAAAAAAAAAAGCATTTAGACTATTTCTTATTGAAGAAATGCATACAGTATTAGCATCACAAATCTTCATACAACAATCACAGGGGTGCAATAACATTCAAATGAGGAAGTAACACTCAAAATCACAAGTTTTTTTTTTTTTTTTTTACATAGCAGGTACTTAAAGTTTCCTATGGGAGAGAAGATTCTCCCTGACAAAATTTCTGATTAGAATGCTGTCATTTCAAGTGTAAACTGCAGATGCATGAAAACCAAAGATTGAAAAGTTCTTCATTTATTATGAGTGTCCTTGACTAAGCAAGTCATTTCAATTCAATCTAATAATTGTATCTAACACTGAAGGTGTTGATTATGTACAAAATTTCAATTTCCTACAATGTTAAATATTATTACTCCAACTAGTGTATTATTTCCTCTGACCTGATTATCAAATAAAATACATTCTCTATCAACTCTACTATTTATATAGTCTTTTAATTATCTTATGATACCTGATTAATTTAAATCAATTTAATGATAATAGCCTAAACTTCCCCATAAACTTTTTTTTTTTCAGATTCTTTATTGTGGGGTGGTGGAGAAGATAAGTTTTTGGACATGAAAAAATTTATAGAATTTGATAATATACAACTTTATCTTAGGTTTTCATACTTTTCCCTTTTATTCATTAGGGAATGTAGTAGGATGGAATTCATTGTGCCCAAAGCTCAGAATATTGGGACAGTTATTAAAAAAGTCTTCATTCCTGGCCCTCCCTGGTGGCGCAGCGGGTTAAAGTACAACACTGAGAATCTAAAGCCGCTTCCGCATGAGTTCGATTCCCGCCTGCCCCGGAGGTGACCACATGG
>NW_004567103.1:70288319-70292712 GCF_000260355.1 Condylura cristata | reverse complement strand
TTGTGGTTTTAATTTACATCTCCCTGATTACAAGTGATGTTGAACATTTTTTCATATGCCTGTTGGCCATCTGATTTGCTCTTTGGAGAAGTGTCTTTTTAGCTCTTCTGCCCATTTTTGGTGAGGTTGTTTATTTTTGTTGAGTTTCATCTGTTCTTTGTATACCTTTGTGATCAATCCTTTATTGCTAGTTTTGTGTGAGAAAATTATTTCTCAATCAGTGGGATTCTGCTTGTTTTTTGTAATGTCTCTTTTGCTGTACAGAAGCTCTTTAACTTGATGTAGTCCCATCTATTTATCCTTGCCTTCACTATTGTTGCATTGGGTGCTATATCTTCAAAGATGTTGCTAAAGTGTATGTCGTGTAGTGTTTGGTCCATCTTTGCTTCCAGGTATTTTATTGAAAAACCAGCCACTTTTAAAATTACTTTACTACTAATAAACAATGTATGTTATACAAAATGAAGATTATTGACTAATAGTAAACCCTCAGTTCCTCTGACTGTATAAAGATATGTTAGCAGAAAGTTAGAAGTATCATTGCTTATCAGTGTTTAAATATTCTCTTGTCTGAAAATAATGTTATTAAAAGAATAAAATCTACTTAATTTTTTCTATCACCAGATAGATGATTCCATGTGATGGTTGCATCTCACCTTTAGTGTTCCTCTGGGACAGAACTCTCTTCATGCTTTACTCCATATGATGAATTTTATTGTCATAATAATCTATCACACATTAAATCTAGACTTGATAGAAAATTCTACTTGAAATTGCCAGTTATATTTAGATAAACTGATTTTTACTAAATTTTGGCTAGATAATAGCAATTATTTCCATGGACTTTATACCTAGCAAAATCATAAAGAAAATTCATGAAGGCTCTGAACTCTTAGTGTTTAGTATAACTGTCAGTTAATTAGCTTTTTGTTATTTCTGTTGTTTTCATTTCTCATTATTATTGGTTTGTGTGTATATTTGTGTATCAAATGGATTGGCCAGTTAATCTATCTAACATGGTCAAATTAGCTATGTGTATATTCGTAGTCAAAAACTCAATTTACCTTCAAGGGCATAAAACAAAATATCAATTGAGACAAGCATGAAAAAAACAGAAATAAATTTGACAAGTTGGCCAAAGACCATTAATCATCTTGGGAAATAGAGAAGTCACATGATTTATAATGAAGTAAATATTCTTAGAATGTGGCATTCAATTGCTTTAACCTTATAAACATACTCCTTTCTATTTCTAATCATTAGTAAACAAATAGAATGGAAAGTTTTTTTCTAGTAATTATATTCATAGAGGACTTCAAATCTACATTTAGAAATGAAGAAAAAGCTATTCTAAAGCACTATAATTGAAAAAATGATTATTACTATCAATTTTATTAAAATTTCAAAACTTCTTCAAACATTGAGTCCAATGAGATAGACTATAAATGTTGATATTGTGAGATATAAAAGACCTAGTATTTTAAATTAGGAACAAAAAATTTCATACATGAGTTTATAGAGCCTCATCTGTTTAATTTCTGAAAATGTTACCTATCTGCAAATTAAACTTTCCTACAAGAAGGAAATTGCCTATACATACCACAGCTTTCTTGTTAATGATCTTTTTTTCCAGGAGCCTTAATATTTTATATTTTGTAAATAGTTGTAAACATTAGCAATTGCAATGAATAAAAATGACTGTAAGTGGGTTGAAACTGACATGTATTATCCTGTGAAAATCTGAAAGAAATTTCTAGAAAGGAGTTTGCAGTCTAATTGAGAAATGATAATGGTGGCTGAAATGTTTGGTATTGTGATGTAAAAGAGTACAAACCAATGCAGTATGGAACTAAGGAGAATTTGAAGAGGCTATATTAGGCACCAATAATTTCTGTACTCACAGGTGATCGAAAAATGAAACTCCAAGAAGAGAAGTTATTTTCCCTTTCTATTTTGTTCCAAATTATTAAAACAATTTGAACTTATTTCTCCCTTCATTTCATAACTCATCCATTGCAGTGTCTGGTAGTCTCCAAAGAAGTAACAGATACTCCTATATCAACAATTTTTCCCCTCAAGAGTAATATGATATGAGAGGGAAGGCTCTTTTCATTTCACTGGGTAACTAAAAATATCTTCTTGAAGGATAGAACAGAAACATTAGAGGTGGATCTAGAGTTTGCAATTTGTTGTCATGTTTGCCAATGTCACTCTTAACCTTCTATTTCAAAAACAAACTGTTAATGACATACATCATTAGAAAGCTTGAATTTCCTTCAATATTTGATTATAGGATTTTAGTAAAGTACATCAATAAATAGTTCAGTGGGCATGCATACCAAAATGTAAGCAAAGCTTATGGAGCACGATAACAGGACAAAATGTTCATGTAAATTTGTCCACTATTTTAACAAAAAATTTTAAAAATTTCAATAGCAATTCATGGAGTCCTTAATGACTCCATATTTATCAGGGTGCTTTAATATTTACACTAGAAAATAGATCTTCAGAAGTCTGTAATTAATTTATTGAACAATCTAACTTTTTCAGATGAACCTCAAGAAATAACTTACTTTTTTCAAACTATCAGCTTCCAAACAGATTATTTTGAGTTTCTCTTTATTGTCCCTTAGTGTGTTGGATCAGAACCATAATGTCTCAATTACTTTTAATCAGTGGCAGTCTCATTGCTCAGTATCAGTAGACAAGTGTGATTTTAAAAAATTCAATATATCATTCAATTTAAAGTCAGAACATTTTCAGCTTACTTAGGCTAAGAAACTTGTAGTGGAGAATGGGAACTGGTGGTCCTTTCCAAATATTTTTTAAGGTAGATGAGTTGCTCAGAACAAATTCAATTCTCTCTGTAGAAATTCTTGCCATCTTTTCTCAAGAAGCCTAGTCTTCTCTTAAATGATCCACTGGTTTGGTGACATACTGATTGTGTCTGAGCCAATTTCATATTTTTATATGGATAATTCAGTAATAATGGTAAAAATTTTGGGTCTGAGTTAAAAAAAATCTACTTGGTTACAACTTTACATTATGGAATAAACAATTGGGAAATTTTCAGTATTTTACAAGTGATAATTCTATTTAGAATCATCCTTTGGAGGGGGAGTAATCTGAGACTTCAAAGAATACTTTTATATTTAATCCAATTTCACATTTTTACCTTGTCTTTCCCCTTCCTTTCTCATACCCCTATATCTACACTTAACTTTCCATGGTAGATAATAAAACTCAGTAATGTAACTCCATTAAAGGTCATTTCATCACCAACAGAAAATGCTGGAGTTAGAGTGAAAACAGTGATAGAAACAGAAGTCTCAAAGCATGGAAGGCCAGGAAGTATAAATATCAAATATTAAAAACAATAGTTGAAATAATAAGAAATTCAAAGATAAATATTATTTATTCCATCCACTCCAATGTTCTTAATCTTGGGTTTATATTTTTCTGAATTTATGGCTTTTTTTTTTGGTATTTTTGGGAAGATTTCTGTATGCATACAGAACTGGGGTACAGGCCAGAGGTGCAGGGGTGGTGAGATGATCCACCAGAGACAGAGTAGGGAACAGCACAGGCAGATCAGTGGAGTACACTGCTGAGGGGAGCAGCAGGTGAAGACAGCAGAGGTCAGTGGGCAAGACAGCAGAGGTCTGCTGTGCCACATCAATCACCTCTGGGGCTAGGAATCGAACTAGCACTGATGCAGCTGCAGCTGGCTTGCAGTGCTGCACCCTAACTCCTTGCACCACCAGGGAGAGCCTGGCTTATTATTATTATTATTATTTTTAAGATTTATTTACTCATACAGAACTGGGGTACAAGCCAGAGGTGCAGGGATGGTGAGAGGATTCACCAGAGACAAAGTAGGGAGCAGAATAGGCCGACTGTTGAAGTACACTGCTGAGGGGAGCAGCGGGCTGTGGAGCCATGTGGGTCACCTGGGGGGAGAAGGGATGGAATTCACACTGAAGACCTGTGGCCAGCTTGCAGCACTGTGTCCTAAACCATTGCACCACCAGGGAGGGCCACTTATGGCTTATTTTTAGTTTAGATTTCTTTTAATGCTCATTCTTCAGTGTGTAAAATCTCCATCATACTTGTTTTTGGTAGCCTCATTCCCCCAAAGACATCTTACTTCCTCAAGCTTAGGTCTTCATTGTTGAATGAGTAGTTTTTGTGACCTAAATTTAAATTTATGAGCTATAGAATGTAATTATTCCAGTTTGAATCAGGTTTATATCCCACCTCTGTCTCAGCTAGTAGGTAGCAATAGGTTTAGGAAGAGCAGGATAACACAAATCTCCAATTCTCTGTTGGGACATTGATGTCCCAGCATCATGTCTCCCACATATGGGTTAAGAAATTTTATTATATATATATA
>NW_004567103.1:70232803-70288219 GCF_000260355.1 Condylura cristata | reverse complement strand
TATAAAGATTTATTTATTTATGCATACAGAACTGGGGTACAGGTCAGAGGTATAGGGACAGTGAAAGGATTCACCAGAGACAAAGTGGGGAGCAGAACAGGCTGACTGACAAAGTACACTGCTGAGGGGAGCAGCGGGCAGGTCAGCAGAGGTCTACCACGCCATGTGGGATCACCTCCAGGGCAGGCAGAGATCGAACTTAATGCTGAAGTGGCTTTAGCTGCTTTGTGCTGTGCTTTAACCTGCTGCGCCACCAGGGAGGTCCCAATAAATTTGATAATATATTTAACTATGTGATATAGTAATTTTTAAAAATAATATTCAAAAATTTCACTGCACATTTAAAATATAGTACAATTCATTGTGATTATATGGTATCACTAACATGTTCAGTAGTTATGCTGTCTTAAGGGCATAAGCGACACACAATTTTCCTTAAGAGAAACATTTTCATGGAGTCTTAGAATATTGTAAATGAAGGGGGGAAAGTTAGCAGGAAAGCCTGTGGTGAGTCAAAGTTTGATTTAATTAAGTAGAAAATATTGCACACAATAGATCATGATTCAATTTAGTAGCAAATTAAAATTTGTGTTTCCTGTTAGCCTTTTATTGTCATAACTGTTTGCCCTTAGTCAAAACTTGTTTCCTGATTATATATAGAAATATATTTTCTAAGCTTTGCACTCGTGTATATGCAACCCCAGTAACACTGAAAACTGAATACACATTAATTATCTTGATGGATCTATTCAAAGCATGATATCTCAGTTTAGCAAATGGACATTTTAAACTTCATTAAACAGACACAGTTTTTACTTGGACTTTTTCTTCCCTTCTGTTGACAGTAACTAGTCTGTTGGTATTTACAGGTGATTATGTTCAAGTCTGCCAGTCAACCTTTCTTTAGTATGTTAATGACTGAATTTTGAATGACCTGAAGATAGGAAGAGTCATATATTTTGATGATGACATCATTTCAGACTTTTTTCCAGAACATTAAGGAATAGGAGCTCATCTTTACCTGTATGGTCTCAAACATAAGACCTTTAAAAAATAAAGGGATCCTCTGTTATTTGCTCTAATATCTATTTGTCAATTCATTGGTGTTTGCTAGATATATACCTGAATTAATAAACAGTAAATGATTATTATATACTACAAAATTTCTATTTTGTTGGCAAATTATTTGTTCAAATTATACTTTTTAGAAATAAAGCCTCTCTGAGAAAGCAAATTCTAATGTTTACTAGCAATGAAAAAGAGACCTTAAAATGATCTGATGAAACTCCTACATGTGTAACATGAATTTGCTATGCACTGTGAATATCACTTAAACATTATTGCCATATTTTATTTAAAGATTTCATATTCAAAAAGTGTGTGGCACAATAGCTGACACTTAGAAAAGTAGCTGGCTGTATGACATTATTAAATTGATAAAAATAAAACATCAAAAGTACTGAGAGGGGAAAGGAGTCTGTATATCTTGATTCACAGAAGCACAATTTTAGTACTATCTTTTCATTTCTTGGTAGGTATTCTTCTTAGAAAGTTGGGCCCTCCCTTATGGCACAGCAGGTTAGGACTCAGCACTGTAAGCTGGCCGCAGCCGCTTCAGTGAGAGTTTGATCCCCCACCTCGGAGCTGATACACCTGGTCCAGCAGACCTCGCCTGTCTGCTCAATAAGTTAAGATGCGGGCAGCAAAGTGTCCAGAGTCGGTAAGAAAAGCAGAAGAATAAGGAGTTGAACTCTGAGAAAAATCAAAAAAGGTCATACTCTGTAACTGATAAATACATCAGAAGACAAAATTTACAAAGAGTTTAGACAGGCCTTTTTATCTAGAGCTATATATAAGCCATGATTAATGATTAGATTGTAGCTAATATACTTATCAAATAGATGGATGAAAAAAAAATCCCCCTTCCTTAATGACAAATAGCCATCATTTAAAAAATGAAGGTGTTTGTAACTTTTGGTTAATTAAGTTCTCTTGGTTATAATAGTTAAGTTTCATGGAATATAAAGTAGAATACTTTAAATAATAGTGGAAAGGAAGCATAAGACCTTACTGTAAAGGAGAAATTAGATTTAACAATGCCAGTGCAAATGAAAGCAGATTTACAAAATTATATCATAATTAAAAAATATTTCATTGCTTTCTGTATGCCTACCCAAATTCTCAGGCTCCCTATGCTTTCTCAGGCTCCCTATACTTTCTTTTTATAATAAGAGCCCAAGCCTTTATCATAACCTATAAGATAACCTATAAGATCTTAGAGAAGTTCTCCTTCCTATCTATTTAACATTGTTGTTTTTTTTTAAAGATTTATTTATTTATGTATACAGAACTGAGATACAGGTCAAAGGCACAGGTACAGTGAGAGGATTCACCAGAGACAGAGTTGGGAGTAGAACAGTCAGAACTGAGGAAGTAGAATGCTGAGGGGAGCAGCGGGCAGGTCAGGAGAGGTCTTTAGTGCCATGTGGACCACCTCCAGGGTGGTATTGAACTCTTGCTGAAGGGGCTTTGCTTCTTCCTGCTGTGCTTTAACCTGCTGCTTCACCAGGGAGGGCCCCATTGACAATGATTTTTAATACCCTCCTAATTATTTTCCATGTTCCATCCTCTCTAGACTCTGTGTTCCTTTGAGAATTTGGGGCCTCTTTCACATAAAAGTCACTACACATCAACTCCATTTCCAGGATGCTCCTTCACTTGCTGGCTCAACCATTCATTCCCAGTCCATGCTACATGCTGCACCTCCCCAGCCCACAAGGATTCTTTTTCTCATATGATCCTGTGTAATGTCCTTCATAGTACTGATTTTAAAATACCTATTTCCTTATTTTTGCTGGAATCACCCTCATTAAAATCTGAAATTCATGAGAGCAAAATTTGTCTATTTTATATCCCACCATTTATCTGGAAACTAAACAAACTCTGCCTCATATTGGGACCCAATTAATATTGATTGAGTAAATTAAAAGAGGAATAAGACAGTGTCTTTGGGTTTAAGGAATATGGAAATTATTTCAGCCCCTTTGCTTATTATTTCCTTTTGACCACACACAGACCCTAAAACTACCAAACATATAAAAAGTCAGATCAATCCCAATTAGATAAGGTCTGTGATCATCATCATAAGGGCAAGCAGCTAGAGAACTGAGTGATGACTTTTCTCCTGAGGATCAGTTTTCTTCCCTGAACCTACATATTCACTGCAAATGCATTCACGCAGGAATCCAACAAAATGTCTCTCCAAAATAAGGCTAAGGAAATATTTCCTTTTGAGACCCTCCATTTCCTGATATCAGCCTTCCTTGGTGATAGTGTTTCAGTATTAGGGATGCACCTTTCTTTCCAGTGTGCATATATTAAGGACTTTAGAGTATTTTGAAAACATTAAGAGTATTTTCTGTGGAGTTATTTTTCACATAATGAACACTGTTTTATACTCTTGGTCTTTGTTTTCTGAGGTTAATGAGACTAAAGAGGTTTGTTTCAGATACACAAATGCTTTAGAATGGGGAATTCTCTTGTGATCTGGATAATTCCCCAGGGTTCATCTTTATTTATGTCAATATCTCCAGAGAACAACCTTTATAGACATTCCTCCTGTTAAAAAAATTCTGCAGACATTGTCTTCTAGAGCTCCTGAGATTTTTCAGAAACAAAGTTATCTTCTTTGGCCCATAGGTAGGACTGACTTTGTTCCTTGAAGGAGATCAAATATATTTATAACAAAATATATTGCTACCTTAGCATACAGGAAACTCACAGTGCTACAGGTCACAAAAATAAGTTTACAATTCATTTTTATATTGCATCTTTTTTTACAGAAATGAGTGAAGAATCACATCCCTTGTGGCTTGCTTCAAAAGCACTTTGCCAGGTCATTAATTGTCTGGTATCTGTCCCCAAGGCAATATTTAACTGTATGTTAAATTAGCCAAGATATATACTGTGGATATGTTTATTTAACACTTTTTTTCTAAGACAAGTAGGAGCATGTATACTTGTATACCTATTTGTATTTGAAATGAAATGAAAAAGACAGAGATGTGAGTAGTATTACAGAAAAATATGCAACTAGAAGAGATATCAGCTGGAAGTTAGAACAACATCTGAATTTCAAGCAATTCTCTTAAAAATGACTTTAAGAATAACTTATATAATTAATTTTAATTGTTACTGCTGACAAGAGTCCAAATATAAGTGATGAATAGCTAATAGGTGTATTGATCATTTAGGATACATGACATTCTTGGCATGAAAAGTAACAGCAAAACACAATTTTAAATTCAAATTATGAAGAGGAGGTTTGAGAATATTTGTTTCCCATGGTTGTCATGGTAGCAACAGTTTTAATTTAGAGAAGAATAATTAGGTTTGAAATATTTTTGCATAATGATGAACACAAACTATGTCTTGAAAATGAGAGTTGAATTTGGGGAAAATTTTTTTTAATTCTGTCAATTCCAGTTCTTTCGGCCACAGGATTATTACCATAGGAATTAAAATAATTTTTCAAATGAGTGTAGATGAAAACATTGGTGCTAAGTTTTTTTTTTTTTTTTAAGTAATAAGGCCAAGTGATGTGATGAACTGTAAACTATAAGGCAGCCTTCTTCATCTATCAGTTTTTTTTTAAAGATTTATTTATTTATTCATACATATAGAGCTGATATACAGGCCAGAGATGCAGAGGGTGAGAGGATTCACCAGAGACAGAGTGAGGAGCAGAACAGGCAGATCGTCCGAAGTACACTGCTGAGGGGAGCAGCAGGCGGGTCAGGAGAGGTCTGCCTCGCCATGTGGTCACCTCCGGGGCAGACGGGGATCGAACTCATGCAGAAGTGACTTAAGAGTCTTAGTGCTGTACTTTAACCCGCTGCACCACCAGGGAGGGCCTCATCTATCAGTTTTTAATAATGGTTGCCCCCTAGTGAATTGTCAACATATTCAACTGAAAAGGAGAATAAAAGAACAAGCTAAAAAAATGTTACTCCTGCTCCAGAAAATAGACATATGCATTTAAAAACATTAATCAAGATCTCAGTTTGAATCAAATTGATACAAGTTTTATAATTTGGGAGAAAAATAAACCAGATATCTGAATGGGATACCAAGAAAAACTATACACTAACATCTTAATTTAAAAGTGGCCCGATATATTCCTCAAGCTGCTAAACATGGAGCTTCCCTACGACCCAGCAATCCCACTCCTAGGTATCTATCCAAAAGACACAAAAACACTGATTGAAAAAGATACCTGTACCCCCATGTTTATTGCTGCTTTATTTACAATTGGAAAAACATGGAAGCAGCCCAAATGCCCAAAAGTAGATGACTGGATAAAAAAGATGTGGTACATATATACAATGGAATATTACTTAGCAACCAAAAAAGAGAAACACATGTCTTTTGCAGCAACTTGTATGGAGCTGGAAAAGATCATGCTGAGTGAGATAAGCCAGAAAGAGAAAGAAAAATACCGGATGGTTTCACTCATAGCAGGAGTATAATGGACCAGGCGAGAAAATAACAAAAATAATGAACAACCACATACCAGAGACATTCTGTGGGGGCGGAGTGGGGAATGGGATCAAAAACGGGGGGGGGGAAGGGAGGGAAATGCATGGGACTATGGTGGTGGCACAGGGGTGATCTGGTGATGGGAAACCTGCGGGGATTACAATCGAGATGGAAAAAAAAATGTGCAAAATGATGTAAAAATAAACTTTGTAATAAAAAAAAAAGAATAAAAAAAAATCTAAAAAAAAAAAAAAGTGGCCCGATATAAAGGTTATTGCAGTTGTTTACAAGAAAACGTTTACTGTGCTTCACATTCATTTTCATTGCTATGGGATGTTCTGAGAGACAGTGAAATCTCAACATTTAACTGTTCAATTATATTTGAATAATGTTCTTTTTTCAGGAATGCTATAGAAAGTATTCATACAAATTCTAACTCTTTAGACTAATTTCCCAAAAGATTGTTAGATGTAGTAAATGGTTTTTGTTTGATTGTTTACTTTTTTTTTATTGTGTACTTTAAAAAATAAATAAGAAAAAAACACATTGAATTGGTGGAGAATTAACAAGAGACAGCATGACACCTGGAAGGGGTGATTGTTTTCCACTCCAGATTTTATCAAAACATTTTTATCAAACCATATGAGACACTGGAGACTCTAATTAACTCTTTGATGTCTTACTCTTTTTGCCTACGAAATAGCATTAGATTTGCCTACAACTTGAAGTTGTTTAATGGTTTAAATGACATGGTAGATTCCAGAGAACTTTGGAATGTTAGATATCACTACTCACATACATAATTAGGTAAGTGTTGGTATCAAAAGCTGTATTTCTCCTTGTGTCCAGATATTAAAGCAGTTGTATATATTTGTATAAACTCTATGCAAAGAGGTAAAGATAGTGGTATAGTAGGTGAAAGAATATTGACATATCAAAAAATAATACTTTGTGATACCAATATTTGAAGTATGTTTTTTAATGTTACCAAACACATTCAAACCTATTATACAAAATATATTAGCATACTTTTCTAACAAAGTAATATAGTAATTATAGTACTTTTTTCAGGATTTATTAACTGTCAGACATTTCATACTATTTTTTTGTTATTGTTTTTATGCTACACATTGGTATGTGTTTTATGATATCATCACCATTCTACAAAAGTGATTATTTAGGGGCCTACTAAATAATTGGTTGTATGCCCTTTTCATATCCAATGTTATGGTGCTGCCTTATAACACAGAAAACAGGGAAAACAATGTCATTTAGGAAACTTGTCTAGTGTCTTCCCCTGAGGCAATATTTGTGTAAAAATACTAACTAGCATTTGTATAACTTATAATTCATGAAGGAAGAGTAGTTATTATCTTAAGGTATTTTTTATTCTTAATATTTTAAATAGTTCATACAATAAACTATTTATTTATAATAAAGCTCAGTGTGTGTGAACTTATATATAGATTGATCAATCTATCTCTCTACCTATTTATCTATTCTTACTATCTATATAGTACCAGTAGTGACCTTCACGATAGTTCTGATTAAACCACCTATGACCTAAGCTAGTGCTTCACTTTCCTTTTTCCTTCTTCTCATTGATACCCCCATTTCTGTCATCTTTTTTGCTAATTATTGGTTGCTGGGTTCAGCCCTGATTCCTTGATGTTAGAGTCAAAGCCTAAGCTGAGACTAGGATCTGGCATGGGGAACATATAGAAGACTGAGAGACTGGTCAGAATCATGGAATGTATTCAGGGAAAGGAGATCCTGGAATATCTCCCAGCCATTTTTCTGAACTAAGAAAAGAAATTGGAGATAGATAACTGCAGATGGAAAGGGGATATCTGAAAAGCTGGGGGAAAAAATAAAAAAGAAGAAAGAAACAGGAAAAGGATCCCAGATCAAGCAGTGGGACAAAATTTCTAAACTAGTTACAAACTGTGGGCTCAGATATTTATAGACTCTGAGCAATGCTACTTTGATTTGCAGACTGACAATTGACTGTTGACAATTTGAGAGTCAAGTACTATAAGACTGAACTCACTAGATGCCTTTTATGAAGAGAAAGATTTCTTTGTTCTCTACAGACACTAACATAACCTGGCTTCAAATGTGAATGACTAAGCCACCAAAAGAGATTTTCTTCATGAAAAAGAACCACAGGGAAGAGAAATGTGTCTTGAAGTTCTTATTGTTAGTTCTGGACTGACCAAGTATATAGCTGACCCCAAATCACAACCTTTCTCCATGAATATACTAGTATCCAGTCCCTTTGTGACCTGATATGGAAAGAACAAGAAAAACTGAATGGAAATTTGATAACGTAAATGGAGAAAAATGTCATAGATGTCATTTCATATACAGTGGAGATGATAGAGATGTGTTGTATTCTTTGGAAATTGAGCTTAACTCAATGAGAATATGAAGACTAGACTAGAAAATAGCCTACAGGAGATGAAGGTCCTCTAAGTCACACATATGCATCATCTTATTGTAGCGAGAGGAAGCTGGCACTACAACCACCTCTAACTCCACGGAATTCATCTACAAGACAACCATTGGGAGAATCATTCATAGCAATGAGGCATCTGATATCCCTATCACCAAGAGTTTGAGGTATGTAGGACATGCCATAAACTGACAAGTTTTGGGGAACAAATATCCAATAAAATGATAAAATGGCCTCCCTGCTGGCACAGCAGGTTAAAGCACAGCCCTAAGAAGCTAAAGCCACTTCAGCATGAGTTCGAACCCCATCCTCACTGGAGGTGATCCACATGGCATGGCAGACCTCTGCTGACCTGCCCGCTGCTCCCCTCAACAGTGTACTTCATTGATTTGCCTGTTCTGCTCCCCGCTCTGCTCCCCACTCTGCCCTGGCGAATCCTCTCGCTGCCTCTGCACCTTTGGCTTATACCCCAGTTCTGTATGCATAAATGAATAAATATTTTTTTTTAAAAATGATTGGGAATTGAACAAATATAATCTTATTGATCATAAAAAATATTTATATTGGGCCCTCCCTGGTGACGCAGCCGGTTAAAGCACAGCAGTAGGAAGCTAAAGCCACTTCCGCATAAGTTCGATCCCCGCCTGCCCTGGAAGTGACCCACATGGCGCAGCAGACCTCTCCTGCCCCACCTGCTGCTCCCCTCAGCAGTGTACTTCATCAGTTGGCCTGTTCTGCTCCCCACTCTGTCTCTGGTGTATCCTCTCACCGCCCCTGCACCTCTGGCTTGTATCCCAGTTCTGTATGTGCAAATAAATAAATCTTTAAAAAATATATTTATATTACCAATAAATTTTAAAAGATGATACTTTCCTAAAACACAATGTAAAGTGGTACCAAAAATATATATTTCTGAAATATGTGTAATCATAATTCCAATAAACATATAATAAATGCTACAGATATTTATTGTCTCAGATACTATTGTAGATGCTTACTGTATGCCAATCAACAAATTAGATAATAACATTTGTCCTCTTTCTATCAAGAAGGCCATTAATTTATTATATACTTCTAATAGAAGGTTTAACTATGAAAGATGCCCAAGGGGAAGGTAAGGTGCAAAACAGAAATCCACCCCAAATGAAGTAATACTTGGGAACCCTTTGGTGACATTTAAATATCCAGTGGATTGGGAAAAGCCCTAAAAATATGGGGTACTAAAAATAAACTTCTGTCTAACTTATTCTATAACATTACTTTATTAATAAACAATAATATAGAGCAAAGATAGTCTTTGAAAAAATGGTGCTGGAACAGCTGGACATCCACATGTAAAGTTATAAATATAAATTCACAAAACTAAGCCAGCATGGATCATGGACCTAAATACAAAATGCAAAAGTATAAAACTCATGGAAAATAACAAAAGAGAAAACTTAGATGACCTTGCTATTGTAATTAATTTTTTTATTACATGCCAAATGCATGGACCATTAAAAAGGAAATTGATACTGAATTTCATTAAAATAAAAAAAAATTCCCTCTAAGAGGCAATCAAGAGAAGAAGCAAATCGTACCCCAGGAGAAAATATTTTCAAAAGACACATTTGATAAAGAACTTGTTTTTTAAGTTATAAAAAGAATTGTAAAATTAAAAATATAAGAAAACAAACTAAACAAGTAAAATGACAACACACCAAAGAAAATATACAGATGGGAAGTAAACTAAACACTTGAAAAAGTTCTCCACCATCATCCATCAACAGGGGATTACAAATTAAAAATGAGTTATTACTACATATGGACTAGAATAACCAAAATAACCGCTGGATACTGGTCAAGGTATGGAGTGACCAGGACTCTTGCTCATTGTTGATGAGAATGCAATATCATACAACCATTCTGAATAATAATTTGACAATACATTCTTACTACATGATACAGTAACTGCTCTCCTTGGTATTTGCTCAAAATGACTTGAAAACTTATGTCTACATAAGAACTTAACCATAGATATTTAGAGCAGTTTAAAAAATAGCAGCAATCTAGATTCACAATCTAGGTAGCTGGATTATTACTCAGCGTTGAAAAGAAATGAGCTATCAAGTCATGATAATGCATGGTGGAAATGTAAGTGAATGTTACTAAGTGAAAGAGGCCAATCAGAAAAGACGAGATACTGTATTGTTCTAACTATATTCCTTCTTGGAAAAGGCAAAACTATGAAGAGTATAAAATGTGCAATTCTTGTCAGCACCTAGGAAGGAAGAATGAATGAATAACTAGAGCAGAGAGAATTTCTAGGGAAGTGAAAATTTACTGCATTATGGTATAATAGTGGACATAATATCAATTCCATATAATGTATACCAAGAGTGAAGCCTAATTCTGAACTTAGAGTGATAATGACGTGTTAATATATGTTCATCAGTTTTTACAAAGATATCTCTATGGTGTTGATAGGAGGAGAAGAATGTGCATATGTGGAAACTGTATATGGAAACGCTCTGTACTTTCTTCTTAATTTGAGAGTAACCCTAAGTCTGCTTTGAAAATAAAGGTTATTCATAGAAAAAAACTGTTTGCTACTATAAATTCCATGGTAGACAAGTCCATGTACTCACCCACCCATAATTTTGTTTGTATAATGCCTTCTGTCTAGACTCACCGACCTTTTGACATTAAGGGTCTGTAGGAATATACTCCTAAGATTTCTAAAATCTCCTTTGTCCAACTGAGCAGGTCATCAATCTTTCTGAGCGTCTCATAGTCACACACCTATGTAATTTTTCATTAATTAATACAACATATTATGAGTGAAAATGTAATTTAGGTTATCACTGTAGATAATTCTTTAATTTTCAAAAAACCTAAGGAAAAGAGTATGACACAATAATCTAAGATGCATTATACAGTGCTCTAGCTCAACCCAGAATATTTACATGAAAGATGATCTAATCATGCAAAAGAAACTTTCTCCTTAGTACCAAGAGTTCACTTTCAAATCTATTTAGGAGTACATTCAAGCATACCGGTAACATATGAGCAAAATGAGAAATAATTCTGTGATTTCAAGCTTCACTGAACTAGAGTATAGGAATTCTGACCTAAACAATTGTTAAATGCCTACCAGATAAATGACTGTGGATGAATTGTCTTAACTCACTCTTTCATCTTAGAAGCAACAAATGAAAATGTGCATTTATTGCAAATCAAAAGCACAATGAGATACCACCTTGCTTCCATGAAAATGGCCCATCTCAAAATACAAAAAAATAAGTGACAAATGTTGGTGAGGATGTGGAGTAAAAGAGATCTTCCTACCCTGTTTTTGGGTATTTAGACTGGTTCAGCCCCTAGGGAAATCATGAAGGATATTCCTCAAAATGTGAAAGACCCAATAAGACTCAAATGTGTATGACCCAATAGACCCAATAAGACTCAAATGTGTATGACCCAATAAATCCACTTAAAGGTATCTGCCTGAAGGATGCAGAAACACTGATTTGAATGGACATATGCATTCCTATGTTCATTGCAATGCTATTTATAATTACCAAGTTATAAAATCTACATAACTGCCCAATGACAGAGAAGATTAAGAAGAGTGGTGTGTGTGTGTGTGTGTGTGGATATATCCACACATATATACATACATGATGGAATAGTGCTCAGTCATAAAAAAGATGAACTCCTGTCATTTATGATGACTTGGAACAAGAGGAAATATGCTAATGGAATAAGTCAGAAGGAGAAATTTAAATACTGGGTTATGTCATTTATATGTGGGATATCAAGCAACAAAACAATGAAAATGACAAAAATAAACCTAACAAAATGACAAAACAAACCCTAGAATTATGACTTCAAGAGGTTACTTTCGGAGAAGGAAAAATGGAGATGGAAAAAAAAAATAGAGAGGGGGCTCAATGGTCTATGATAATGAGCTATTGGTGCTTTGATGGTAAGTGTGGTGTGGTGATATACATCAGAGGAGGTGTGATATGCTCCTCCTAACTCATATAATATTGTAAACCAATTTTATCTCAACCTAAAAAAAAAATAAAAAGAAAATGTCCATGTCTCGAATATTACCTTTTTACCAATATTTCTTTTTTACAATATTTTCATTAGCTATCACAATGATTTAGAAACAAGGAAATCAATAGGTTACTGCTTTAATAAGTTCCTATTGTAGAACAGGTGTTTTTATTTTTAATTAATCATATAGTGTCTAGATCTTAGGTGTGTGAATTCAGGAAGGTGGTACAAAAAAAAACAATGAAACTTCAGTGACATGCGAGGCAAGTCCAATGATAACCACTTCAGTTGCTTTTATGTGCTAAATCCTATCTTAAAATTTATCCTTCACTATAATTGAAGTACATTTGACTTAACATAGGATTGAATAGATGTCACCTGAATTAAAAATAAACAGTGCTTAGATGCCAGTATATAGAATACTCACGTGATAATCTTTTTAATCTTATAAAGATACTATGACTCCAAACAAATCCTTATTAGAATATTGTAATGTTGAAAGGCTATTGTTGTTCCATACTGTAATGAAGGTAAAATAGTAACATAAAGATAAGGAATTAATAAATGAAAGTTTAAGGGATAGTTTTAATGGGAAGGACAGTTGCAGTGACCTATAGGAAATGCAGCATTTATAACTTTGCTTACCCTGCTGGAATAATAAACTTTGCATGTGGAGCCAGCTTCCTCATGATGACTTTTGGGGCTTGACTTCTGATTATGTCCAGTGCTTATCCTCTACTGATAGTCTCCAATCTCGGGGTATCATAAGGTTTGACTATGGGCAACCTGAAACAGATGTGCCTGATACCTATCAAGCAAGTGATGACGATTTCAGGATTGTTGTCAGTAAAGTACAGAAACTCTGCCGTGGCCCCACCAACTGTGCTATTCTTAGGCATACCATCCCAAAAAGCTCAGACCCTTTGAAAGATATTCACTGATCACTTCCTACCATGTTCCCCCTTTCCTTCAGTTTCCCACTATAAAAGATCAGATACTGGGAAAATTAAAAGAAGTGTTCTACCAGAGAGGTATTTTTATTACATTTATGTGATTCATACATTTACCAGTTAAGTTCTCTTCTACATCCTTTGTTAACCTAGTGCATTGCTGCTGATACTGAGAAATGTCAAATGGAAGTGCATTAAAATTATGTGTAAATCGAGCTCTTTCTCTGCATATTTATTCCATTCTTTGTGCTGAGACCGTTATCTTTGAAATGAAAGGCACTATATAATTTATTAATAATATGTTGTGATTTCCTTTGGTCCTTTACTAGAATATATTTTGCAAGGATTTATAGCCTCATGTATCTTCTTCATGATTTAAATTAATACAAACACCTTTTTCTAAACAAGCTGTTTTGAAAATGCCAGAGTGCAAATGAATTTATTTGAGAATTACTTAGGTACTTTAAATTGTGAGTAATAACAATACATTTATGTATTTTGTATATCTGAACACCCCTAGGAACTATTTATTGAACTTTATCAAACAACCACTAAAATCTACACATTCAGAGAATGAAACTTAGGGAGCTTTTAAAACTTAAGTATTTAATGGACTTGATTTGGTCTTTTAGGCCCAGGAGGGTGCTAGCTAAGTGCCAGAGATGTTCAAAGTTTCCATCATAATAGCTAAGCCCCTTTCTCCCCTCCCTGGGGAGCTGGTATGAGCTCAATCTTTGAAAAGAGATTTTTAATCTTTTATTCATTATTCTTCAGAAAGCCCTTGCCTCATAATAGGGTACAACCTGACAGTAGGATGTCCTTTCTTTTCTCGAATTCAGAAATCTGTTTTCTCTACCTTTTGCCTTTTCTTATTTAGTGGGAGGGACCTCCTCCTCCCCACCTCCTTTAAATTGATCACTTTTGTCTTGTAGTGTAGTTCAGAGTGTTCAAAACCCAGTTTCCAAGATCAGTGTTTTTCCAGAGCTCAGGTAAGCTGACATCACCTCAGGTGGCCACCTACCCCTTTGCCTCATAGAATTTTCTGACATTGATCAAGAATTTTCCTTTGAGGGCCAGCCCCTCAATCATGGGAACTGCTCAATAGTGCTTATTGAGTATTTATGTTGTACTTATTAGAGTAGAATCTTAGAATGGATACTAACCTTATTTATCACCTGGTCATTCTCCTGTCATGATCCTTTCATAACTCTGTGGAGGTGCTTAATCATCTGTAAGTGAGCCCTTTGACGCTACTGGAGCTTATTACTATCTATAGAAGATTTCTCAATTGTTGGAAAATTTTCACTTTAAAAAGTACCAGGCAATTTTTTTAAAGATTTATTTATTTGTGCATACAGAACTGGGGTACAGGCCAGAGGCTCAGGGGCGGTGAGAGGCTTCACCAGAGACAGAGTGGGGAACAGAACAGGCAGATTGATGAAGTACACTGCTGAGGGGAGCAGCAGGTGGGTCAGGAGAGGTCTGCCACACCATATGGTCACCTCCGGGGCAGGTGGGAATCGAACTCATGCGCAAGCGGCTTTAGACTCTCAGTGCTGTGCTTTAATCTGCTGCGCCACCAGGGAGGGCCCTAAAAAGTACCAGGCAATTTAAAAACCAAATCTAAATGCCTTCATAAGACATGTTTTAAAATTGTCTTCATGTGACATTTAATTTATTGATGCATTTAGATAGGTTAGTAGTGTGAGTTTTTGCCATGTAGACTAGGAGTCTTTATACAGCATAATTCTCAGTGCACTTGTATGTTGAGTGAAGTAGAAATCTAGTAGCAAGAGAAAACAAATGCTCAACAAAATAGAAAAGCGTTGGTTTAAACCAGAATAATGATAGTCTGTTATCTTAAAATCTAGGTAGTTCCTGAAACTTTGAAAATAGACACAAAGATTATTACCAATCCAGGGTTTTGATTTAAGTTTATCTAATATAAGTATTGTGAGGTTAAAGTTTAGCAACTTCCTAAGGACAAGGCTCTTTATTTTTGTTAGTACTTAATCACCTCCAAATGTTATTAAGTCCCTGAAAGTTGTTGTTGTTTTTGGTTTTGTTTTTGTTTTTTTTACAGTATCTAGATTTTCGTTGGAGAACTCATTTGTGTACAACCTCTGGTTGGCTCAGTTTATGAGATCTGATATGATCTCATCTGAAAGCAATACTGCAGGGAATCATTTGTTTTACAAAATAAGCAATACCATCATAGAATACTATGATTTTAGGGGGGGAATTCATTTTTCTTACATAGAAGTGAAAATATGAAGTATGTTGTTCATATAAAATAGCAAATGGAATAACATCCATGTTGTGAAAATTAATCCAAATGAGATTTTGAAGAGGTCATCACTTATAATTGTAGTTTCATTTTTCTCACCAGTTTACTCATCTCACTTTCCCCTGTGCCCTTTATTCATATTGTTTTCATATATGTCTTAACTTTGATTATTTTTTTTAAAGATTGATTTATTTATTCATACAGAACTGGGCCAGAGGCACAGGAACAGTGAAAGGATTCACCAGAGACAGAGTGGGGAGCAGAACAGGCAGACTGACAAGGTACCCTACTGAGGGGAGCAGCGGGCGAAACAGGAGAGATCTGCCGCTCCATGTAGATCACCTCTGGGGTGGGGATCGAACTCACGCTGAAGCGGCTGCAGCTCTCTTGCAGCACTGTGCCACTAGGGAGGGCCCAGCTTTGATTAAATTTTTATAGAAAAGTTGAGACCTAAAATAGAAATATTTATAAACACATTACAACATCTTTGTTAAATGCTTTTGAATTGAGGGGCCTACTTAGTGGAGCAGCTGGTAAAAGCACAGTACTGAGAAGCTGGAGATACTTCCGCATGAGTTCAAACCTCCGCCCCAGAGGGACCCACATGGCGAGGCAGATCTCTCCTGGTCTGCCTGTTGCTCCCCTCAGCAGTGTACCTCGTCAGTTGGCCTGTTCTGCTTCCCACACTGTCTCTGGTGATGAATCCTCTTACTGCCCCCGCACCTCTGGCCTGTACCCCAGTTCTGTATGCATAAGTAAATAAATCTTTTTAAAAAATGCTTTGAGTTGAGCAGATCCAGTTCAAATATCAGAAACACCACTATCAAACTATATGCTCTTGACTGAGTGTCCAGTTCTATACTACAGAAATGTGTGCAAATTAAATGATACCAGTGTGATAGCTATTAGTAATCTTTACCAAATCATTTCTGACTTCGTATTCTAAGCACATGTTTGCCTCATGTTTGCATAAGGCAAATGATTAATTCTGACCAATTTTTCATTAACAAAAGTGATAAGTCAATTTAGGGACATAGAGGCACCTTTTACTTCACTTAAGGTAATTGGACATTGTGACTTCCTTTATTGACCTTGGTTTGGAAATAGAGTCTTGGACCGACCTCCAGTTTGGTGAACATGTTACATGAGAAAAAATTATCCTTTGGTCCAATATTCCATTTAGACTTAAGGGTTTTTTTCTTACTAAAGAATAATCTGCCAGTTGTGTTTCATTCACAATAAAAGATAGTAAAGGTAATTTTGAAGGAATGTCTCTAAGAAGTATCATTTTCATGGAAATGAATATATAGATATAAATATGAATAGAGATGCTTAATCACATAGAAAACATTATCAGAAATATCGTTGGTTAAGGTCTATTGAGTATATGAATCTTTAACATTGTCATCATTATACTATGTTAGAAGATACTGATACTTTTTAATATGGACAGCTTCATAGTGCTGAGACTTAACCCCTTGCACCATTAGGGAGGCCCAGTTTTACAAATTCATATCCATATGTTTGGCTTCTCAAAAAGATGCTGCTAATTGACTCACAATTTTTTTTTTAAGATTTATTTACTTATGCATACAAAAAAGAGGTACAGGCCAGAGGTGCAGGGGCAGTGAGAGGATTCACCAGAGACAGAATGGAGAGTAGAACAGGTAGATCGACTAAGTACACATTTCTTCTTTGTAAAGTACACTGGTCACATGCATTTACAGCCCAGCCTAGTGAGTTAATTTTAGCTTGATTACTTCTGTAAAGACCATATATCCAAAGAAGGTCATATTTGAAAATACTGACAGTTAATGTTTTAGCCTACTTTTTTGGGAGGACAAGTCAGCCCATAATGCTGTCATTAATTCACTCTAAGAACTTTGAATTAAAATGTTAATGTCTCAGTCTGCAAATGCCAAAAACAGTGGGTGTTTTACCAATTTTTTTTTTTACAATGGTCCATTTCTTTCTTTTTTTAAGATTTATTTATTTATGCATACAGAACTGGGGTGCAGGACAGAAAGTGAGGAGTGGTGAGATAGAGTGGGGAGCAGCACAGGCAGATCAATGAAGTACATTGCTAAGAGGAGCAGCAGGACTGTTAGGAGAGGTCTGCTGCACCATGGGGTCACCTCCAGGGCTGAGGATCAAACTTGAGCTGAAGTGGCTGCAGCCACTCACTTGCAGTGCTGCACTTTAACACGTTGTGCCACCAGGAGGACCCTAACCAAAAATTTTTATAGTTAACCCCACACTATGTATCTTGTATGGATTGTCATCTATGGCAAAAACTCTCACTTCCTTAGTTGACTAAATCACCTGATGGTTGCAAACATAGAGAAAATTAAGTTGTTGTGCAGGAGTCTCAAATCCTTAATATCAAATGTTGTGTGTGTATATGTCTGTGTCCATGCAGAATTGCAATTCCTGGCCACCTTAGCTTTAGATGGAGACAAGAGATTTTATTTCACTATGGTACTATATTTTATCTATGTATCTTAATATCAGAATATATAAATAAACAAACATTGAGAGGCTTACAATATATAACTTTCTTATGTTGAACAAAATCTATCTTCCGTTTAGAGTAGACAAAGCTAGTTTTGTGAATGATAGCAATCTTATTATAAATTATAATGTTGACCTATATTTTATTATTATTATTTAAAAATAATTCTTCGGATCTCCTTTTCAAAGAACGATAAATTGTTTATTAGTAAATTTAAGGGAGAGGAAATTGGGGAGTGTTAAGTAGCATCCTCCCCATTGAATAAGAAAATGTTATTGGAAAAATGGGTTCATAGGTGAAAATTATATGCTTCAAAAGGGCTTAATGATATATAGTAATACATGTGGAAATTGAATCCTAAACTGTTAATGCTTACAATTAACTGAGGAAATTGAGTACTTCCCCAGTGAGTGCTTAATATAAGACAATATGCTCAGCATTTAAAGAGAATATTCATTGCTTATCTTGTACTTACTATTGAAAGAATGTGCTTCTGAACTTCCTGAAAATATATCTCTGCAGAGGATCTGAAAATCAAATGCGCAGAATTACCCTAAAATATTCAGAATTGAGAAAGTATGCTAACAGGTCTATTTTGAGCTTATAACTGACTAATGGATAAAAAGCACTCATTTCATCAATGGCCTGAATTCATATTTACCAAGAATATTCAATTTTATCTACATTGCTTGGGAAATTTTTCTCCTTAAAGCCAATAGTCCTGTAGAGTGTTGAACTTAAATTGTATGTGTAAATGAAAGCTGAACTTTCAACCTTTCCCCACTCCCTCAAGGAAAGGAAGAAATTGAAACCCATTCTGTGAATGCAGCCATTTAAAAAAACACTGAGTTTAAAGCTGACACAGTTGATCCTAAGAATGAAGGGCTGGCCCAGAACTAAGAGGTCAGGTAGTCCATTCCCCTTATTTTTGGAAAGAATGTGCTTAATCCACCTAGAAGGTAACACTCCAGAAAATAATGTAAAATCTTGAAAGTAAGAAAGAACCCATAAATTGTACAAACAGCCTTATTCCTCAAACCCCTAGGCAAATACTAACAGATGACTTATTTCTCAGCAGATTATATCTAATTCATGTATCTTTTAATGCAAAACTACTCAAATTTCAAAGTACTTGCAAATTATCTGGGGAATCTAGTATAAAAAAAAAAAAACAATTTTTGGCCCTCCCCAGTGGCACTGCATTAAGAAGCTAAAGTCACTTCAGTATGAGTTCGATACCCATCCCAGAGGTGATTCACATGGCGGCAGACCTTTCCCGACCCGCCTGCTGCTCCCCTCAGCAGTGTACTTCGACGATCTGCCTGTTCTGCTCCCCACTCTGTCTCTGATGAATCCTCTCACCGCCCCTACACCCCTTCACCTCTGGCCTGTACGCCAGTACTGTATGCATAAATAAATCTTTAAGAAAAAAGTGCAATTTCTTATTTGAGGAGCCCATGTTGGTGTCTCAGATTTTTCATTTATAGCAAGTTCCAGTGCTGTTGATGCTCCTGGTTCTGTGAACACACATGGTGTAGTGATGATTTATTTAACTATTTTCAAAATACTGAACACCAAACAAGATTAATTTTTTTTTGTTTCATTGTACAATTTCATTGTACAATTTCACAAACCAATCAAAAATGCTTTAAAGCAGTGCAAGTATACAGTTTGAAATGTTATGCTATAATTTAGGCAACACTTGCAATTTTGAATTAGCCAATTTTCTCATCATTAATTATAAAGGCCATCACACCTTTTTGTACACTTAGACACTTTGCTTGACCATTGAAGATATGTAAACCTTGGACCTAAGTTGATGGCCAAATATTAAGTTATTGTTGATAAAATAAGCTTAGATTCTTTCTTTGACTTTGTTTCCGATATGACATGGTACAAAGGTATTGTGGAATTAAATTAACATAACTGGCTTGATTCAAAGGTAGAAATGTAGTTTATGATTCTAAATACAGTGATTTGGAAGTAATATATTGCCCTTTACTTGTCAAGAGACATATATATCAAAATTAGAGATCTTACATTTGATTTTTGAAACTATTGAAGGTTCTTTTTTTTTAAATGTGCTATTTTGGGATCAAGTTATCAAACGTTTTGATAAGTAACACTTTTACTTTGTAACGTGTTGCATTCTGGATAGTACTTGGCTTGATTCAGTGTGATTGAAAATACACATTTTTCTTACGGGCTTAGGATAATCAGGTTGTGGGATCTCTCTTAACAGATGAACCTTTTAAACAAAATTTGCTTAATTGAAGTAGATCCTATGTGATAGCATGCTCTTGTGTTGCATCTGGTTTACTTTCTAACTTATTTTCTACCTAAGAGACTTTGTGATACTCTGCTAGAAATCATTTTGTTCATGCATGCTAGTTCCACATCTTCCTCCAAATAATTAATACTAGGAAAATTTGACTTATAGTCTCCTGAATTTTCTTACTTATTTGTCTGTGTGTTTAAGCAATGAGGCATAAATTGGGATATGCCTTTTGACTTTCCACTGTCTATTCTTGCCAATCATTTCATTTTGGGGTATGTGTAAGAAATGCAGTTGCATTTCCAGATCATGAAACAAAAATGTTTACATCAGAAGGTCAGTTCTTTCAAAGTGCTGCCAGTACTGAAACTCATCTGTATTTTACCTGGTTAAAATACTGCTTTTTTTCTTCATCATCCTGTATATTAAATATGAATGTAAGCAATAACAAAATCTAGTTAGCAAACAGGATTTTGATAGCACCAAAATAATTAAAGGCTTTAAAAATCAATCATTCTAGCATACATTTCCTTTTTATTTTAGAGCACCAAGCTGGTTCTCTTATTGTAAAGCTATTCATCTGACAATTGAACAGTCAATGGAAATTGGATTTTAAAAATGTCAAATATTTACCATAAGACTGAGAGAAGGTTACATGCTCAGTAATCTATGTTGTTTTCATAAAATAATACTGAAGGATCAAAGAGATAATTGTCTACAGCTTAGGTTATTTTTAATATGCTAAATTCAGATCAGTGCCACAATGCATGGAGCTAAAAAAAAAAAACTATTTAAGGTTAAGAGTGTGAAATTAAATGCAATTCAATAGTAGAAGGATATGACTTAAAAGACTAAATTGTGATTTTTAAGGTAATTTTTGGTTTGGGATTCCTTGGTCACAATGAAGAGGTGTATCTAATGATTGTTCAGCATCTGCTCTATGTCCAGCACTGTGCTAGGCACCAGGGAATCTCTAGAAACCAGAACAGACATGGCCCATGAGTTGGCAGTTCGGTAGAGAAGATTTATGAGTAACCACGCACATACACTTCGATCTGTAAGAATCAGGAAAGGGAAGTAGAAACACAAGGAAGGGTATGTATAAGAATATTATCTAATATTTAAGAACTGTGGCTTCAGGTTAAACAGTCATTGGTTCAAAATCTGGGATCACTGTTTTGCTAGTTCTCCAATCACAGTCTGTCTCCTATAATCTTTCTAGTACTTAGTTCTTCAAAATTTAGCTATTACTAATAGACCTATTAGTGGTCCTCCCAAAAGATGTGTTTGTGTCGTAATCCCCCAAACCTGAGAATATTATAATTCAAGGCAAAAAGTGAATATTACCTTATATAGCAAAATGATGTCACTAAATTATTTGAGGAGGAGCAGTATACATCTGATCTCTACCTGAAACCTCTATTTGAAAATTAGAGGGATGGGGGTCCTCCCTGGTGGTGCAGCAGGTTAAAGCACAGCACTAAGAAGCGAAAGTGACTTCAGCATGAGTTCTAGACCTGCCACAGAGGTGACCCACATAGCGAGGCAGACCTCTCCTGACCCGCCCACTGTTCCCTCAGCAGTGTACTTTGTCAGTCTGCCTGTTCTGCTTCCCACTCTTTCTGATGAATCCTCTCACCGCCCCTACACCTCTGGCCTGTACTCCAATTCTGTATAAATAAATCTTAAAAAAAAAAATGTAGAGCAATGGTTGGGCAAATCACAGAAAAGATGATGTGAAGATGGACCAGGACATGCAATACCAGGCAGCAAATGCAGCAACACAGCAAGCTGGGAACATGGAATAATTTCTCCTCTACAGCTTCTGTAGGAATGTGATCCTGTAGGTATCTTGGTTTTGGATGAGTCTCCTGCAGAGCTGTGAAGGAGTAGATTTTTGCTATTTTTTTTTAAAGTTTATTTATTTATTTATGCATATAGAATTGGCGTACAGGCCAGAGGTGCAAGGA
Source organism: Condylura cristata (assembly GCF_000260355.1). Taxonomy (NCBI): domain Eukaryota; kingdom Metazoa; phylum Chordata; class Mammalia; order Eulipotyphla; family Talpidae; genus Condylura; species Condylura cristata. Next base: position 70,266,188 of record NW_004567103.1, on the reverse strand, counting down.
CAGTGAGAGGATTCACCAGAGACAGAGTGGGGAGCAGAACAGGCAGATGGACAAAGTGCACTGCTGAGAGGAGCAGTGGGTGGGTCAGGAAAGGTATGCCATGCCATGTGGATCACCTCCGGGGCAGGGGATTGAACTTGCACTGAAGCAGCTGCAGCTAACTTGCAGTGCTGCATCCTAACCCATTGCGCCACCAAGGAGGGCACAGATCCTGGCTATTTTAAGCCACCAAATATGTGGCCATATGTTATGGCAACCCTAGGGAACTTGTGTGTGTGTGTATAAATATATATACAATATAAATATGTAAAATATTCATTTCAAATCTGAAAGATGCTACTGAGCATTAGTGATGATACACGTATTTTTCAGGCTAATGTTGGTATTTGCTAAACTTAAAGCAGTAGAATTTATCTAGGAAAGAAGAGTAAAGGAAAAAAATTAGAAGGATGATGATTTCTAAGCCCTGAAATTGGGAAGGTATAGTGTCATTTTTGAGGTAATAAGAGAGGTTTGATAGAGCCAATACTGACAGTTCTATAACAAGTTTGCTCTCTTTCCTCCTGGCCAGTAGTCCAGAAGTTATACTTTATTCTTTAAAAAATAAACAGTATCAATAAGCTTTACAACAAAGGCAATCATAGGCAGTTTCCCACACTAACCAGAAGTATAAAAATTTACTGCTTTTTGATTGTTGTAGAACTCAGTCTCCAGCTCTTTCAGAAAAGAACAATGTAGGAGGTGACGGTGAAATCAGTAGGTATTGTGGTTTCTGTGAAATTGAACAAATTGAAGCAAATCCAACTGAGTTCCTACATTACAACTTCCAGAAAATAATTAACTAGGTAACTACAGCACAGCAAAGGGCCCTTCTAAGTGAATTTAGGAAGAAAGCTTCATAGGCACTTATGACAGGCACCAATTCTATGTGGAACACAAAAGCTTCTGTAACAACTATTACAATACAAACCCTGGAGAATCCAATTTTTGCACCAGGAAAAAAATATCCTTAAAAACAGGGAATATGCCCCAACAGCACTTATGTCTGATTTCTTACATTTTATCTTTACAAAAGTGTTTTTCTGGTTGAAATTCTGTTGTCACAATTATATTTACCTCTTTGGGCTGCCATTCTGCTTATAAAGTTTTCCACTAATGAACAAAAATATTTACTTTTGCAAATCTAAGTTAGGGCGGACATGAAATATAATCCCTCTGCAAAATATTAAGATGGAAGTATAATAAATTTAGGCAGTTAATTATAGCCAAGCTGATAAGTTATTATTAGGATTTGCAAACCTTGTTATAATCTATTTTCTGATCTTCAGAAAAGGGAGCTGCAATGGGTTGTTTGTATTTTGCAGGCATCTCACAGGAATTTCTTCCTGTTTAATACCTGTCTGTAAACATACATCCACTGCATAAGCCTTCATTTCTTGTCCAAGGAGGAGGGTGATTTCTGTTACAAGAATACACCTACTTCCCAAATGATCTATAAGACTTTATTGATGAGCCTGTAGAGACAATCATTTCCTCTATCAAAAGAAAATTTAATATTTTAGCAGTAGTTTTAACCATGTCATTTCCCATAAGCATTCATGAAACAAAACCAACACACATGCTAGCAATGTTTATCAATTTTTTTTAAGATTTATTTATTTATGCATAGAGAACTGGGTGCAGGAGTGGTGAGAGGATTCACCAGTGACAGAGTGGGGAGCAGAACAGGCTGACTGGTGAAGTACACTGCTGAGGTGAGCAGCGGGCAGGGGCAAGAAAGGTCTGACAGTCATGTGGGTCACCTCCAAGGTGGGGTTCAAACTCATGCTGAAGTAGCTTTCGCTTCTTAGTGCTGTGCTTTAACCTGCTGCACCACCAGGCAGGGCCCTGTTTATCAATTTTAATACAAAAATACCTACTTATAATATTTTCACTATCTCCTTTCATTTTTTCAATTCTCAGTAGTAGATGCATTCAGAAGAATATCACTGAAAATTACATCAAAAATATTTTCTAATCATGAGATTTAGTTGTTCTATTTGTCAAGCATTAGGAAAAGAGGGAACTTAAAGCAAATTAGCCTTGGAAAAGTTTAGTCTTAATTAACGGAAATTACATGACTCTCCAGGTCTGTAAGGCAAGGCGTCAAGGGGCTGTCTCCTGATAGAATTTTCGACCAAACACTGGGGAATTTTGTAATAACATGAACATATAAAAACTGAGAGTGATGACAAGTTGTAGTGAGGATGCTGAAAGAATGAAAGAAAGCAAGACAATGAAGTTAAATTTACATACTTTACTAGGATTATATTGTTTTCACATATCTCTTCAGAGAGTTTGTTTAAAGAAATGTATCTACTCTGAAAATTCTTAGGCCTCACCTTGGTAGTTGCTAGTTAAGAAGTATGTGTGTGTGGCTAAAAAAACACCTTAACTTTATTAAGGAGTGAGTAGGAGAGAGGGTATTTTCAAATTGACACTTAGACTATATTCAGTTTAATCCTACTATGATATTCTTATAATCATCCAAAAGTGTATGTGACTTCACCCTGAATTCATGCAGTGTCACAAATAACATTAGGTCATCATCAGTTACCTCAATATTCCACATATGTGGCCGGATAACAACACTGAAATTATCCTTTCTAGCATGCATTGCTAACCCTTGATCTAAATTACTGGCTCTTTGTTTTCAAATTTCCTTCAACTGTGATTTTTGTGAAAGAAAACATATGACTACAGAATAATCTGTCCACTGGAGAAGGGAATTGTGAACAAAGTCTCAGCATGAAAAGTTGAAGGGGACTTTATCTAAGGGAAATCAAAGACCAGTGTCCTTGTTACATAGATAGTACACACTACAGTTGGTTTACAGACATTTTGTTTGCTTGCTTGCTTTATTTGTTTAAAATAACAGTATAGACCTCTGCAGATTCCTTTACTTTGTCATCAGAATTCATCCATTCTTATTTATATTTACATAATAAATCTCCAGGTTATGAAAAGCTTGTCTCTTAAATAGTTTTCTACTTCTCCTACAACTTACAAGCCCCATGCACATCAGCTCCATTTCTATAGCCTCTGCAATTACTTCTGTACTGCTGTCTCCACATCCAGGCATGTCAATTTTCTGCAAAGCTGGCATGATCTTTTTAAAGGTCAGATCTAGTATTGCAGACTTCTTGTCTATAGCTCTTCAATGTGTTTTCCCCTATCCTAGGATCCAGTTGAAAATTCATACACAAATTATAAACTCACAGGATATCGTCCCAGGTTCACTCGAGACACCTTTTCTATTGCTCACAGACATAACAGCGAACTATTGTGCAAGTTATTATGTGATGGAAGTGTTGTCAGAGGATTACTAAAAATGGAGTCATGGAAGACAGCCTTAGAAGGAAATGGTGGATGGGTAAGAAATACAGGTAGTAATTATGGATTACATAGATTTTACATATTTTCTTCACTAAAATATACTTAGCTTGCAGAACATTTCCTGGCAAAGTGAGCTGAAAAAAAAAAAAGGTTTTCCTGGAAAAATTAAAGGTATCTTCCCAAGTTTTAAGCTAATGAATGGAAATGAAGGTGACTCAATATAACACATGGATGGCAATTCTTACATTGGCTAGTTTCTGCCAGTAGAGGTGGTTCTGTGCTTAGCTGTCTCTATTGAGCCTCATTGGGTAGTCACCCCAGCCTACCTCATTTTATAGCTCATTTATAATATGGTGGCTAATAACGCTTCTATTCACCAAGCCATTCTGGAATAGCCATTCTGCTATGTGTTGGAGATTAGTAGATAAAAGTCTGTATATGACTGAAATAGTGTGTTGAAAAGTTATTAATGATGTTCAAGGTAAGGGGAAAGTGACTGGTTAATTTTCTTTCTATTTGTTATGATGAAGGTACAACACACTTATTTTTAGATAGACATTCCCTGCCCATCGCAAACAGAAGTCATTAAGAAACACATTATGGGCCCTCCCTCGTGGCGCAGTGGGTTAAAGCACTGCATTAAGAAGCTAAAGCCACTTCCGCATGAGTTCGATTCCCGCCTGCCCCGAAGGAGACCACATGGCGTGGCAGACCTCTCCTGACCCGCCCGCTGCTCCCCTCAGCAGTGTACTTCGTCGATCTGCCTGTTCTGTTCCCCACTCTGTCTCTGGTGAAGCCTCTCACCACCTCTGAGCCTCTGGCCTGTACCCCAGTTCTCTATGTACAAATAGATAAATCTTTAAAAAAAAAAAAAAAAAGAAACACATTATATGAGGATACAAGAGAATCAGTGTTTTTTTGAGTTAGTTAAAATCTCCAAATAATGCCTAAATAAACATATTCATTGAATAATTTAAAAATTGAAATATTTTTACTAGATATATGCATAGCATGTTTGTATGAATTACAATTACATGCACATTTATCACATTTATATTGTTCATAAGAATATGATTCATAAATTTTTTTCCCTTCTCAGATTTTCATAAGTCATGTATCTATTTCTGAATATCCAGGAGCCCCAAGTGACTCTTATATAATCCAAGTGAATTGTAACTGCATGGTCAATGTGGTAACGTAGAATCTCAAACCTTGTTCATATTGTAGAGATGACATTACCTTGGGAAAGTGTTGGTTCACTCTCCTGGCCTTGTGTGTAAGAAAGCTTAAGACAACAGAGATCTAGGATGCTGTGGTATAAACTGCTCATTTTGCCTTTGCCATAACTACATTTGTCCAGCATGTAGAGAACAGGGTCATATCAAATCCTGGAAGTACTTTCTTCATTTCCCTTGGTGACTCTTCCAGGTTCTCTCCCATTATCTTACTCTAGTTGGTCAGAACCATAATCAGTACCTTCTTGATGCAGTTACAAATGACTGGTCTCTCAGATAAACATTGACAAGTGTGTCTTTCCCCTCTTCCTTACATTTTCTTGTTTGACAGATTTGTTAAATAATAGTGGTTGAAGTAAAGCAAGCTGGAGCCCACCCTTCCCACCTTTGCAGATCCTTGCCCATCTCCCCCTTTATTCCCCCTTTGTATAAATAGCTCTGCACCCTGCCAAAGAGCAGGATGATGATCTTGCAGACATGAGTCTGCTGTCCTCCTCATTTGTTGGCAAACTAAACCATTTTCCTTTTCCTCAAACTCTATTTCCTTTATTGGCTGAGGGAAACTGGGCCACCTTGTGTAATATTCTCACAAGATTATGTGCACCACAACCTTGTCTTCAGGTCATTATAGCAATGAAAGTGAGGTTGTATGTTCCTGTGTCCCAAGTTTAATGTCCTTGCAGTTCTTCTTTTGTGTGAAATGATTTTCCTTCAAGATATATACAAGTGTATTAGGTTTCTTAAACTGAAATGATGGAAACATGTGTAACCAGCTCTGTATTTTAACAATGTAAATTGTTGTGAAATTGAGCTATCTGAATTATTCCCTGATCCTATAATGATGTTTTATTTATTTACTTTTTCTTTTGAAGTTTGGAATACTCTTTTCAAGAGTTTACCTTGCCCTGTGTAGCAATCTCCAATTTAAACTAAAGCCACATTAATCAGGTTATTCCTATCTGTCTTGGTTAATGACATATCTATTTGATTGATGGTTACCTTATTTCCTATCTGTGTGATATTGTAAAAGTTACTTAACCTTTCTGGGCTTATATTAGGTTATATCATAGCATGGACTATAAGGTTATTATGATTGTCGTTTTCACTAACTCCACATAGCTCTGAGACCTTTTATACTGACATTTTAGTAACTCCTCTTTCAAGGCCTCATCTTCAAATATAGTCACAATCTGAAGTACTGGGGGCTAAAATTCTAATATATGAGTTTCAGAAGAACACAGTACAGTCTACAACAATCTGCATTTCTAAAATTCTTGAATTCAGTATTCTCCTTTCATTGAATAGAAATGAGATAAAATATCAAAAGCAAAGAGAACAAGAAAGAGAATGATCACTAATATAAATGTAGTACTTATTTTTTTCTAGATTGGTTTCCCTTATCTTTTCAATGAAATCAATGAGTCCATTGGCCTACATTTACCTTTATTTCACCATATAAAACCTGCTTTTTGAAGCTCAGAGCTGATATGGCTAGTTTAACTTGAATGTGACTAATACACCATATCTTTTAACAATAGTTCTAAGGACATTTTTAACCTATATGTAAACATTGTGTAACAGGTGGCTTCTATAAGGTCTATGAACATCATTAATGATGACGGTGATAGTAGAAGATCCTTCTCTCTAGTGTTCTGTGTGCCAGTCACTGTTCTCAGTATTTGATACAAATTCACTCTTTTAATTCTCTTGTGAAATGTAAAGTTCCTATTCTAGAGAAATGCAACATTAACTTCTGCATTGTTAAGAGATTGCAGGAAGAAAATTTAAATATTCTATGGCTTGTGTCAAATGAATGGCCAACCTTCTCTCAATTAAGAATACCTTAAGGAAAAATTTGAGGTTTTATGCTTCTTCCATCAGTTTTTAGTCATGTTTCAACTGGAGACAATAAAGGTGCTAAACTAATGTAAGATGTAACAATTTTTATTTCTTCTAGCCATTATATATGCTTATCAAATGTTAACAATTTTCACAAGGTACGTAGTAAAATGCTTAGAGTGAGTGTGCTGAGGTTGGTTGAGAAACTGATATATATCAGTCACTGAGGTATTTGAGTAAAACAAGTCTGCAGAACTACAATATGGGAATACAGGAATGCTAATTCAAGCAATTAATAACTTGCCACATATATACTAGGTTGTTACTATTGCCTAAAAACACAAAGAGAAACATTTCACCAGGGAAGCAAATTGTTTAAAATAAAAAAGGGAAGCTTCATCAAGAAGTGCTAATTAAAGACTGTTTTGTTTTATTTATATAAACTTTGTATTAGCCTTTATATTGTAGTATAAATTTATTCACTGTAAACATACTACTCTGTAGTAGTTGGTTATCAAAAAGAATGTAGAACTATAGGATGCAATAGAAATTACTTTGTTAATGGTTTAAATAAACTTTGAAGAACTGCCATACATTTTATTCCTTACTCTGTGGCAGGTACAAGAAAAGGATTTAAATTTCTTAAATCATATGCAAGCTCTTTTAAGCTAATTCAAATCCATTTGCTTTCATACCCAAAAAACCACCTTAATGTAAATACATTTAACTTGATATTCTGGTGAATGTAATAAAATTTAATTGATTTCAATCTCATTTGAAATATTATAAGCAACTAGGAAGTTAATGGTCAAAACATTAGTTTATGGTCCCCCTTTCCTGTGCCTAAGTTCTTATGGTCCCAGAAACTCAAGTTTCTGCTGCATTTAAGACCACTGCTTTCTTTCCTGGCTTCAGGATTCCACTATTTCCTCTAGCTTGCAGTACCCAGTTGAGAGCTCATTATTATATTCACTAGAGAACTTTGAAGTCCTCTCCCTTTGTTTCTCCTGATGTGACTATCTTTCCTAGCAGGCATCTCCATTCTCCATAGGAACCTTAATTGAGGTAGCAAGACCTATTATTAGGAGAGTTGCCCTTTGCAGAATGGATCCCATTTCCTCTATTTCTAAATTTCTTTATCTATTAAATTCTTTATCTCTTAAATCAATATAATACCCTTATTATATTGATCACATATTGATCTGTAACATTGTATTTAATGCAGAAATTATCTTGCATATTATCATATAGGACTTTAAACATTATGTCTATTATATGGATAATAGTTCTTAATAAAGGTTCATGGAAGGAAGTCACTCAGGAAAGTGGACAATAGAAAACAGACAAAAATATGATATTTGGCTCACTCTCCTTTTTCCTCCCCCTAAAGGAATGTACAGAAATAATTTGCTTCTAACTGGCATAGTTACCTTAAGGGATAGGACAGTCATTTGAATAATCATGATATGCTAATGATCAACAAAAAGTTTGGAATGACAGTAAGTGTTCACTCATTCAACAGTTAGTGATTGGGTTCTACCATGTACAGATACTGTGCTAGGTTAAGAGGTTAAAGAATTGGGTAAGAAATACAGCCTTATTTTAAAGATTTTATAATCTATTGATAAAGGACCGCAATATGTTGTGATATAGCACCTATCAAGCTTATTATAGTAGATTGCATAATCTACCAAGAAAAGAATATCTAGGTTTGCTGAAGGGCATCAGTGAAAAGTTTCAGAGAAGGGGCCTCCCTGGTGGTACAAGGGGTTAAGCTCTGCACTATGAAGCTATGAACAGCCACTGCAGCATGAGTTCCATCCCCAGCCAGGCCAGGGAGCGAACCCACAGGGCATAGCAGACCTCTCCTGTCTCACTTGCTGCTCCCCTCAGCAGTGTATTTCATTTGATCTGCCCGTTCTGCTACCCACTCTGTGTCTGGTGAATCCTTCCACCCCCAAACCTCTGGCCTATACCCCACCTCTGATATGCATAAATAAATAAAATATTTTTTTTTAAAGAAGAGCTTGGGAGAAGAAATTATATTTGTTGAGAATCTTGAATGATGGAGATGTGTTTTCCAAGAAAAAAAGAAATAGACGGTTATTTTTGACATTTGAATAGAAGCCAGTGTGTAGTTGATAAGATATAGCAAGTGGTTTATGAAGAAGTTGGAATTTATGTCAGGAGAAATTATGTCCTGGAGCAGTCACATTGGGAAGGAACCTGTGAGCCAAGCTATCAGTTTGGCTTTTGTCTCACATAAGATGGAGAGCCACTCAAGTGTCTTAGGCAAGAATGTGACATAATTAGATTTATAATATTCCAAATATACTAAAAGGGTGAGCCAAAATTGGAAGCAAGAAGATTAGTTAGGATACTATAGGAAATCCTTAGGGGAATGCTGGAGTCCTGAAAACAGGTGAAAGCAATGTAGAAAAAGAAACAATGCAGATTGTAGATGCTGAAATTTGGTGATGGAAGAGGCAATAAAAGAATGGAGTTTGGCTTACATTTTTGGATTGATTATGAAGCCAAGAATAAAGATTTGGATTAAAAAGAAGATCTAGTATAGCAAGGAAAAGCAATTAGTTTAGTATTGGCTGGGTTGAAAATACAGTGGACTTGTCTAGCAAGCAGTTACAAATATTTTCTGGCATAAGATGAAATTCTGGTGGAGTCATTCAAAAGTCAATGGTTAATATCATAGAGTATATGAATTCGTTCAGGGTCATTTCTGAGAAAGGAGACTACTAAATATAGAAGAGTCATCAAGAAGACTGACGAAGAAAATTTTGAAGCCAGAGAACCACGAGAAAGTTATGACCTAAGGGAGAAAAAAGTTATAAAGAAAATCCTATTAGTTATGATAATGTGAAAGGTGAAAAGGTGGAATTCAACAAGGGCTTCAAGAAATTTACAGTAATTAGCCAACTGATATTTAAACCAGGCAGTGTAGTTTGGATGTGCTACTTAAAATTACCACTTACTTCAATTCTTCAATTTCAGAAAGTCAGTTTACTGTCTGTGTCTAGACTAAACTGTTCATGAAACAAGCAAGGTGTGTATGTATGTGTGTGTGTGTATATATATATATATATATATATATATTTAAATTTATATATATATTTTTTAAATAATATAATAGTTTATTTTTACATCATTTTGTGCCTTTTTCCATCTCAATTGTAATACCCGTGGGCTTCCCTTCACCGCATCACCCGTGTGCCATTACCATAGTCCAGTGCACTTGCCTCCCCCCACCATTTTTGATCCCATTCCCCATTCCATCCCCATAAAAGAGACAAGATATATTTTTATAAAATGTATGTGTATATAAATCCAGAAAAGAACATTCATCATGCATCTAATTCCTATCAATTTATGAATATTTATGAATATTTTAGAAAATTGTGGTCACAAACTCTCTCCATGAAGAACTTCTCTTCGATTAGGAAACCACTATTCATCTCCACATGACATAGTAATTTTATAGATACACACACACACAAAGTACATTTAATTCATATAGCAAGCAGTATAGATAATATCTAACTGGCATCTAAACGTGAATGATTTCTGTCCTTCACACAATTGAACTTAACTGTGACAACAGTCAATCTTTCTAAGGTAGCTCCCCAGAGGCCAGAGATTTTCATACAAAGCAGAGCCAGAAAACTCTTCATGTGCCACTAACTGATCAGATTATATTATTTATTCCTGTCATTTTCCATCCCCTTCATTGCTACAGACCGTATAATAAGCTGGCAGACAGTTCTGCATTTATCACTCCTCCATCTATAAGAAAAAAGATCATAATTTAGTGTAATTCATGTAACTGCTATGGTGAATGTCACAAGGGGTTTAGAAGGCTCTGTCTCACTGATTCCAACATTCTCATAGGTCCAAACACCCAGTCTTTTTTCAGATACCTCTAAGTGTACGTGGAAGATTCTCATATTTTGTTATGCAGTGAGTCAAGTCTGTACAGTGAACATGGAAGCTATAATCTATCTCTATTTGAGCACTGCAGTTCTTGTTATTTATGCCATTGTATATGAGGTTTTCACCTACTCTTTTGAGGCTAACGAAACTCCCCACTAATGCTTGTGAAATGCTATTATTTCAATGATACTCGTTCATTCTTATTATTCCTCATTGCTTTTTATATTCTAATTGCTCTTCAGAGCTTTTAGAAGATGCACACAATCAATCGCCCACTATGTGTGCTTCTGCAGTTATAATTTTTATAGTCAACATGGTCAACATGTACAAATTGTACGTACCAATCTGATTCTTTAGCTGTGGTAATTGGATTCTCCATGTAATTACAGGTGGTAATGACATTTTAAGCACCTTTTACAGGTGCTGGGAGAGGATTTTATTTTTTTTATGTGAAACGGTATTAAGAAAGTCTAAGCGCTTGGAGCAATGCCAGACTACAGAGGTGCCTTTCAACTGTAAATAGCAGTTTTCATTAGAGTACAGTTACAGCCCTGACCACCTGCACTGCTTTTTGTTACATCAGCCACCCCTGACTCACCTAGAGAGGAGTCAGTGTTTCGGGCTTTAAATGATGAACAATTAAGTATCTGTTGATTATCAGACAGTGTTCACAGATATTGGATAAAAAATATGATACAGTTTGGGCTGCATCAACTTTCTTGGGTATTAAGAATAGGTGACTGTCCAACAGGAAAACACACACACAAATCCAATTCATTGCATTCTGTATGATCAGGCATATTTGAAAGCAGAATATACAGCCCACTGTGTGTGTGGGGGGGGCAGTCACTCGTAAGCAAAGTAGCTGATCTGATGGTTTATCTACTTGTACACTCACAGCAACATTAATGATGGTTCATTAGAAATGTTCTGCCCTGTTGTTTTGTTCGTGTGTGAAAGCTGACTCTGTCAATGTATTTACTGAGAACTCTGAAGGGCAGAACCTGTATTCCCATCTGAAGTGGAGACTGAAAAGGAAGAAAGGTTTGATTTTGCTCTCCAGAAACTAGCCCTGACAGTTAATATTACATGACTTTGTTGAACTTCTTTACCTTAATAAAAAGAGGAAATAATGGTGAGAATACCATTGTGTTAAGGATTAAAGGCATAGAAGAATTTCAAGAGTAGAATAGATGTGTAGTGTAAATGTTGTGCCTAGCAAATATCAGGCTGTTGATAATGCAAACTGTTGTTATGAAGAAAATAACATAGTTGTAATAGACAGACACAGCTGCTGGTGTTTACATACCAACCTAAAATAATGGGCAGTGTAATATAGAGAAGACAAGTGGGCAATATTTCTAGAGTGAAGTATTAAAAAAAGTCAAACATGTATATCTAGAATGAGAATTGCTGAATTTGTTGAGGATTCTCTGACAAATGTGAAGGACACTCATTTAATGCATTTTTAATTTTGAATTCTAAGTGCAAATTTTGCTGGACTCATTTCTTAGTGTAATGGGAAAATATATACCCAGCTCGTCATGCCCTTTTGCTTCATTACTTATGTATCTTTTCTCCCTCTGGTAAATGTCAGACAGTAAAATCGAAAATATAGTACAGTTGGTATTTGAGATACAGCTAGACATGATGCTGTGTGTCTGAGGGAGGCACTGCTGTTCTTTAGTTCAGCGTGTCCCTTTTCTACATGTTTCAACAGGTCTGGTTCCCTGTGCAGGTAATATTGGCTGTCCTTGTCTGAGGGTGGTCATGCAATCCCTTGACACAAGTGAGATTAAGGAATATTTGACCTGCATGCCAAAGAACTGATGGTATTTCTGTCGACATACTCATCTTTTATGGGAGAGTTTCAATTCCCCAATCAATGACTGTTCTTGTCTTTTGCCTTTCATAACAAGAAAGGTTAGCAGAACAGGGGAGACCTGTGAGTGTCAGTCACTTTCACAGAATTCCTGTGACACCGTAGGTACAGTAAAAACAGATTCAAGGTAATACTGATTTTTTTCTGCATTTAATAAAGAGTGAATTACATAAAAGAGGCTGAGAAGTCACTGAGTTTCATCTTTTAATTACTTAGGTCTTTTCAAATAGTTAATCAGATGTCTAGTGGTGCTTTTTAAGCAGTTGAAGGGTACTTGTGTAAAATGTGCACACTGTAAGGTAGTTGTCATCTGCCAGTGTTCATAGTATTGTCCCCCAAAGAATACAAAAAATAAACAAGAATAATCCTTAGGCTTAGTATTAGCAATAAAGGAAACCACCATAATTATTGATTTTCCCCCAAATAATTCTCTGATCTCTTCCTCTCAAAGGTCCGTCTAGTGATAGCTTTTACTTTTAACTCCTTTGAGTTAGTATTAATGAGGTAGCACTAAGAGAAAATACAGCTGGATCTGATGCTTTTGGTCTTACTGATAAGTAAGTTCTTCTCGCAGGAAAACACTGATCGTACACTTTAGAGTGAAGGTGAAGGGTCAATTAAGTTCAGCCTGTCAATTTTTATATCTGTTGTCAACCTAAAAATTCAAAACAAGGGCCCTCCCTGGTGGTGCAAGGGTTAAAATGCAGAACTATGAAGCTCTCCGCAGCTACTCCGTAGCATGAGTTCAATCCCCAGCCAGGGAGGTGACCTACATGGTACAGCAGATCTCCCCTGTCGCATTCTGAGCCCCTCAGCAGTGTGTTCCAGTAAATCTGCCTGTTCTGCTCCCCAGTCTATCTCTGGTGAATCCTTTCACCTTCCCTCCCCATCTCTGGGCTGTACCCCAGTTCTTGTGTGCATAACTATGCATGAATAAATCTTTTTAAAATTTCAGAAAGAAGTTTTAAAAGACAATGCATATTTATTTGAGATCAAAAAATGGCAACTTGGCATACACAAATTTTGATAGAAAACCTAAAGCATGCCCTGAAAAAGGGTGAAGTCAGGTAGTTTTGGGGTGGAAAGAGAAAAATAACATAACCAATGGGAAAAAAATGTTGATTAATGTTCATGAACTTCAGGGTTAAAACAGGAATTAATTGTTTTCAATTCTTGAGATGCCAAGGTGATTGCTTTAGCCTAGTTCAAAGATTTTTGATCAAGTCCAAATGAGACAGGTAATGCGAATTTTCTATAAAGGGTGACTGGCTTCGTTTTTAAAATGGCTCAACAAATATAAGATTTGTACACTGTCAAATTAATTAAATTGTGTTCTGCTGATGAAACTACCAATCATCTTTTGATTGTAACTTTTGTTATAATCCAAGACATGTTAGACATGCTAGACACAATGAAGGTAACATAAATATCATATAACTCAAGATTCTTGCCTCAAAGGAGTTGTAATTGCCTTAAGAATTCTAAACTAATGAAATAACCAATGATAATTCTAATTTTATTAGTAAAGTGATGTATCTTCTGTGTTAGCATTGCATGGGGGTAAATAAATTGGCAAGAGTTCAAGAAATGAGTGAATAGTGTCTTTTGGGCTAACATACAGATATGTTGCAGAATAGAGCAAAGAATGATCATGTAGAAGAAAAGGTAAAGAAATTTTGTTGGCTAAGGTCAGAAGCCTCTATTGAGGCCTCTGAACTGCAGGACTCAGTTAATACAGAAGAAACACTGAGTGTTTGAAGTCTGTGAAGGTTCTGAGGAAGAGAGTGTTGTGCTGGGAATGGAGTACTATAGCTCTGATCTTGTGTCTTCCAGATGAAGAAAACATTACCTAATTTTGTTTTGTAATAATTAGACTTGACCTCTGTCTAACAAAGGTAGCAAGAAATATTATCTCAGTAGATTTGGGGGTTGAGGAAGTATTACACCGACCAGGCTTAGGGCAGGCTCTCTATGGTTCTGGGCAGACAAAGGAGAGTCCGGGAGTCCTCAGTGGCTTTTCCAGGCATTTAATGATTTTTCTGTATCATTTTTAGTGAGGAAACCAAGAGATGGGCAGGCAGAGGAGTCAGAGGGTAGAGGGGGCAGGAAGCTGGCAGGCTTTCTATCCCTAGAGAATCTTTGCTCTTTGGGCTTTCCTTGACATTAACTCAGGTCTCCCTATCACAGCTCTGTCTCAGTCCTCTGTAACGCTGCCCTTATAGCCTGTCTCTTGGCTCAGGTGTGCCCACCTACACATGCCCATACCATACGCCAGATGTCCACCATCAGGATACAAACCCAAGCCCATGCTCCCAAGAACCTCCTGCATTCAAGGCCCCAGGCACCAAGCCTGAGTATGTCTGATACACTGCAGGGGTCTTCACTGAGAGTCTTGTATGGACAGTAGCTTTCTAGCCTATCACCATTAGTGCTTGTTCCTGATCTGCTCTTGCTCAGTTCTTTGTGCTGCTTTCAAAGCAACTTGCCATATTCCCATTGTTCCAAATGGAAAGGAAAGCAGTTCCTCTGTGTCTCCAATAGTGTAGTTGTTGGTGTTATATATATATATATATATAACACATATACATATACATATACATATACATATACATATACATATACATATACATATACATATATATATATATTTTGTTACCTTGCTGAAAATATATTTAATTAATGTTCCTCATGCCATCTGGGAGTGGGAAACAGCTCCACACCTCTCTAGAAACCTGGCAAACTTGACCCCTTGCTGGTGATGTCATTTTTGGAGTTGTTGGGCTTGGAGAGTGGGATCCTTGGGTTCACTCTGGGAAAGAGTTCCCCATTCACCAGCACTGGTGAGTTCCCAGGTGAGTTTCTCCATGGCACAGAGACATTACTTATATCTGAAAAGGCAGATTT
Organism: Condylura cristata; assembly: GCF_000260355.1. Taxonomy (NCBI): domain Eukaryota; kingdom Metazoa; phylum Chordata; class Mammalia; order Eulipotyphla; family Talpidae; genus Condylura; species Condylura cristata. The sequence goes on along the minus strand of NW_004567103.1, from coordinate 70,251,008 downwards.
ATTATAAAAGGAAGAGAAGAATAAAGGACAGTTGCATAGACACAAACGGACAGAAAGGACTGCTCCAAAAGGGACAGGTTTGCTAAGTTAGAGGCCTCCATGGTCACAGGTGGCTGGCCTTGAGGAGAGCTGCCTGTGCTGAGGGAGGTCAGTGAAGAGAAGCCCCCGCATGGAACAGGTCACAGGCAGGCAGGAGGCTGCTCCCCTGCAGAGGACAGAGTTGGCTAAAAGAAGCACCAGCAGAGATTGCACTGATATAATCTTCTCTTTGAGAGAGGCGCACTCCTTCATGGAGTGGGTTTTATGTTGTTGACTGAATATACAAACTGAGGTATAGGCCAGAGGTGCAGGGGGTGAGGTGATTCACCAGAGCCATAGTGGAAAGCAGAACAGGCAGTTCGACAAAGTACACTACTGAGGGGAGCAGTGGGTGAGACAGGTGAGGTCTGCTGCACCATGTGGGACACCTCCCTGGCCTGGGTTCGAATTCATGCTGAAGCGGCTGCAACCAGTTTGCAGTGCTGCACTTTTAATCCATTGTGCCACCAGGGAGGGTAAGAGACCAGATTTCTACAGTGGCTCTCAATCTCCACAGATCTTCACCTTCAGGTCTTCAGGCGCTGACAGCAGTCTGATATACCTGCGTGGTTCTTGTGCTTTGTGATCTAGGCATTGGTGCCTAAGGTTCTTAGTTCCTATCGCTGGATTTATGGCTATGTTAATCTCTCTAATCCCACCTCCCTTTCTTGGCATTATAAGAGCCAGGTTTCTGGTCTTGTGATGCCTCTTTTTCAGTTTTCCTATCTTTATCCTACATCCTTGGAACTGTGTCCCCATCACTACTGAATCAGTTGTGCTTCCTTCATCTTAAGTGTTAACCTTCCTCAATTAGCTTATTCTAAATAGAATCCCCAAAACAAAACAATCCTGGAATGCAGTCAGGATTTTCCATATTTCTGCTTATGATCCTGCTTCATGGAAATCACTGGTAACCAAAAGACCCAAGCTGAATACCAAAATGATCCTGGAATGGGTCATAAAACCTATCTCTAATTATATCCCCTCTCAAGTACCAGAGAAAATAAAGTAAAATTAACATCTCAATAATCACTCCTTCATGCTCTTTCACAGGTGTTTAACCAAGTTAATTCTTGTCAGCAGGATGCTTTGGATGAGGAGCAACCTGGAAACTAAGTTTAAAGGCAGTGGCAATAAGCCACAGGTGACTGCTGAGAACTCTGCCTAAGAAAAGAAAGAGACTTTCTGCAAGGTTAATTGATGAGATACACCAGCTGGGAAAGAGGGCCAAGTCGCAAGGCTGTCAAAGGTTGGGTCAGACAAATTTTTAAGTTCTTTAACATTAGACACCAAGGTAATACTCTTATTAGGAGATCTTGTATAAAAAGAGTATGACATCCAATCTCCTTGTTATTTCACTTTCCTCCTCTCCCCACAGCGATTCCTGCTGTGAGATTGTCAAACAAACATGTAAGTCCTAGTGCAGAGCTTGTAGCCTGGAGCAGTAGAGAGCAATTTCTAACAATCTTTGCTACTTCCATATGGGAGTTGCAACAATTAGTTTCTTTTTCCTCAGACAACTTCTTATTTAGCATGGAAAATAAGTGGCACTATGTTAAAATAGCTGAAAGGAGATAACTTGAATAACAGGGCCCATAGCATTGAGCTTCAGATATACAGAATATAGATAATATAAAAAAATTGTAAGGAAATCAGCATCATTTGATTGGAATTGGATGTATGAGGGATCAGGAAGAAATTGCAAACTACAGGATCACAAAGAATAATATAGAGATGGGGATGAAAAGATTTCTGGGAGAGTATAAAAAGAACTGGAAAACATGGGATGTTTACTTCAGTTACCATAATGTCTTCAGTAAAAAAAATTAAACGTTAATTGATAAAGGAACTTAACATTCTCTTGATTGAATTAATGTACTTAAACTCATGCTGTGTCTGTAAATGAGTCTTATATGTCTTGTGGTTGCAACTATTCTCACTGTGTGTTAGGACTGTGAAGAAACAGAAACCAGGAACATGGGTCATGAATGTATGGAGGCATCAGGTTGCTGAGTCAGACTGGAGAGGTAGAATATTTGCTGAGAACTGGCCATGAGGCCTCTCTCCAAGCCTCTTGCACTTCTGTCTGTAGCTCTGTACTTGTCAGGACCTTTCGAAGTTAGCAATGGTCTTACTTTGATCGAAGAAATGTGAAAAGTACCAGAAATGGCCTACATTCCTGTCCAGGAAGAGGTACTCTTTGACCTATGAGTGCTCTGAACCTTCCAGCCCATGGAAGCTTATTTTGAATGAAAACTATGTGAGCCTGGCTCTACAAGAACAGAGTCATTGGCTCACATTGACTATACAGTGAAAGTGAGAAAAAAATGTTTTGTGTCCTGCTACTCTAAGATTTGACGGGGTATTTCTGGAGCATGGAGTAACCCATTTTGATTTTACAAGCTATCTATATAATTGGTCTTTATATTGGGACCTCCCCATATCTATTTTTTTAAGAGTTAGAAATATAAAACTATAATAACACCAAATGGTATCAAATGTAAGAACAACCCAGAATATGCAGGGCATTTCAAGAACAGCATTTTTTGGAAATCCAAATGTCTCAACATGGACTGTCATTGAAAAAAAGTGGGAACAAATTACCAAATATTAAGTGTGTTGCCCTGTAACCAGCTGCAAGGAAAAAAGACAGGAGGCAGAAAGGCTGCTCCTGGGCAGGAACAAGTAGAGTTTATTGCTCACATGCAGCAGCTGAGAAAGAGCTCCCTAGGGTGGGGTCCACAGCTACTGTGAGTGTTGTAGGGAGAAGGGTCTCATATATAAGCTTTAGGTTCCTTTTTTATTTTAATGGTGCTTAACACCTAAATGCAAGGATCTAAATGCAAGGATCGGTTCTGGTATTGCCCCGCTGGTCACACTCAACATTAAGTTCAAGTCTAATATCAAAAAGTCAGAATTTGTGTTAAACTTCAAATATACATCCTGTATGGTCTGCCTGTCATCTGCAAATTAAAAGCATTTCAGAGAAAATATGAGGACATAATTGTAGTTTCTACTGACCACATGCCATTTTTACAAAGAAGTATATAATAAATTGTATATGACATAAGGAAGGAGCTATTGAAGAAGTATCTAAATGAGTTAATCATTACTAATAATGTCATAGAAAACTGAATACTTTTGTAGCATCATAATTTAAGTGAGCTTACTATTTGCTGTGTAGAGGAGCAAAATTTTGCTACTCCAAAATATGTCTTTCATGTTGTAACAGGGTGGCCTCTAGAAAAAAGGGAAGTTCCAGGTTCCCTTCCCCACCCAGAAGGAGGGTGGAGCTGAGAAGGGAAAAAAAGAAGAGAAGGATCTTGGGAAAAGAAGGAAGCAGGATGGAGAGCCTGAAGAAGACCTGAGGAAGCCACATGGAGCAGCAAGTATGTGGTGAAGAAACTGTACTTGTTTCCTGGCCCTGGACTGGTTAAGGCAGATATGGGTGAGAGACCTGTAGGGAGGTGACTATGGCAGTGTTTATATTGATTTTGATTTTGTTCTTTTCCTCACATATTTGTCTGGCCATTTCTGACCCTTTTCCATGGGTCCTGGCCAGAAGGTGCTTTAGGCTTGTGGCGGGCTTTCAGGCCTTGCTTTGGACCAATCCCTTTTGGGTTGACTTTTGCCCATGAGGAGATGGGTAACTTCAGGTGTTTGATTTAGAGATTATATTCTTTGTCCTCTGTGTTGTATACTCACTGTATTAAAGTCCCTTTTCATTAAAGTTTTATATGTTTTGTCTTAATATAGCAGATGGTAGAATCCACTTAGAGCAGGCAGATTTGGGGGTTCAGGGGTGCCCCTCTCTCCCTTCCCTGTAACAATGTGAGAGTCTCTGAAGACTTTTTTTAATTTTTAATATATGCATATTTTTTACATCAATGTTATTTTTTTTAAAAAGATTTATTTATTTATACTTACAGAACTGGGGTACAATACAGGCCAGAAGTGTGGTGGATGAGAGGATTCACCAGGGACATAGTGGGGAGCAGAACAGGCAGACTGACAAAGTACACTGCTGAGGGGAGCAGCAGGCAGGTCAGGAGAGGTCTGCCTCACCACGTGGGTCAGCTTCCTGGCAGGGATTGAACTTGTGCTGCAGTGGCTTTGGAGAGCTTCATAATGTACCACCAGGGAGAACCATCATTTTCATTTTTGTATAATGTACGTTTGTGTGCTTTCTCCTTTTAGGTGTATTGCCTGTAAAATACCCACCACCTATTCACCAGTGAACCATCACCATAGTCCCTTGTGCTCTTCTTTCCCTGTTTTGTTCCCCCTACCCAACTTCCTAAAAGAGACATTACATCTATATGTAAAAGCAGCTCCCACCCAGTCTTCAGATACTGTCACTAGAAACCACTTATTTGTCAGAGAAACATTTACATCTCTAAAGGAGAAGCTCTTTCCCTTAAATTTGTCTTCCTCATAGTGTATGGAAGACGTAATCTTAACCCTTTTCAATGAAAAAGACAAAACTTACACCTGCATACCTTTGTTCACTGTGTCTTCCTGGTAACCTGTCTAACTAATCTTCCCCATCTCTCTGACCCCCAAACTTTTCTCTTAGCTGAGTAATTTGTGATGACTTTTGAAACCATGTGGTCTGTTACTCAGTTATGATGTATCTCTCCCATGTTTATGGGAGTTACACATTTTATTATTGACCGTCATTCTGACTTGTTTTCACTTATTAGTCTGTTTGGTATTTTGGTATTTGTCAGTGTACAGGTACCCTAAGAGTTGAGAATGGTTTAATGAAGAAGCCCAACATTGTTTTTCTCCTAGATTTGTAAATCTACTACTCTTTTATAAAACACCTACACAAATATATATACACATTATATATATATATATATATATATATATATATATATATATATATATATATATATCTCATGCAATACTTTCTAGAACTTAGAAACATCACTAGTGTTGAGTGTGACCAGATATGGGCAGTAACACAATGACCAGAACTGGGCCTCGCATCCAGCTGTCCAGTGACACATCAGCTTTCTAGAATCTGACCGTAAAGCCTATATAAGAGACACTTTCCCCTACAGCACTCGCAGTAGCTGCGGATCCCACCCTTGGGAGTTCCATCTCAGCTACTGCTGCCTGGGAGCAATAAATTCTACTTGTTCAGCCTTTCTGCCTCCCGTCTTTCTTCCTTGCGGCCAGTCACAGAAATCGGGACAAGCCGAAGGAGAAACTGACAAAGTGTAAATTGAATTCAGGATGAAATTAACATACTTTGTATGGGCCATTTCATTTAAAATGTTAAGTAGTCAAGAAAAATTTAAAAGGCTTCTCCAGGATATTGAAACAACTTCACTATTTATAGTAAAACAAAAAAAAATCCTGAATAATATTTGAGATACTAAGAGAACATGAGTTTTCAGCATGACATCGTGCAACTATTGGTTTAGACTTCTTTATGGACATTGAGAACAGGAACAGGGTTCTCTTTGTCTTGTAAATAAAACGAAATGTGATATATGATCGCTCAAAGTCAAAGATCTGTTTCAAATTCCTTTAAATTCCAGAAATAAGTCTTATGGACTAAACCCAAAAAGAAAAGGGAAAGATTTTTATGTACCTATATGTTACAGGGCAGGGAGAGGGAGAGGGGCAGTGTTGAACCCCCAAACATACCGGCTCTAAATAGGTTCTGCCATCTGCCGCATCAAGACAAAACATATTAAGACTTTAATGAAAAGGAACTTTAATACAGTGAGTATACAATACCAAAGACAAAGGAGTTACCCATCCCCTCCTAGGCAAAAGTCCACCCAAAAGGGATTGGTCCAAAGCAAGGCCTGAAAGGCCGCCACAAGCCTAAAGTACCTTCTGGCTGCGACCCATAGAAAAGGGTCAGAAATGGCCAGACAATTCTGGGAGGAAAAGAGCAAAATAAAAATCAATATAAACACTGCCATAGTGGACCTCCCCATGGTTCTCTCACCCACATCTTTTTAACCAGTCCAGGGCCAGGAAACAAGCACAGTTTCTTCATCACATGCTTGCTGCTCCATGTGGCCTCCTCAAATCTCCTTCTGGCTCTCCATCCTGCTTCCTTCACTTCAGATTCTTCTCTTCTCTTCTTTTCTCTGCTCAGCTCCACCTCCCTGCATGGGGCAGGGAACCTGGAACTTCCCCTTTTCCTGGGGACCACCCTATTACACCTAGACTCCAAGGACAGTCAGAGGCAAAAGCAAGGCACAGAAGCTATAACTGCTATTCTTTGGAGGAAGAGAAATTAGTAATCATTGGCTTCAATATGAATATTTCTTTATATGAATACATATTCAATATGTATATTTCTTGCATCTTAGTAAAAGGAACTTGAACAGTAAACTTCAAGACTGGTCTCCTGATGTAGATTTTGGAGATGAGTTGAGAGAGCAGAGATCCTGGGTTCACTCTGGGAAAGTTTTCACCAGAGCTTCCCTTTCAGCTGCACAAGGCAAGTATCCCAAGAGATAGAGACATTAGTTATATTTAAAAAACAGGTTTATTAGGGAAAGTGGACAGAAGAGTAAAGGACACTGGCATATACACAGTGGGTAGAAAGCTTCCCCGAAAGGGACAGGTTTTCTGAGAGAGGCCTGAGAGGTGCAGGCAGTTTGCCTTGAGAGTGGAACCCACTGAGGGACAGTGAAGAGAAGCTCAGCATGTTAATGGGAAGGATGTCTTAAAGGAACTCTGCAGAGTCTTGTAGACCCCACCCCCTACTCCAACTTTCTGGACTCTACCTCCTACTCCAGTGATTGGAAACTACAACTCCCAGCAGTACCAGGGAGAAAACTGCAAGGACCCAAGAGTGGAGCTAGCAGGAATTCTGGGACATTTGGGAGATAAATAGAGTGCGATTGCATCTCTTTTTCTCTATCAGGAAACAGCTCTCCTGACCACTGACTCGATGTTTTCAGTCAGCCTAGCTGGTAAGGTATTCCAGTTACTTTATCCTACTCTCTTTCCTTGGGTTGTGCCTGCAGTATAGCTGAATTTTGAGCGTGCGGGTGAGGCTCCACAGACAGGTGGCCCAGTCTACTCTGGGCTATCCTGTAACAAGCATGGTGCAGGTCAGGGGCAGGCAGGGGGCTGCTGCCTTGTGGAGAGAGAGGGTTGGTGGAAAGAGGCACCTGCATATTCACAGGTGCCAGTGTAGAGAACTACACTAATATAGTCTATTTCTTTTTGAAAGGGCGCATTCCTTTGTGGCCTGTTGCTGCTGATTTTGAATAACTATGTAGAATCAGAAAGGGACCAGAGATTTCACAAGGGGCCCAATCACTATATCTTTACCCATTGTTTTGTGCTTCCGACATTCCCTAGTTCAGTCTGATACCTGCTCGGGCCTTATGCCTTGTTACAAGGCACTGGAGCCTAAGGATTTGGTTTCTGTAGCTAGTTAATAGTCATGTTAATCCCCTTTACCCAAACTTCCTTGTGTGAGTCAGGTTTTAATTTCCTTTAGGTTTTCTATTTTTTCCTCCATCACATTCATCAATCCCTTATAGTGAAAGGGTTATGGCACTATAGCTCTGTACAGGAAAAAAAATTGCAAATTATTTTATAATCTGATACTCAGAGTATCAGAAATTACATATTTGAAATTTCTCTAGGTTTTGGAAAATCCATTCTAACTTTGGGTTGAGATTTTTTTTAATCCTATGACATGGAATATAGCTGGTGGCCATTCAAATCCCTTAAGAATCTGCAATCTAACTGATTTGCTTATTCTATTTTACCTCAAAACAATGAATTCCTACTACAGGATCAAATGTATTTTATTCCATAAGAGTGGAGTACCAACAGTGGAATGTTTAGTGACATAAGGGCATGAAGTAATTTGGTTGTTTTTTCATTTATTTCTTGGAGTGGTCCTTCTAGGTATTATTTCTCAAGAGTGGCACTCCAGACATTTGTATAAAACATTCCCATACTGTGCAGAATTGCCCTATGTGATGTGTACCTGAACTTCACTCTACAAATTCTGTTGTCATCTGCAAAAAAACAAAAATACTTCTATGTGAGTCCCAATGTCCTCTGGTTAGGGATAGTACTAGACTGACTAGGAAATTGCTCTATTCATCATAAATTTATAATTTCCAAAATGCTTAGTTTAAAACATGCACAAAAATTTTACAGAATGTGAACTATGTCCAATATTCCCAGAAAAATAACAAAATACACCAACAACAATCCAGTTATTGTTAAAACAAAATACTTCATAACATACTCGTTGCTGGTCTAAGTTTATTTGTCAATTCCTACCACAAGCATAGCATAGGTTTCCAATTTAAATGTCTTTTAGAAAAGGCAAGAATGTTACTTGATTATAGAGTGTGTGTATACTCATGATTTTGTATCTTTGCTCACCAGTTATATTTTTATTGCTTTATAGTTAAGCACATTTGGACTAAGAAAAGGAGCAAACTGCTCTAGTTTTATAGTAATTGATGCACCATCCTTGCCTTGATTTCCTGAGGGCCTGGGCCATCTTAGGATGACTGCACAGTGTGACTTTTGCATATAAATCACAGTCTGTCACCTGTTATTTAATAGCTAACCGTGCTGATTCAGTAACAGTAAGATTCTGCAAAATTGTTCCCACCCAGCCCTGGGTGTTCCCCATAGAGGTAATTGTCTAGAAAATAAATTTCTTAAACAAAGAACAAGTTACAGACCTAAGAACATCTTTTAATGTCTTAAAAGTTAACTTTCAAGGTGCTATTATATCTTTGTTCTTCAGAATTATTCTTGTAAATTTTCATCACAAAAAATGGATATACATAATTTGTTTCCTGTTAAAGTACCCTGAAATACCCAGTAGGCATCCATCATGATTGCAGAAGCTATTGGTTACTCAGACCTTCATTTTTTTCTTCTTTAGCATTTGTCAGCAGCCAAGTCTATATACAAGAAAAACTCCATTGCAAAACCAATTTGCTAAGGGGCTTGTAAAACCCAGCTTTAAAAAGTTACTGAAGCATCAAAGTAAAGGACCAAAGAACCAGATATTCTGATCAGTTTCTCAAGGTCACACACATTACTAATTCATCAAATATCTCTTTCTGCTAAAGTTATTTGAAAAGCAAACAACCTGTTCTGTGCGGATGTTGTACTTAATAACTCTAATGCATCAAGAAAAAAGGCAGTGATGGAACAAACAGAATTTTCTACTGCTGTGAGAAATATCTTTTATGACTTGCAAAGCACACCATTGATAAATACTTTGTGTATTCTTAATAAAATCTAAGTAGTAGTAGTTTTGGTAGATTCTCACTTATGTCATTTCTATCTGCTGATTTAGAGGAGAAACCATTACTGATTCTAATTATAAAGAAGATTGAACTTTCTTGATTGTGCTGATTATCTTTGCCTTAGAAATAGAAGTTGTTCAATTTATGCCTTTATATAGATGACTCATGACTGGTCTGGCACCTAAAATGGAAAGTGAAATTGGTCTGGAGCAGGGAATGTCTGGATATCTATCAATATTACCACTTCTTCACTGACTAGTTTCAGACGTTAGCCATGAGACTTCTCTCTGAAAAGATATGTGAAATGATGTCTGAGAAATTAATGTCTACAAATCTACTCCAGTTATAAATTTTACATTTCTCTCACTACATGTATTTAAGAATATGGTGTATCTGTCTCTATCTATCTATCTATCTGTCTGTCTGTCTGTCTGTGTGTCTGATATCATCTGTCTGTCTACCTGTATGTGTATGTATATATATAATATGTTCTGGTCAAGAAGTGACTTCCAAAAAGAAGTTAGCATTCCTTTCTGGGTAGAGTTCATTCATCATTTTTCATAAGGAAATTGGGGGAGCCCTAACCAGATATTGTGGTCAATTTTATGTGTCAGCTTGACAGGGCCAGGAATGCCTGAATACATTATTTTGGATCATGTCTGTGAGGGTGTAACCAGATCAGATTAGCATTTGAATCAGTTGACTCAGTATATGTTCTCCCTCATGTGGATGGGTATCATCCAACGTGTTGAGGGCCTGGATGTGACATAAAGAGAAGTGGAGAAAGAGTGACCTCAGGTTTTCTATCTGCTTAAGCTGGGGCACATCTTCTGCCCTTGATAGAGGGTTTAGACCACTTTTTCCTTTGCTCCTCAAGGCTTCACATTCATAGTGAAATTAGATCACCAGTTTTTCTGTGTCTTCACCTTGTAGATAGAAAATCATGAAATTTCTGTCCCCATAATCACATGAGCCATTTTTTTTCTGGAGAATTCTAATCTATAACATTGTAATCCTGGACAACTTTGGGTTCTAAGTATATAGATCCTAAGCAGCCTGATCTAAATATGCTGACACAGCTCCATCACTGAGGGGCACCACATTTTCTAGGTGTGTAATCAATGTATGGGAAATTTACATGAGAATAAATGATAAATACAAAAGCCTGGGAAAAGAACAAAGAAGGCAAATGACAGAAGAAAAAGGAAGGTAGAGTGAAAGTCTCAGTGTTGGTGTGTGTGTTCCCACTTGACTTCTAGAAATTCTGGAAATTGAAAAGCTTTGATAGAGCAGAAATGAAAAGAGACAAGCCTAATTTTTACACTAAGTATATGTTGAAGTCGTTAATAAAAATGGTTATGTTTGTAAAAACTCTTGGTGGGAAAGGACATTTTATAAGTCATAACATGTAATGTTGTTTTAGTATAAGGTCCAAGCTTTAAGAAAGGCAAAAGAAATTAACCATTTTGTAAAAGTTACTTCTTGGATTTTCTAGATGGAAAATAGTAAATTATTCCTTATATTGGATTCCATCACATTGTGCAAGGTTATACTTTTGTCTAAATGATTAATGCCTAACAGGTCTCAATATTTTGGTTTTAGGCCTAACACATTTAACTACCTCCAATTAATTTTATTGAAATGAGAATACTTGTGCAGTTCCATTAAATAGATGAATCTGTGAGCACACCAGTGGGTGAATAGGTGAGAACTAGGAACAACCAAGCTGCTTTTGGAGGCCAATAGTACTTGTGTTTATGTCTTCTCTGACTCCAAAATGTTCTAAGACAATTTATCCATTTCTGGTCAGACTCTGTTTCAGATAAAATATCAGCAGATGCCAAATAATACTGACCAAACTAATTATTAGATAATATCAACAATATTACCAATAGTAGAACTAAAAATAATTCAGGTACAGGTATAGATAGTAAAACTTGGCTAAACATTTCCTTTCCTTTTCTACTCCTTGCACCCAGAACAAGAAACTTGAACAAATTTATTGCAAGGACTAATGGGAGGGCAGATTGCACCTGTGTGTTATTGACTAATCAAAAATCAACAAACTGCCCAATGGTAAAATAAAATCTTTCAATTCATTGCTTTACAAAACACCTATTTTCCACTTATGTTCTGTGCAAAAGGAATCTTGCCTTGCTGCTTTTCTTATTGTCGCAATAATAATGGGTGTTATTGTCCTTGCATTTGAGGTTTTCAAAGTCATGGATTATGGATGCATCTTGTTTTGTATCTCACTTATCACCTTACCACATGAAAATAGGCACATACATTTTAATGGTGATAATAATAAAGTCACCTAGCCCTTACACTAAGAAACTTTGACCTCATAGTTCAAAGTAACATTCAGGAAAATAGTTTCCAAATTACTCTACTTGAAGCTTCAATATAAAACAAAGGTAAAATATTCACAACCAACAAGAATTCAGTAGAAAGTAAATGTTCATAATCAGTTCTCCTTCAAATCTCTCTTGATGTACTGTCTTTAATGAACCTGACAGAACCAAGAATTTGTGTGTATTGCACACTTAATCTACATTCAGAGTTATCTTTCCTTGTGCCTGACTGTGGCAGATATCTATTTTCAACAGACTCTGGCTGGCATTCCCCCATCATTTCTTGTAGTAAATTCCATTTCCCGTTAGTGACATATTTGAATGCAACATCTAGATAAGGGGCTTGCCAGAATGTAATCTACATTATCCTAATGACATTCCTGAAATTGTAGGAGAGGAACTTGATAAGTGTTACATCACAGGGAGGAGAGGCAGTCAGCACTCCCGTAATGGTGACAGGCATTTCATTTTCAGTGTTTCCCCTGACATGAGTCTCTAGTCTTATTAATTAAACACACCCATGAAGTTCCCTGATGAAACAAACTTTTCTGAGCTATTAAGTAATCTTTGCTTCTTACATTTAGATATATGACAAACTTCTAGAACATGTAAGTATATAAGTTGAAACAGAGTCATTATCGTCTTGATTAAGTGAGTGATTCTTGCAGCTAGTCCCTAGGTCAATACCATTGACATGATCTTGAATTTGTTTAAATAAATCACATTTTTGGACCATCTCAGAATTATAGAATCAGAAATTCTGTGGGTCAACCAAGTACTCTATTTTCATTTTTCATATCTGTGAGTGAATCTTATGCCCAGTAATGTTTGGGAAATACTAACTAGATTGTGTCTTTTTTAAAAATATATTTATTTCTACATACAGAATGGGGTTTTATTTATTTATGCATACAGAATGGGCCAGAGGTGGAGGAGCACAGAGAAGATTGACCAGAGACAGAGTGGGGAGTAGAACAGACAGATAGATGAAGTATACTGTTGAGGAGAGCAGAGGGTGAGACTGGAGAGGTCTGCTGTGCCATGTGAGTCACCTGCCAGGTTGGGGGTTGGTTGAACTGACTTTGAAGCTGCTTCTGCTAGCTTCACAGTGCTGTGCTTTAACCCATTGCACCACCAGGGAGGGTCCTGTTTCTTTATTTTCTTAAGTCACCTGAGCTATTCCCTTACTACATAAGAGATTACCAGTAATGTCTCGCACAGCTTCCTCATGTAATGATGTTTGGTTATAGCATACAATGAGATTTCAGTGCTCAGGCTTTGGATTTCCTTTGACATAATTACTTCCATATTTGAAAAAGAAACTCTCTTACTTCTTTTTTTTATACCCCAAGTGAATGTCTATGACGGAATGATGATTATTACATTATGTTTCTGCCATACATTCTGGCTCTTTGTGGAGTTCTCATGGTCTGTCTCCAATTATTAATTTTTTTCTTTGACCATCACAAATCGCTGAGCAACAGAATAAGCCCAAGAATCCTAGACAAGTCCATATTTTGAGCTGAATCACCTCAGGGAACTGTGTAAGTGTCTGAGCAATTGGAATATTTTGAGCTAAAGCAAGCCAGGGTATCACCTGTTACCACATGCCAAGCCCAGATCCCAAATGCTTTCATGATTCAGTGAAATATGAAGCCTCTGCCAAGTTGTAGGGCATTGAAAAACTACTGCAGGTGACAGGCAAATCAGGTATTCTACTAGGACAGCTCAAGGTATCAGGATCTGCCCATCACACTTCCCACCTGCCACTTCAACCACATGTTTCCTCAACTCTTCTCTTCAGGCTGCCTGCATTTCACTCTCTATAAGAATCTATTTTCTTTATATGGCTATATTTGGTTCTTATTGCGCATATGTGAAAAAATAACTGGCCAAGTTTATCAGTACTAGAATTAATTTGTGAATGAGTTTCGTTGTGATTATTTGGTAGAATTGGAAGAAAGGTAGAGCAATAAATACATTTCTTTAACACCCTTTTAGAAGTTATTTTCCAATCTTCTTAATCATTTTGATATATTTTAATTTTTTTATGGGTGAACTGAGCTGGATCCTGAATTTCTCTAATATCTGGCCATGGCTTTCTGTTACAGGATTAAACCCAGGGGAAAGAGGGTGACCTCGTCTGTTGGTACTCACCCAGATGCTTAAGAGTACAGAACAAGAACCAAAAGCAGACACACAGGGTTTGTTTACATATGGAGTGAGAAAAGGGAGGAAAGCATTGAACCATGTAGAACTAGGACACAGAGAGGAGTGCTTCAATGGTTGGCAATGGGTGCCATCTTCCCTACCCCAGTTCCATCATCTCCCCAGTACCAACATCTCATACTCTTGGGAATACAAATCAGAATATGCTATGAACTGGACTTCTGAATGGGGCTGTGGAAAAGGGAAGAGAGGGGGACAGATTTATATAATGTTGTGAAATGTGAGACACATAGGTAGGCTACTCCTTGTCCTTTGTCTCAGTGCCTGTAGTTGGAAGGTGGCCCTTCAGACACAATAGCAACCACCATTATCTTGGCACTCAGGTAGATTCAAGTTGCACAGTACATTTTTCTTTTTCTTTTAAAGATTTATTTATGCATTCAGAACTGGGGTATAGGCCAGAGGTGGGGGAGTGAGAGGCTTCATCAGTGACAGTGGAAAGCAGAATAGATGAAGTACACTGCTAAGGGGAGCAGCGGGTGGGTCAAGAGAGGTCAGGAGAAGGTGGGTCACCTCCAGGGTGGGGATCGAACTCATCCTGAAGTGGCGTTAGCTTCTTAGTATTGTGCTTTAATCTGCTGTGCCACCAGGGACAGTCCCTACACAGTAATTTTGACCCCCATCTGTTCTCTAGGATCTGACCAACTTCTTGCTTGTGGTTCCCTGCTGCCTTGAACTGATTCTTCTGGCAACTTTGCAGCTGATTGACTGAATATTTGTCTATAAGGGTTTGGCTTTTTTCAGAGTTTTATTGTTAGTCTGTTGTTTGAAATCCTTTCTCTCTCTCTCCTCTCATCTCCCTTTGGCTCCCTCCCTCATTTACTCTCAACCTCACTCTCCCTCGCTCTCTCACTCTCTCCCTACTTTGAATGTCTCACCAAGTAAAAAATCTTTGGCACACTGTGTTCTTTGCTTTTATATGCCTGAGTGTTGCATGGTAAAAAAGGCAACATGGGTTACCCCTTAACAGTTTTGGGTCCCTGACACCCCTCAGCTTTGCCCCATATCAGAAGGAGAAGGAAACTTAACTACCTGCATGTGGCTGGGTACTGTTCGTCTTACATGCAGGTGGCATCGACTAAACCAAGACCAGGGTGAATAGGAAGCTGAATTCTGCCAAAGAGAGTGGCCCACGTGGGTTATGTCTTCATAAAGTCCCGTGGTATCTCTACTCTGTAGCTTCCCTCAGGCCCCATTATGGATGTTAGAGGTAAAAACTGAAAAGCTCCACAGTTTTTTAAGTTGGCTCTGAACATCACCCTTGGCTCAGTAGTTATGCTTCTTACATCCCCAACCTAATATTTCCAGAATTTTTCCCTATCTTTTTGGCTTGAAGACTAACTTGTCTTATTATGAAATTAAAAAATTAGAAATTTCAGAGATCACCAAGATGCCTTACCTGAATGTGACTATTGCTGTTTTCCTAAATATGTGATGACATCCAGTTTAAATGAGGAAACCACTGCTAGGCCTTACCCCCTATAAAAATGCCCAAATCACTGACATCTATAAATTTTTTCAAGTGGCTTCCCTCAATATTCCTTGATTGGACTTATGGTTTATTTCCATATTTAATTGCTTTCTCTTTTGTTTCTAAAGAAATAGCTACACAATAAAGTCCTAACTTTGAATCCACTTACCAAAAGTCCTCCCAAAATTGGACCCAGCTGTTTAATTGCATTGATCTATTCTGAGAACTGAGAGACTGATTCTATGAAATAATTGAACAAATCACTTCTGACTAATGGAAATTCCTGATACATTCCAAAGGTGAGAATTTAAGGGTACAAGAATATACCACCCCAAAACATGTCTTTTGGAAAAAGCTTTATTGCAGGTAAGAGCATTGAAGGCTGTGTGGAAATTTATTTAGATTTAGTGCATACTAAATTCCTCACTATAAGGGTCTTTTAAAAAATGGCCTAATTCCCTAGTCTCTTTTCAGTGGACAAGTCAGAAGTACCTTTGTGTTTCCCTCCAGTAAACACCCTTACTTCCACTTTTTTCCTCAACTTCCTTTGTCCAAGATAAGTTATTTAAAATGGTTTCTAGGGACACATTGTCAGGTCACTCCGTATCCTGAGTCTCCCCCATACACAGGTGTATATGCTGTTATTAAACTTCTCTATGAATTTTGATGTTGAAAAAAATTTATTTTGTTAAGATGCTTCCATCACAATATTCCTTATATCAATTTGGTGATAATTATAATCTCCAGTGTTAGCAAATTGGAATTTTATTGCAATTTTCATGTTCTGCTGTACTCCAGGCAGAAGCTCTTTTGACTTGGGTCAACTCATTTATATTTGATACTGTCTTATATTGTTTCCTCTTTACATATTAAATCTTGACTGACTCCCAGGAAAATTAATGCAACAAACTTGGTCATGGTTTGGGCAAGTGTTTCCCTTCTCTGCCTAACTAACCTCAGTAGTTCAGTACTCAGTGTATTCTGCACACTAGGTTCTTGGGGAGGGTCAAAGTTTCATGCTTGTTATTTCAACTTCTATGTAACTTATTTGTGTTTGCTTGATTGTTCATGATTGTGCTTTGGCTGTGGGATCACCTTCTTGTTTTCCCCTCTACTTGTGTTATCCGATCTGTTTTCCCATTTGTTTTCTGACAAATAATTATTCTACCTCCTCTCATCTTCTTTCAATACACCTTCCTCCAACTTTCCTATTTCTGATCTAGTCTTTCTAGTTGCAGAATCTAAATGTGTAGATGAACATTATAGTCAACATACTCCAGTGTGACTCATGGTGAATATTTTATCTTATTTTCTGATTTTTCCTGAATTAGAGAAATTTTTTGCATGTTAACATTTCTGTACCCATGGACAAATCATAGTGCTCCAGTGTACTCCATGCAGAAGCTCTTTGACTTGGGTCAAATCATTTCTATTTGACACTGTCCTATTTGACACTGTTTTCTCTTGTTTCCTCCTTAGACACATATCTTGAATTATTTCCGGGGAAAATTAATGCAACATGGTTGTTTGGGCAACCATGTTTCCCTTCTCTGCATAACTAACATCAATAGTTCATTAGTCTGTATATTCAGCCTACTCTGTTCTTGGCAAGGGTCAAGGCTTCAGGCTGACCTTCAAAGACGATATATTCAGAAGCTGTAGATGCTAATCACAAATGAAATGCAGCTCCTCATATAGTGTTAATACTACAAGTAGTTCTGTACTAATGAATTTTAGTCACATCTGACTTGTTTTCACACCAAAATAAAGTTCAGTTTGTAGTTTTGTTTTGTTTTTGCCTTGGGAAATGAAAAAAAGGCAGGTGTCAGTTTGTAAAGAACAGGTACTATGATTAAAAAATAAGATTAAAAATCTCATACTGATCGGAAATATCTGATCACAGGTATATTTTTATTTCCATTATTGCTAAACTTTATCTCCCTAACAAAACTGTACGAATTATAATTGATTCCCGATCTTGGACAAAAGGAGCAATGTGAGAGTAGGTATTTCTTCTGTGCTTAATTAGCCTTAAGGATAAAGAACACCAGTGTTTCTCTGCTTTTGTTGGAAAGTGGAGGAGAAAGACTTTTAGGAAGTTGAAACATTTGTCACAGGTTAGACTGTCAGGCATGTACGTTGCATATTTGAATGACTTTTTAAACCAAATATGGATACAATTATGATCTAATATATCATCAGTTTAAAAAATGATGAAATATTTTCAATTACTTTATTTGAGCTAAGATTTTGAAATCTAGTTTGCAGTTTAAATTTACAACACATATCTGTTCATTGGAGTGCCCTGGGGTGACTGAATCCTCCATTCCCAGGGCTGCCAGGTGGCTATTGTGGCCTGGTGGGTTGGATACAAATCTTACCTTCCAGGAAGAGCAGCTGAGCTCTACCCCCTCATGTCTGACCCAGGCCAGGCAGCAATAAACATACCTGCATTGTCTAAGGCCCTGCCCTGGTGTCCTGAGCAAGGGGCTTGCTGGGAAGGTTGGAACTGAGTGACTGTTGTGTGAGACTTAACAGGAGAGAGGCATGTGAACTCACTTTTTTCACTGCAGCTGCTTCCACAGGCAGTGACCCCCTGGGCAGTGGGACTTCACTCCACACCTCAGCAGCAGCAGCTCTCTGCAGCACGCTGCCAGCTCCTGTAACTGAAACTCTGCTTCTACTTTGTGATAACTGGATCTTCTCTCTCTCTTTCTACCCCAGGTGTTGTCTCCCAAACTATATGCTCTTGTTTAAAATAAACTGCTGTTTCATTTCCTCCTCCCCCCTCCCCCTCC
>NW_004567103.1:70230996-70232703 GCF_000260355.1 Condylura cristata | reverse complement strand
TGTTTGTATTTGTGGCTGGACCAGAACTGGTAAAGGTTTCTGACTTGCTCACAGTTTTAGACCCTTTGCTCCCCTAACAAGTTCAGATTAATCGAAGTGCTCAACAGCAAATACTTCTTGGACAATGGGGGTCTAGACACTATCTTCCTTCTTTGAACACTGAATAAACCAGCCTGATTATTGTTCAAGAAGAATATACAGTGCTAACTACTGATTATGAACAAACAAGCAACCTAACCACATGATTTGGAAAAATAGTTAAGGCCACATCCTTGTATTTCAATGAGCTCAATAAATACAATCTTTCTATTTCTACTATACTTTCTGTTATGAATTTTCTATTTGCTTAACCATGTGTATGTTATGTCGTGTCGTGTCGTGTCGTGTCGTGTCGTGTCGTGTCGTGTTATGTTATGTTAGAGAATAAGGAGAAATATTGATGCCATACCTAAATTTAAAATTTTATATTAATTCAAGTCGTATATGCATACACTATATTTTCAGGGATACAGGTTTACAACTCTTTGAATGCTAAAGCACTAATAATCTTCTACTACAGTTCAACTGGGCCTCTAGAGCTAATTTTTTGATGATTCTCTAGGAAAATATTCTATGGAAACTGAAATGACTTTGCATACATGTGATATAGTATGCAGTTATAATATCAGAGTTAAATCCACCAGTAGATTAATCTAACCCAATTCAACCTTAATAAATTCAATTAAATAACCTATTCAAAATAAAACTTTCAGTCACATTATTTCATCATCCAACCACAGAATTCACCCAGTACTTTTTATCTAAATGACCTTTTCAATTATGGTTTATAGCTACATGATTCCCATATAATGAGGGTTTCAGATCTACACACTTTAAAATATTTGGCTTGACAGGTTATTGCCCTCTGGTTTGAAAATATATTTGAAACATAAAATAATTCCTCAAGAATTCTTATGTTATTGTCCATTTCTCTCAATCTTAGAATAGGGATCTATTGTTCAACTCCAAAAATTCCTGTAAGTTAAGGAACTTTCATTACCACTCAACTTTGTTGCCTATTATGATAATTGTGTTTACCTTACCTCTTATAGTAAAATACAGTCAGCAAATAACTACTATACCATTATTACTAGGGAGCCCAGCTCTAAGGCAACATTGCCTTATGATGTTACAAAAGACAGGTACTGGTACTATCAAGATTTTCAAAGATGCTAAACTATATCATATTACTTTGGTAGTAAGATTGTCCCTCAGTCTGCTTGGGAAGAAAACCAGATGGCAAATTCTTGCAAGTCTAATATAGTAAATTTATCATAATATTGTTACCTTCTCCAAATCAACAGACCATTTTATTATTTTCAGAAATTTTTTCTTTTCGTAATCACTATTGACCATCTTTAGAAACTATTTTCAGAAGCAAAGTAACTGAAGATTTTCTTGACAGAACACTGTACCCCATGTCATGAGTGAGTTACTTAAACAAATTACCCCATAACACATTTATAGTCTAGCTCTATTTTCTAACCCACAAAATCTACTCACATTGCTTCTGGTCCTCAGTGTTGCATGTAGTCTGTGTCTATGATTCCTTAGTCTGTTATTGACACTTTTTGTCTACAAAAATCATATGTATCAGCTTGTATTTTGTTATGACCTGATTGTGAACGTTAGTTGTTTCTTTTGTCTTTTTTTTTTTTTTTTTTTTTT
>NW_004567103.1:70199464-70230896 GCF_000260355.1 Condylura cristata | reverse complement strand
CTCTGAAATCATTCAACACATTACTCCCATAAGTGCATATGCCACATCTGTTATATATTCTCTCATCATGATTTCCAAATATTTTATTGCAGTTAATCACAGGGAACATCTTAGTAATTATTATGCAATAGTGGTGGAATTTCTGTCACCTACTAATCCTCAGATTATTTTAATCATTGCTCCTCTTATCAACTGCTTATGTTTGTTTTCCCTAAAAAGCAAGGTCAGAACCAAAAGCTTATATGTCACCCCTTTATTAAGAAGCAAAAATCTAAGAAGTCAGAGAAAAGGAAATTAGCAAGGGTTATAAGAAGATACAATATGATCTATACTATGAAGCTGGATACCACAAAGGGAAACTTGATTCTTCTTGGGAAGAATCAAGAAGGGAAACTATCTTGTGATAGTTTTTCAAGAAATAATATGAAATGTATTTCAGAATTGTCTGCTCATGGTGAAAAAGAAGGTAGAATTTATCCACTGCCTTCCATTTCCCATTGGTCAAACTTTTCCCCAGGGGCTATTAAATCCCTGCTGTTCCCATGTTACAAATGCATTGTCTCTGACAGAATCATCAACAATTGGAAACTCAATGATGAAAATGAACGGTTAACATCATGAGTATTAAGGCAAGGCATAGCATGGTGCACCTGCATGAAATTAATTGACACTCACACAGAGGAGACAAATAAAGAGATCAGAGTGAAATAGTTAGTAAGGTATGCTTAGCATACTTGTCAAAATCTACTTTTAAACTGTAAGAAACTAAGGCGAAGAAGTATATGACTTGCCCAATCCTCCCATCTATAATAATTCGAGAAAGCTGACCCATTGTATAGACTTAACAGGAATTTACTCTTAGGCTCTATCTTATGACATTAAAACTTAGTACTTGTGTTTTTCAATATTTAGTGGAAGACCATATCTTTAAAGAAAGTGAGTTTAAAAATTATCCTTTATAAGGGCCTTCCCTGGTGGCACAGCAGCACTGAGAAGCTAAAGTCCCTTCAACATGAGTTTGATCCCCAACCCCGGAGGTGACCTCCACAGCATGGCAGACCTCTCCTGACCCGACTGCTACTCCCCTCAGCAATGTACTTTATCAGTTGGCCTGTTCTGCTCCCCACTCTGTCTCTGGTGTATCCTCTCACCGCCCCTGCACCTCTGGCCTGTACCCCAGTTCTGTATGCATAAATAAATAAATCTTTTAAAAAAATATCCTTTATAAAGGGAATGGAAAAAGATTATGGATTGTGTTATGATTATGTGATCTATTATGATTTTACCTTGCTGAAGACAATAGCAAAAGTAATGAAATGGTGTGAATCTAAAATAAAATTAATTTATCTTAACATGAGAATGCTAGGACAGATATTATCAGCTTATCTTAATGGTGAATTAGATATCAATATAAACCATTGGTGATAAGTGTTCTTTTTTTAAGTCCTTAGAGAAAATAATCTTGTTAACTAAAAGAAAAGAAACCTAGCAACTGTTGGTTCTATTAAGCAGATTTCTCACACACAAAAAAAAAAAAGAAAAGAAAAAGAAAAACTTCTATTTCTAAATTTCAGTTTCTTCAGGAGTGAAAAAAAGCACTATTTTTCCTTAAATGGCAATTTCATCTTCAGTAAACATTAAATATTTTAGAGTCTTTAACATTAGGATGGATGTGCTCTGTGACCCTGACTTTGGAAATAAGCCCACAGGTGACACACGCCGACTTTGCCTGAGTCTAGGAGATGCCGCGGCAGAATCCTGACACGCTTGCCCATGTTAATTTCAGCATAGTGAGTCCACTGTGTTCAGGCTAGTCTGGCGAGTTGATGCTTCTCTTTTTAGCTAAAAATTAAAATAAAAATAAAACAACTCATTCATCAGCAACCACAGAAACTATTTAAAATAGAATAAAAAACATCTAAGAGGAAAATTAGTTGTTACATTTACTAAGATTTTTAGAGAACAAGCATTCTTCAAGTGTGTAATCAATATTTTGATTAAACTTTCATTTTGCAATAACTGTAGACATATATACAGTTATAATAAACAATCTGGAGAGATCCCATGTATATTTTTGCCCAGTTTCACCCAATGCTAACATCTCAGAAAACTGTCATAGACACATGCAATCAGGATATTGTCCTTGATACAAATCAAGATACAGAATACCATCACCACTGCAAAGATCTGTCATGTTGTTCATTTATCACCACTCACAATTCCTTCCCTGACCATCTCATCTTTGACCACTAACCCTTTCTACATTCATGTGATTTTGTTGTTTCAAGACTCTTATGTAAATGAAATCATAAATATGTGAACTTTTGTAAGAAGCATTTTTTCACTCAGCATAATTCCTTGAGATTCACCCAAGCTATTACATTTACCAGTAGTTATCCTTTTAACTGGGAGAGTGCTTTTTGATGGTATAGTTGTACCATCGTCTGTTTACTAGTTCACCTATGGACATATGGGTTCTTTCTAGAATAAAGTTGCTATAGTGTTTTTATACAGATTTTTTGTGTGAACACATCTTTTTTTAAGAAACTTACCAACTGTTTTCCAGAGTGGAAGTACCATTCTAAATTCCCAGCATCAATTGTGAGTAATCCAATGTCTCTGAATCCTTGCTAGTATTTGAAACTCCCTGTATTTTATATTTTAGTTATTTTATAGTTGTATAGAAGGATCTCATTTTGGTTTTAATAAAAATGTGGTTTGCAAATATTTCTCCTGTTCTCTAGCTTCTGTTTCATCTTCTCTACAGGAATACTGCTTTCAGAGCAGAAAAAAAAGAAAAATATTTCAATGATGCCCAATATTTAATTTCTCCTTATGTAGGTTGCACTTTTGGTGTCGAGTGTAATAAATTTTTTCCCTATCTGTGGATACTGTGTAATTTTCCATAGTGTAGTTAAACCTTTTTCTAAGTTTTTTAACATCCATTTTTTTGGTGTAAATTTTTATATAAAAAATGAGATTTGTCAAGATTCATTTTTTGCCTATAGATACATGTTCTCTTCACAATGTTAAGTCTGCTTTTTCTCTATTGAATTGTCTTTGCATTTTTATTATGTTTATACTAGGCACTTTTGTGTTGGTCGATATCTGGTTTCTCTCTGTTTTGTTTAATTTATCTGTATGTTTCTTTCCACACAAATACCACAGAGTCTAGCTGTGGTCTAACTATATCATGGGTGTGTCTTGAAATCAGGTTGATTAATGCCTCTTATTTTTTATTTTTTGAAAAATGTATTTGGCTTTCCCATTTCTTTACATTTCAATATAATTTTTAGAATAATCTTGTCTGTAGCTACAGGTGAGAATTTAATAGGATTTTTAAAAATCTGTTATCAGTTTGGGTAAAATTGACATTTTATTAGTTTTAGTCTCCCCATCTATAAGTACAACATAAATCTAACCATTTATTTAGATAATTTTCAGTTTCTCTCATCAGTATTGTATAGTTTTCAGCATATAAGTCCTACACAAGTATGGTAAATGTATGCACACTCTTTTGGCAGGGACATAGGAGCAGTTGTAAGTGGTATTTTATTTTTGCTAGTGGATAGCAGTGCAGTAGATTTTTCTTTTCCTTTATAAAGATTTATTTTTAATATATATATATTTTACATCATTCTTCATTTTGTGCATTTTTTCATCTCAGTTGTAATCCCCATGGTCTTCCCACTACCAGTTCTCCCATGTGCCATCACCATAGTCCAGTGCACTCTTCCCACTCTAGTTCTGATCCCATTCCCCTTTCCACCCTAATAAAATGTCTCTGGTTTATAGTTGTTCATTATTTTCATTTTTACTCTATTACATTTGTTTCTATTTCCCCACCCACACCCCCACCCATTCCAGCTATGAATGAAACCATCTGGTATTCTTTTTTCTCATTCTGGCTTATTTCACTAAGCATGATCCCTCCCAGCTCCATCCATATTGCTGCAAAAGGCATGAGTTTATCATTTTTATTGCTGAGTAATATTCCATTGATTCAAAAGAACACCTGCACCCCCATGTTTATTGCTCTTCTATTTACAATAGGGAAGATGTGGACTCAACACAAATGCCCAAAAATAGATGAGTGGATCAAAAAGATGTGGTACAATTGATTTTTGAATGTTTATATTTAGATGGTTAATACATTAACAATTTTCATAGTAACCTTATACTATATATTCTTATTACCTTACTTTACAGATATGGCATAGAATGATTTAGCTAATGCTCACCAAATGCTGTATAAAATCTTCAAATTTTCAATGATTTAAAACTCTTATATATTGTTTTTCATGCATCAGATAATCACCAAGGGATTACTCCTTGGTTAGTTGGTCTAGGTTGGGCTTGATTATGCTATTGCAGAATCTAACTCTTTTCCAGGAATCGGCCTTTGGCAAGTATACTGGAGAGTCATAGCCTTCTCATAGTGATGGCAGAAATACAAGAACACAGGTCCAATTACATAAAACATGCCAAATGCTGCTGATATCACAGCCACTAATATATCATTGGTCAAAGCACAATACATACCAAATCCTGACAGCAGAGGAAAAGAGTGCTGTATTTTGTCTCCAGAAAGAGAATACACTCTTGGCACAGATCATGGATACAGAAACAGTTCTAGTATCTGGGGCAAAAATGCAATTTTGTGCAAGTGCCTAGATAAGCTGTAAGTAATTGCATAGCTTATATAGTAGTCAGATCTGTCCTAATTCAAAACACATTTATTGTTTAATAATTTATGTGCTTCTAATCTATAGACTAAGTTAATCACAGGGTAGCAATATTTGTTAAATAGAATGAAGTATTTGATCTCCTGTAACAAAAAGCATATTTTAAGTGTGGAGATATGAATTAAATTTTTTTCACCAGTAGAAAAAATTTTAGTTAAGCAGATTTGGAAGTCACTCTGCTTCATTTTTGTTCTTTCAATACCTAGAGTATTGAAAGATCCATATTGGGTTATAGGAATGAAAATGTAACTTTCTCATAGTCACAATGAAGTTATTTTCAGTCTTCAGTAGCTAATGTTCTCTGTGACATTGTTCTGCCTTCTATTTTCTACCATTCTCTTGCAAACAATATTACCATCAAAGACCCCATTTTCATTACCTGTTCATATCCTGATGTTTTCAGAAGACCTTTCTAAAAGTCCTTTTAGGATCTTGTCTTTAATGTGTGCATTGCTTTTACAAGCCACTGGCGTGTTTTTAACAACTTCTGTAATTGCTCTCATATGGAGTAAATCCCTATTTAATATTCAAAGAATGCAATTAGTATGAAAGAATGTCGGAAGAAGGAGTTGAATGACATTTCTTTAACCTGACTTTCAATTATGAACTTTTCTCAACATAGATGAGTATATTAGAGGATTTTTTTTTTCTTTTAAGGAGGAGTGGGCATATGCTTAGGACAAAATTTGTAAGAGAACCTTTGCATGACATCTGTCATACATTTAAATGTGACCCAGCAGAAAGCATGCATCAATGATTTGACAAAAATAGGCCCTGGATTATCTTTAGGATATTAGAGTGAATTTTTTTAATAGATCATTAAGAATTTATGTTATTTGGGAAAAATCACAGAAAGCATATTGATTTATGGTGTGTCTACTTCTATCTCACTCAAATCAACAATGTCTTTGACAGCGTAACACAACATAAAGTAGGAATGCAACCCACAAGTCTGTGGATATCATCAAACTATTGATTGAATACCAAGACAGCCATTGAGATTATCCAAATTGATGATAGGACCAACTCTTAGTCTTATTCTAATCTTGGCAACATCAGATTCAATAAATTACCAGACCTGAGAACATAAGATTTAGTGAGTTAAATTTCCTTACAAAAACATTAACATTAAAAAAAATCTCTATATAGCATTTCATTGGTTAATTTATTAATTCAGTGATTAATTAATGAAATATATTAATCAGTTATCTTCACTTTGGCTAGGGTTGTAAGCACTTTGAATATTATATTGGCACTTGAACTGTATATTTCTACTTCTCAAATTATTTGACTGACTAGAAAAGAAGCAAACACACTCCTCATGGAGTTCCTTTAAGTATAAACATTTATTTTGAGGATTTATCTCAGGTAAATGATATTTCAATGCTCTGAGTCATTTACAGTTTACTTATAAAGAGATTTGGTTCTTTTATATTAACTGTTAAAACAATATTCCCACTCAGTTTTCATCAGTCTGAAGAAAAAGAAAACTTTTCATGTTCAGTCTTTGCCAGTTTTATTCAAGTAACATTCAGTCTATTATTCAAGCATCAACAAGAGCCAGGGCCTTCATTAAAGGCCCATGCCCTCGGATAGCCTATGTAAAACTGGGAAGAATATTGGAGAAAATCTATTAAATGGGGGGAAAGAAACAATAAAAATTAAAGCACTTATTATTATGAGACGAAAAGAACAGACTGACAAAAGGAAAATGCAGCCTGATGTTCACTACTGTACTGAAAAGTTTTATTTATGAAATAAATTAATTAACTGAATTGTTTAAGCTTTATATATTGGGATCTGTTCTGTAAACACATCTAAAATTTTTTAAAAATAGATAAAATAAAGCCTGATTTTCAATGATGTACACTTGAAACCTGTCACAATGCAATGTTAGTTCAATTTAAAAAATTGAAAGAAAATACCATTTCCTTTTAAAATATAATAAAATCTGAGAATCTCAGTTAAACATCTACTGGGCTCTCCCTGGTGGCATAGCGGGTTAAAGCACTGCACTAAGAAGCTGAAACCATTTCAGCATGATTTCAATTCCCGCCTGCCCCTGAGGTGACCACATGGCGTGGCAGACCTCTCCAGATCCGCCCGCTGCTCCCCTCAGCAGTGTACTTCGTCGATCTGCCTGTTCTGCTCCCCGCTCTGTCTCTTAAGTCTTTTGCCACCCCTGAGTCTCTGGCCTGTACCCCAGTTCTGTATGCACAAATAAATAAATCTTAAAAAAAAGAAATCTAATGGATGTTATTTACCTGCCTGTCATTTTTAGCCTTCATCTGATGGATATAGCCAAAGACCAAGAATGATACTGAATTTTTTAAATGTAACAATTTCTTAATTTTTTCATTTGCGTATTATTTTTGAGATATGTTGCATTTATTTTAAGCATAGATTGTGATAGGTCATCAATAAATACTTTTTAAATGAATAAACCTAGCTCATGATGTAGATAAAATATGTTTATGTGTATAAATTTTGGTGTGTTAGACTGCCTAATTTTTTTTTGAAAATTTATTTATTTATGCATACAGAACTGGGGTACAGGCCAAAGGTACAGGGATGGTGAGAGGATTCACCAGAGACAAAGTGGGGAGCAGAACTGACTGATGAAGTACACTGCTGATGGGAGCAGCAGGTGGGTCAGGAGATGTCTGCCACTCCATGTGGTCCACCTTCAGGGCGGCAGGGTTTGAACTCATGCTGAAATGGCTTTACCTTCATAGCGCTGCGCCACCAGGGAGTTAATTTTTAACTCCAATACAAAACATCCTAGAGTTATGATCAAAGAATGTCTTCTTAATGTATTGTGGCTTAACTTTATTCACCTAAAAATCAGAATTTTTTTCCCTCATAGAAGAAATAATATGCAAACAGAATTTAGACTAGCAACTGGTACATAATAGGCTTTCAATATTATGTTATTGTTTGAGAATTAATACCAGAAAACATATTTTCTCTGCTTTTCTTGTGAACATTTTCTTTTCCAAATTCTGAGGATAGTAAATTAATTTTATTTAAAAAATAACAATAATAATTATTTAATAGAAGGAAACTCATAATCTGAGTTTAAATTCACCACAAAGTATTTTGTTCTTAATGTTGTCATTCAGATTACCTGCCACTCCACTACCATAAGTTGCCAAAACTATTTTAGACATCTTTTTTCCTTATTTCAACTTTCTGCCTGACTTTCTACCTAAAACAGATATGTAAGCAAATTGAAACATAAAGCTACATATGCATATATTCAGATATATGTAACATATATAAATGTAAAAGTAGGGGGGAAATCAAAATCAAGAAATAATCACATAAATAAATTAATACAGCAACAAAATATAATATAGGTTTATGATTAACCTGATTTTATTTGACAGTGAGACCTCTTCACAGAACCTGTGATCAGTAATATAGTTTTTTCATTCATCCATTTACTCAACAAATATTTAAATAGTACAAACTAGGTAATATAATAAGAAGTAGAAATCAACAATTCTCAAGTCTTGATAACCCTGAGTTATAAAAGTAATTTCTCAGAGCAGTTACTTCCTAGAGAACATGAAAGAAATGCATTCAACAATGTCTTCAACAACATTGTTACTGAAAATAATCAGTTTCATATGACATTTTCTGGTGTGACCCTTGACAAAAGCTAAAAACAATGATCAACATTCAGTTATATTTAATGTATATTATGTTAATATTATAAGCATTATTATAAATATGGTATTTGGAAGTAAAAAACCAGAAGTCATTGATTACTTGTCAGAGTTCTTGAAGGTGAATTACAAAAGAAGTGAAAATCATGTCAATAAACACTTAACTTACTATGTGTTGTGTAACTGGATCTGTAATGATTTCTAAGGCTTTGAAATTAATGAATTAGAGCAAACTCATCTATTCTGCTTGGTTAGATAGGACTTCATGCAGGACAATGACTTTAAGGAAATAGTTATCTTATTGTGGCACATTCTCAGGGTGTGAAGAAAGAGAGAAAGGGACAGAAATCTAATTTGAAGAAATAATAACTAAGAGCTTCTACAATGTTGGAGGAAACAAACATCCAGATACACAAAGCTTGAAGTTCCAAGCAAAATAAACTCAAACTATGTACATCAGGATGCATTATAATTACATGGAAATATTAAAAAAAAAAAAAGGCAGAGAAAACCAATGAATCACATGCAAGGCAGCCCACATAATATTATCAGTGGATTTCTCAGCAGAAATCTTGCAGGTCATGAAGGAATGGCATAATATATCCAAAATGCTGGGGGGAAAAAAACTCCAACCAAGAATTCTTATCCATCAATAAGGATAAACAAAAGTTAAGGGAATTTATGTCCATGAACTGACATTGCAAGTAATACTAGAGGGACTGCTATAAAATCAAAAGGAATACCATCTAAAAGTAACAATACTCCCAAAATATAAACATGGGTAGATACATGCCTTCAGATGGATGACTGGTTATGGAAGATGAAGCATATGTCCAACATAGAGTAGTACTCAATATTACATAACACTCAGCTTCAAAAGAGATTAAATTCTGTTTGTGAAAACACAATTAAAACTTAAGAAATTATGTCAAGTGAAATAGGACAAAAGAGAAAGAAAATATATTGGGTGGCTTCATTAATATATATATATGTGTGTATATATATATATATATATATATATATATAACAAAATAAAAAGCAAAGAAATAGACAAAAAATAAAGCAAATCATTAGATTTTGACGGAAAAATTGAGATCATCAGAGGTGGAGGGTAGTTGAAGCAAAAGGTATTGGGTGTCCAGTGTATGGTGATTGGTACTGTGGTGGTGAACATGGTGCAATATCATACATTTGAAGAGGTGTAAATCTATATTCCTAAAGCATGCAATGATGGCTGAATAAAAAATAAAGGAAGTAATTCAGAAAATTTAAAAAGTGGAAACTACTTTTCTCTAATTTTTCTATAATTTCTCTGATTATATATTTTTATGCTTATCTACATTTTTCAGTTCTATAACGAGCTTATATTACTTGTAGAGTTTGAGAGGTAGGGTATGTCCCAAAACAACCAGCAATTAAAGGCTATGTAACAGGAGGGAGAAAAAAAAAAAAGCAACAATCTCATTTTTAAAATGAAACTATTCTTTTCTTAAAATTTCAGTGATAATTCCCAGAATGCCACATTAAGTATTTATGTATAGATTATTTATGCAGTTGTAGATTATAACTACACTCGTTATCTTTAAAAATACTTTAAATAAGGGGTCCTTCCTGGTGGCATAGCAGTTTAAAATAAAGCACAGCACTAAGAAGCTAAAGCCACTTCAGCATGAGTTTGATCCCTACCCTGGAGGTGACCCACATGGTGTAGCAGACCTCTCTTGACCTGTCCACTGTTCCCCTCAGCAGTGTACTTTGTCAGTCTGCCTGTTCTGCACCTCCCTCTGTCTCTGGTGAATCCTCTCACCACCCCTGCATCTCTGGCCTGTACCACAGCTCTGTATGTATAATAAATAAATCTTTTTAAAAAAATACACTTTAATACAATAACAACTAATAAAATCCCCAAACCTACTTTTCTTGAGCTCATGGCTCTTAGTTGTTATTTTCAATATCTTCTCTAATGCATGAATTGACTCTTAGAACATTTCCAAAGGGGGAAAAAAAACCACTACTCAGACCCATGCTCATATTTATAGTGTCTGAAGAGCACAAAAAGAGTCTATCTTTCATTACTATAAATATTTAAAATAATGAATTATATGGAAAAAGTGTTAAATATGTACTGTTCTGTTCCAAAATCTACTGTTCTAACAGGCCAAGAGCCTCTGTGCTTCCCAAATTAACATAAAATCGTGATCTTCAGAAAAGCTTAATTGTATACCTCTGCCAATCTGTTCGTTTACACCAGTCAGATACTTTCATGCAAGAGGCATGGAACAGGAACTCAGAATTGATGATGGGTGATGTTCTACTTGCCTGATTGCTCATTTTGCAATGTTAGGGCTATCATTTAAAGTTGAGTAGTAATCCTTGTCAGAATATGCTAGATTTCCGAATGTTAATGTGTAGTGTAAACAGCCACCCAAACCAAACATCATATTTCTCATAAAAACATGAATGGTCTACATAGATTAAACTGCCTCACATCAGCTAAGGTCAGGTTTTGTTGCCAAAGGAATTTTGTAGGTCAAGTCAGATTTTGCCACAACTTGAACAATTAAAAAAACTTCTATTTTAATGTGAGTTTGAATTCTATTATAAGGGATTGTAGATTTGCATTATGTCAGGCATTTATCAATAGCCAAGTTATTTAAATATATTTTATAATTGAACATATTATTTTTTAAAGGTATGTTTATTTAACATTTATGAAATGCAAGCTTCAGAAAGGTTAACTTGCAATAATAAACCCTGTGGTTTCAACCCAAGTTTGCTTTCTTAAACATAGTAGAGTTTAATATGTGAAGAACTTGGGATTTCTGTGATGGTATTATCCATTTCCCTCTTTCACAACAAAACTACAGAGAATAAAATAAGAAGTTTGAGGACATTTCTTTAATATAATGTATTTTGTCTTATCACAGTTTTTTTTAAAAGATTTACTTATTTATACATACAGAAATGGAATATAGGCCAGAGATGCAGAGGGTGTGAGAATTCATCAGAGACAGAGTGGGCAGCAGAACAGGTGATTTACTGAAATAGACTGCTGAGGAGAGAAACCGGCAGGTCAGCAGAGGTCTGCTGTGCCATGTGTGTCAGTTCTCTGGATGGGGATCAAACTTATGCTGCAGTAGCTACAGATAGCTTCATAGTGCCCTGCTTTAACCCAGGGAGGGCCCATGTATTTTGTCTTATCATAATTTTAAGGAAACTATGATTTACCAAAGTTACCAAGATAATAATTGAACAGTTCGCTTAATGACAAATGTGTCAGTGATTTAAGGAATATTTGCCTGTCCAATAAGATTGCCATTGTTTGTAAGTGTCCCCAATCTCTGGAATGCAAACGTGTTTTTTATGATCCTCCTCATGCTCTACTTCTTGGGTTTGGTGGGCTATTTCTTTTCACCCCCTTAATGACTAGACTGGATTAATGCATGATACTAATAAAAAGCATGTCAGTAGTATTTAAGGTGACAGAACTAGAAAGATCATCTTTTTAATCATCCTCCAAACAAATAGCAAATTATACATTGTCAGATCTCTCTGGTGATGCAGGGGTTAAAGATACAGCACTGTCAAGCAATGACCAGCCACTGCAGCACTCCAGCCAGGGAGATGACCCTCATGGCACAGCAGACCTTTCCTGTATTGCACATTGCTCCCCTCAGTAGTGTGTTTCAGCCTTTCTGACTGTTCTGTTCCCCACTCTGTCTCTGGTGACTCCTCTCACCTCCTACACCTCTGGCCTATATCCTAGTTGTTGTATACATAAATAAACACATATCTAAAAAGTTATACATTGTTAAGATATAATTTTACATTTTTAATTTGTTTATATAGGTGGTTGTTTTAAATCAGTGGATTTTGTTTTGTTTTGTTTTGTTTTTGATGATGCTATGAACTCTCCCCTTGGGATATATAGTTGACATTTTGGGTCTACTGGTAGTGTGATTTTTTTCCCTATGATTCTTATGCTCTCTATGCCTTTTGTTATAGCTTTTGTTTTTGTTTATTTGCTATCTGCAGAAAACGTCTATAAAAAAATGGTTTCTGTAAGGGTCTAATTTCTGCCTCTGTGAATGCCCTGCAATCAATAAGTCAATAGTGCTGGTCACTCATCACCATCTATTTCCCTTCCTTTGTGATCTCAGCCAGATCACTGCCTTTAAACTACCCTTTATCTGTTTAATAACATACTGAACCTGATCTGTGCCTGAGCTGCTGGACTCTGTATCCAGCATATTTTAAGAGGTCATCACCTGGGGTCTAATAGCTACATAATAAATCATTGCCTCCTCCTGGACAGTTCTTGATATCGACCCTCATCTAGTTCACCCTATTACAATAAGTGTCACTTAGCGCAGAGGACAAAATATTGAAAAAATAATCTTTTTCTCTCACTTCCCACATTCAGTGTATCAGCAAATCTTACCAACTCTAACTCTACACACATAATGAATATAGCAAGCTTCCTTTTGTCCTATCCTTTTCACTCTAAAGGACATCATTTCTCCCCTGGAGTGCTGCAAGCATCATGGAGGTGATTCTTCTAATTTCATGCATACCAATTGCACATCAATATCTGGTGTCAACAGAATGACTCTTTCAGAACCTAAATTAGAAAATATCATACCACACCTCACCCCTGAATACTATCAACTGGTTTCTACTTACATTTATAATAACATCTAAATTTATTCTTCCATCTGCCATGGTCTTACACGAACTTGCCATAATGAACAGGCTAACTTCATCTTTTTCCACTCTACTTTTCTTTTATTGCTTCCCCGCCAGACCACCCTTCTTTCTCTCAAACCAAATGCATTTTCACCTCGTATCTTTGTGTTTAGTATCCCCTCTGCCTGTTACCTGCTATATGACTTGCTGCTTCTGATTATTCAAATCTCATATCAAATGTCAATTCCTCCTAGGATCTTATCTAAAATAGTCTTCGCTTCCATGATGTTATTTTCTATAATATTGTCCTATTTTAGGACTTCTGAATACTTACCATTACTGAAATTATTTTATTCCCTTGCCTATTACCTTAGTTCAGTATTTTCCACACTGAAATGTAGTTTCCATGAATGTAGTGCTTTCCAGAAACTGGTTTTGCTTTATTTTTAAAAAGGAACACAGAGGAGACCTTTTTCTCAAGTCTTATGGGTACATGGGACTAAGTGAGCATTGCTAGCTAGTGAGTATGTTACCAACCTCAAGAATTTTATGCTTAATGTGTCTGCTAGTAGATAATATGTAAGTTCAGCAAAGGTAGGGCAGTTTTATTATGAGAGACAAGGTAGGAGGTATGGAGATAGATCTTCAAATAGCAGTTCCAAAGTCGAAAATTCAAGAGGTCTTTTTTTTTTTTTTTTTTTTTTTTTTGTGCATTCACCAGAGACAGAGTGGGGAGCAGAACAGGCAGACTGACAAGTACACTGCTGAGGGGAGCAGTGGGCGAGACAGCAGAGGTCTTCTGTGCCATGTGGGTCACCTTTCTGGCTGGGAATTGAACTCTTGCCAAAGTGGCTGTGGCCAGCTTCATAGTACTGCATTTTAACTGGTTGCACCACCAGAGAGGGCCCTTGAGGTATTTTTAAAGGGAAACTAGTGGTCTTGGGTGTTTGGATGAGGGAGTGCTGGGCAGCATTGCCCAGCTGCTGAGCGCAGAACATACCTGGTGTGTTCACAAATGGCAATTCAGCTCATCCTCTTGGCAGAGATTTTAGTAAGCGAATGAGACCAGTCGCTATTTCAGGTCTCACAGGTCCTGAGTTTGGGTGCCAAGAGTCCTCTGAGTTACTCAGAGTTAACTGCACAACTGGATAGAAGATGTTGGAACCTGGAGTTGAGATATTATTTAAATTAAACCAGTTACGCATTTTGACTGTCTCACTGGCTGTTAAGGCAGTCAAACCATTCCCACCCTTAACAAGTTGCCTCCCAGTTCTTGGGGGTCCAGATTTGATAATAAGAATATCTGATGTCGCTCCCAAGCTAAAGTAACAAAAAGATTTACTTACAATTTTAAAGATTGTCTGCTGATGCAGAACCCAGGACAAAGCACATGTAGCAGAGTATTTGACGACAAGATTGGTAGACACCTGCACAAGGCTACATGTACGCCTGAGTGACAGTGACTGTGTCCAGCCCACACCCTACGTACCCTCACTGCATATGAAGTACATGTAAAAAATAAACTTTAGTCACATTGGGCCTTTGAAGACCTGGGATTACTGTAGAATTACTTATCTTATCCCAAGGAAAAAGTAGATATTGAATTCTATTTTACTTTTTATTTTGCTCCCAACTCCAGAATAAGTGTCTGGTATCAAATTGGTAGTTTGGATAAGTGGATGAGTCCCTGCTGTTTGCTATGGATGGCAGCTCAAATCTTGACGTTTACTAACACTGAACAGTATCCTAAAGAAGAAAATTGCCCTCCCTGGATTAGGAGAAAGCATATTCATTTGTGAAATGGCACCTACATCTCCTTGTTTTTAAAATTTATTTCAGTGCTGTAAAAGTAGGTAAATTCTAGATTATTTGTGGTTGAAGGAGATGAGAGAATGAATAAGAAAGTAGAGTGATAATTAGAAAAGGACCGTAAGACGATCATACACTGGCTATTCTTGTCAAAGCTATTCCTCTTTTTAGTTTCCTAGTGGGAGAACTGACAAAGCAGTTGCATTTTTACTATCCCCAGATTTAATAGAAAACTTTCCTCCACCATCTAACTTATCTTCCTCTTAACCTTCCATTGTTCTTCACTCCCCTGACCATTCCTTTTTTTCCCCTTTGGTCTTCTACTTCTGATCCGTTGCCTGTTCTGGCCAAAATTAGTATGGTCGACAGGCACACACACAATTTTGAAAGCTTTGGGAAAAGGAAATATAATATTTGGTGCCTCTATGTGTCTGTGTGTATGTGAACATGACTTCTTTTCTTTTTTATGGTTTATTTTATTATTTTTTATGCATACAAGAACTGGGGTATAGGCCAGATGTGCAGGGGGTGAGGGGATTCACCAGAGACAGAGTGGGCAGTAGAATAGGCAGCTCTACTGAAATACACTACTGAGGAGAGTAGCAGGCTGGACAGGAGAGATTATAACTCCCGGGCCAGATCTAAAATCAGGTGACAGTAGCTTGACAGAGCTGAGTCTTAATCCCTGTACCACTAAGGAGGCCCAAATTGACTTCTTTAGATTCAGATAACTTTTCAGACTATATTGAGTTTAAGCTTAATTTTTTCTCCATTTTAAAAGCTATCAATTAAAGAGGGGGCAATTCAATATTGGCTTAAATTCAGGAAACTTATTCTGAATAGTGAAGCTTTAATTCCAATTATGTTTTAGTAATTTATTTCTATGTAGCACTAATTTAAGAATTACTGAAGAATTAAAGCAGGTTAAATTCATTATTAAATCCACTTTATTTGAATTGATTCCTACTAAAGCTACGGATCTTCAATTTGTTTTGCTTCTGAAAGGATAAATTTAAAAAGCGAAAACCTAGACAAAAGTATGTGTTGTCTTTCCCATAATTTAGACTACTCTAAGTTAGGGCATTCCCCTGAAATTATTAGTCTTCTATGAATAATTTTTTGTTTAAAGTTATTTTGTTATGAAGGAATCATCTTTCTCACACTCAAAACATTGAATCTTAAGTTTTTTTTTTTCAATGAAGATATAGAAGATGTAAAAATAAAGAATACAGATAAATTTTCTTTTAGGCTTTTGAAACAATTTTTTCCTCAAAATGCATGTTTTGAGTTCAATTCAATTATTTATGCATTATATATTGTTTCGTGTACAACCTCAAAGGTACTTTTCCCAGGAAATAAACATAAAATGATCATAATTTAATTGCTTTTAAATGCTATGTGATGAGGTGTGAAATTATCATCCTATTTTATTCATTTCAGTAGCTAATGATGGTTCCCTTTGATATACACGTATTTGTGTGTGTGTGTGTGTGTGTGTGTGTGCACATTTTAAACTTAAATATTGGTAATAATTTAGTCATAAGGTTTCTGAGAATACACTGCAAAATAACACAGTTCTCTCATTTTTATTTCATATGGTCAATCATTAACACATATTTCTCGACCTTGCCTAAGGAAAAAGCAAATGAACAAATAATGAGACATGATAGCAAGATCGTGTATTTATAGTCCTTGGCTATGTGAGAATCTGGGGATTGTTGTATCCTGGTGCAGTTCCTAATCTATATTCATTCTGTAAATTAGGAAAAATAAAGGAGGAGTAGAAAAAATAAAAATATTATTTTGCCTAACAAAGCTGTTAATTTAATTCCTTATGATCTTACATAATTTTTCTCATATCCAATATACACTTTAGTTCCATTCTCTTTATTGTGTTCAGTTTATTTTTATTTTATTTGTCCTGTCATGGTCTATGTCTACAATTCTCTTCTATACTTGAACTACATGCAAAAAATGAATTTGGGGGCCCCTGGTGGCGCAGCGGGTTAAAGCACAGCACTGAGAATCTAAAGCCGCTTCCCCATGAGTTCGATTCCCGCCTGCCCCAGAGGTTACCACATGGCGTGGCAGACCTCTCCTGACCCGCCCGCTGCTCCCCTCAGCAGTGTACTTCGTCGATCTGCCTGTTCTGTTCCCCACTCTGTCTCTGGTGAAGCCTCTCACCGCCCCTGAGCCTCTGGCCTGTACCCCAGTTCTGTATGCACAAATAAATAAATCTTAAAAAAAAAATGAATTTGGAGCAAGAACAAATAGGTGATCAGTACCAAAATATCCAAAATTGTGGCAAAAATCACATGCAATACTTTTTAATGAATTGCATCTTCCGTAGGTTCATCCTTGTAGACTAATAGGCATAAATTTTCCCCAGTCTGAGATACAAACATATCATCTGATGGAGGCATAGAGTAGAAAATTTTGGTGGAGGGGTCACAAGACCAGAAATTAGAAGTAGCTGTAGAAATAATTTACATAGTCAATAAAACAGCTATAAAATGGAACCTCTTAAAGATGGCCCAGAAATAGGGTTCTAAGTATACTATCAATCCTTACAAAGAATTGCTATAGAAAATATGTAGGCATGACTAGAGATTGAGTATGGAAATTGTGCACCCTTACAGAAAATCACCAGTCCTTACAAATTCATCTAGTCATAAGGACTATGATAATTTTATTAAAGATTATTTATGTTTACAGAACTGGGGTACAGGCCAGAGGAGCAGGGGCGGTGAGACGATTCACCAGGGAGAGAGTGGAATGCAAAACAGGCAGATTGACGAAGTACACTGCTGATGGTAGCAGTGGGTGAGAAATGAGAAGCCTGTTGCACTGTGGGTCAGCTTTCTGGCCAGCGATGGAACTCATACTGAAGAGGCTGCAGCTAGCTTCTTAGTGCTGCACTTTAACCCATTTCGCCTCCA
Organism: Condylura cristata; assembly: GCF_000260355.1. NCBI lineage: Eukaryota > Metazoa > Chordata > Mammalia > Eulipotyphla > Talpidae > Condylura > Condylura cristata. The sequence goes on along the minus strand of NW_004567103.1, from coordinate 70,213,046 downwards.
GGGAGGGCCCAGGACTGTGATTAATTTAAAAATAGATACAGATTTCACAAATGTATGAACCCCTCCCTCCAAAATGCAGCTCCTTCCTAGGGCTGCAGTTGTCTTTTTTTTTTTTTTTTTTTAAAGATTTATTTATTTGTACATACAGAACTGGGGTACAGGCCAGAGACTCAGGGGCAGTGAGAGACTTCACCAGAGACAGAGTGGGGAGCAGAACAGGCAGATCAACGAAGTACACTGCTGAGGGGAGCAGTGGGCGGGTCAGGAGAGGTCTGCCACGCCATGTGGTCGCCTCCCGGGCAGGCGGGGTTCGAACTCATGCGGAAGTGGCTTTAGCTTCTCAGTGCAGTGCTTTAACCCGCTGCGCCACCAGGGAGGGCCCTGCAGTTGTCTTTTTTAACAAACCTTTTCCTTTCAAAAGCAGGAGCAGCCACCAGCACTTTCTGATTTCTTGTGTCTGTGCAACTTTCTGCTAAACAAACAAACATAAACAACAAAAAACAAAAACACCTGCTCTTTTTGGATATAACTGTTTCCTGCATGTGTCTGTGCAAACTTATTTGTTTCTCTAGCAAATTCCCCACATGACACTGACAACTGACAGGGGAACTTTGCTGAAACTTTTACCTGGGGTTATCTAAGGAATCTGATTGTTGACCTGCAACATCTCATCAGACCCCATCATTATCTCCTCACAAAGCACATCTTAAAATACTGTTCTTAAAAATCACCTTTACTTATTGGTCTTACTATTTGTCTCTATGTAACAGAGCAATCCTCAGGGAAAGAGGAGAATGTGGGCAGGGTAAAGGACACAGCTAAGGGAAGACAGAGCAGGGTAAGGGACACCCCTGAGCCCCATACCTGCCCACTCTAAATAGGTTCTGTCATCTGCCACATCAAGACAACATTTTCAGGTGCATAAGACCTTTAATGGAAAGGAATTTCTTTTGAAATTGAAAATCCTTTCTATTGCACACTATACAATTAATGTGTCATAAAGACAAGAAAAGGGAAGGAATAGATACAATAGTTTCCAAATAAAGCACCCAAAGTTACCCATCCCCTCAAAGGTAAATGCCCAGCCAGACAGGGATACTGAGGCCCAAAACCTGGCAACAAATCTAAGTCACTTTCTGGTGGGGACCCCTAAACAGGGATAGAAGGAATGAAGCAAAATCAAAGTCCACGTCAAGATAAAACTTCCCTTGTCAGCCTCCCCATGGGTCTCTCACCCATGTCTCTTTCAAGTATCTTCTTCCATGTTTCCAAGTTTCTAGTAAGTGTCTCAAGCTAAGAAGCCAGGTTGACTTCACAAATCAATCTGTTCCACTGGCCTCCTTCAGTGTTTTCTCTCCAGCCTTCTCTCCAAGTCCTCTTTGGCTTCTTTGCACGGCCCCAACCCTTCTTAGCTGGGTCAGGAAACCTGCAACTTCCTCTTTTTATGAGGATTACACTGTTACAGATCTATCAATATGACTAGAGTCTAAACTTCTATTATCTGTTAATGTTCATGCTATTTCTTTGCCTTGAATTCTTCCCTTTAACTTCCTTTTCAATATTCCCTGTGCTTCTAATATGAAATTATTTTATTCAGTGGTTAATGAAGTTACCTGAAAATAGTTTAGTCTGTGTAGACATTTTCTTTTCTTGCATTTTGTGTTACTTACATTTGATAACTGATTTTATTTATTGTTTCTTTCAATAAATGCTTATGCAAGCACAGTACAACAATTTGGGAATACATTAATGCATAAAGCTCAATCCCTGTCCTCAAAAATCTCACAGTTTATTGTCAGAAACATAAAAAAAGAAAGAGCTGTACACATTCCAACTAAGTAGAAGTTTCCTTGAATACAATGATAGTATTCTTTTTACTCTTTATGGTATGGTATTACGTATAACATCTGCAATTCTGGGGTGTACACAGAGATTTTAAATAGCTATTTATTGAGATGAATGGAAAGATGTGTGAGTAAGTATGATAAGAGATGGCGTAAGTACTATATTAGAGACATTTGCAGGATAAGGAACAGAGATCAGTATGTAGTTGTTCAATAAAAGCATCTAAAGAAAAAATAATTATTTTGAGTTGTTAACTGAAAAAGAAAGTCTCAAGAAGAGTCAGAGAAAGATTTTATTAGATTACAAAGTGAATATTCAAACCTGGGAGGTAGCCTAATAGATTTTACTCTGTGAGAACTGTCCTGTACGCACATGTGTGAATTTATTATGTATAGCCAGAAATGGCAAGTCATCGACATCAAGGCAGTAACTTCATGGGAGCGTTTCCAACTCTAACTTGTCCATTCAAATATAATGCTGATGCTAGAAGAAGGCAATGTAGGATCCAGTTCCTCCCTCTGAAAGAATACCCTGCAGTGAAACATTCTATGGGGGTAAAGAGGGGAATAGGATAAAAACTGGAGCAGGAAGAGGACAAAGGACAATTGGTGAATTGGTGGTGGGAGGTCCACAGGGATTACAACCAAGATGAAAAAATATACAAAATGAAGAATGATGTAAAAAAAAAAAAAATATATATATATATATATACACACACACCCATATATACATATACATATACATATATTTGTATGTATGTGTATATATGTGTGTGTGTGTATATATATATTATATATATTATATATATTATATATATAATATATATTATATATTATATATATAATATATATAATATATATATATATAAAATATACCCTATAGAAATATAAAAGTCTGAATAATCATTGTATCTAGTTTCTCTGTCCAGTTCCTTGGTCATTGGAGGAGGTTAGAAGGTTGAAAAGCTGATTTACCTGCATGTAGCAGATTTTGCATACAAGATAGAGCTTGAAGATGGCTTATTCACTTGCCTGCCAGACCTGGGTATTCTCCCCAGAAAATTTTATTTTGTTTAATTACTACGTGATAAGGGACAGTGAATGGGCATTCAAAGAGAATAGGATTAACCAACAGGAAGACATGAAATAAGAAACTATGCAGGATTTGATATCGTTCTCCTGTTCCTAACTGAGTTTACATTTCTCATGACAGAATCCCACATATCCTTAATACTGAGCTATTGTTCATGTTGTTTTTATTTAAGGCCAATCCAATTTTTTTTGCTTGCAGTTGATGTTAATATCAGGTAAGAAATCCAGTTTTTAATCTTCTGGATTAGAAACCAGATAATTATCACACACTATATTTTTAACTCACTGTATGGCATTTGAAAATTAACTTCCCCTCTCTATGCCACAATTTGAACACAGAAAACTTGAAAATGTTACTGAAGATATTTTCTTTTTTGATAAATTTTACTATATTAAATGAATGGACTTCTGTCCATTAAAAGGCAGTCTTGAAATAGAAAAGCTAGCAGACAGCTGGCAAAGGTTTATTGAGATTACATAAAGAATTCTTATAAATAAAAAAGAAAATGAGACACTGAAAATGTGCTAAACAATGAACAGATAATTTGTAGGAGAGAAATACTTGTGAGTAGTAAGTATAAGGTATGTTCAGCAAGAGATATTTTCTAAGGTGCTTTCCATCACAGAACAGTCTATGATCCTTGACTTAACTCTTAAGGTTTCCCATTTTCAATAGGCTGAACAAGAAAGATGAAAAACACAAAGACAATACAAAAATATCAGTGATAACATATTAGAAAGGCTGCAGAACTGCTTTATTGGGAAAATTGAAGGAAGATGATGGGCATATATCTGGTTATGAAGAGTATAGTTCTTTAGGGAGGTCTGAAGGCAGATCAGAGGACTGGAAATGTTCTATTACTTTGTGATCATTTTCCTCTTAGGAGTATAGAAGCAACTACCTTTCATATGCAGAGGGTTTGATAAAGGAGAGAACTTTTGCAGTTAATGAAAAAATCAAAACTATAATTATTACAGTACTGAAAAAGAAACAAATGCATTTGGGAATTTAGCAGTTATTACATGAATTTTTCTATTCAACTGCGAATTTATAGTTTTAATGGTCAAGTACTATTACAAAGGCAGTGAGGCATCTGGCCTTAAAGAAAAGACAAGTGAAAACACTCATTTGAAGCCATAGGCAAGCTTTGACCACTATAGTAACCAGTCTGTGTATTTAAGAATTCTTATGATTTGCTCAGCTCTGTCTTAGGCCTGTTACTATGGCAACAGACACGGATAAAAAAGGATAAACATTTGATAAGAGCAAGTGGAAAAATATCCCTACCTTCAGGGTAATAAATACGGTGAGTTTTGTCATAGGAAGCTTTCAGAGCATGATGTTTTGGAAGGAAACTCAGAATTAAGCAAGGTGCTTACAGACTGTTCAGCAACTTCCCTGAGGGATTGCAGAGCCTCGAAAAGTCAGTTTATTCATTCAGCTATACATGGGTATGAGTGACCACTATAGAGGAAACTCTCTTGGCAGCTTGGAAAATGCTAAGACATATACTGCTACCTGATGATGGCACTTAAGTAGGAAATAAAAAGTCCGTCAGCTAATTGAAATACAAGGCAGTGCATGAGAAGTGACTTAAAATCTGTGCACAAACTAAAAGTAAAACATTTCAACTGAGGCTTAGGTATAAGAGGGGAAGAGAGTACACACTTGAGTCAATCCATAAAATAAATGCAAAATTAAACCTTGTATAAAATTAATGCATGTCAAAAGTCACATGAATTAAGTGTAATTTCAAAAACACAGAAACGGAGAAAAATGAAAAATTATTTGGAGTCACTAAAATATAATTATTGTTTAACATATTGGTATAATTCCCTTGAGACTTCCACCCATAAATAAAGTTAAATATCATTTTACTTTAGATATCTTACCCTGATTTCTTGCCATTCTTCCACAAGCATCTTCTCACATATTCCACAGTCTTAACAACATGACTTCTTATGAATGTATTTGTTAAAAGTTCCTGAAGTCTTTTCTCCATTAATTGTGGCACTCTCCCTGGGGGTCCCAAGATAATAAAGAGAATGAGACACCTGTCAGTCTTGAATGAACTAAGGAAATTTTAATGAACTTATAATGCCTGCTAGCAGGGTGGAATAATGTGATATTCAGAATGCCTGCTAAATAGCACATGTGCTTCAACAAAGCTCTTATTCGTTCATCTTTATTAATTAGCCCCACATAAATCTATATACCATATTGTTTGCCAAAGACCATTAAAAGAGAGGCAGAACAGACAAAAATATTTGCAATTAGTTTTATTAGTATCTTAAACTTTTATTCATTTTGTACTTTGTTTGATTTCTCCCATCAGGTGCAGTCTCTGTATCTCTCCCACCACCTTTGCACTTGTGAACCATCAACATAGTCCCCTTGCTCTTCCCTTCCAGTGCTACTGTCCCGGGCACCCAAGGGTACACAGCCACCGTGAAATCATCCACGCCTCGTGAGGCTGATTACTGTCACACCAGGTTGTGTTGGTCGAGGACTCCCCTGGACACCCTTGGTTGTCCAGTCCACACATCTGCTTGGCAGCCAGGTGGCCTCCAAACCCCTCTCCTGCTGTATGACTCAAGTCTAAATTTCCAAATTTTCTAAACAAAATCTGTACACTTTTAAGTCTCTTTTGGTTTCCAAGTGGGAGCTCTTACTGTTTTGGTAACCGAACACCTGTTTTTGTTTTTTAAGATTTATTTATGCATACAAGAGTTGGGGTGTAGCTCAGAGTTTTGGTGGAGGAGTGAGAGGACTCACCAGAGATAGAGTAGGGAGCAGAACAGGTGGAATTATTGAAATACATCACTGAGGGGAGCAGCAGTCAAGACTATGGCTTCATGGTGCTGAGATTTAACCTACATGTCCACCAGAGAGCCCTGAGACTTATTCTAATGAATTATTTTATTTAGTAAGTCTAGATAAAAATCTCAGAGTGAGGGCCCTCCCTGGAGGCACAGCGAGTTAAAGCACAGCACTAAGAAGCTAAAGCTACTTCAGCATGAGTTCGAACCCCACCCACCCCGGAGGAGATCCACATGGCGTGGAAGACCTCTCCTGACCCACCCTCTGCTCGCCTCAGCAGTGGGCTTATTCCATCTATCTGTTCTGCTCCACACTCTGTTTCTGGTGAATTCTCTCACTGCTCCTGCACCTCTGGCCTGTACCCCAATTCTGTATGCACAAATAAATCTTAAAAAAAAAATCTCAGAGGCAGCATTCACATGGCATATATAACTATGCCAACTTCCGAATTCTAGAGGCTATGCCATGTCCTCCCCTGAAACATTTCTCTATACAGTCATAGAATTTAGAAATAGAAATTTCACCATTGATAAAAACCAGGGCCCCTTTGTAATTTACATCATATGTAGAAAACAAATAGAAGGGTGGTAGATGACTTAGCAGGGAATCTAACCCAAGCACTTGCAAGGTAAATACCAATAAGGAGAATTTTAAGAGTTAAATATTAAAACTTTGGAATCATTGGTGCATAGAAGTTTAAGAATGAGGCAGACTGGAAACTAAGCAATAGTTTGCATAGTTTTAGAAAGGAGTGGATGGATTTCCAGTCTTTGTTCTCTAAACATTGCAGTAAATAGAAGAAAAGACACATTAAAAGTTTTAATATCTTAATTTAAAGCAGAAAGCAATATTTAAAACAAAAATTAATCAAAATAATTAAAACAAAAATAGTTTTTTGTAAAGACAAATAAATTAGTAAGCCCTCTAGTCACGATAAACAAGAAATAGAAGACACAAATTACTTATAATAGAAATAAAATAAAATGTAAGTCCATTAAAGTTAGTTTATTATATGGTTGAGGGTTTTCCTGATCATAAAGAAAAAAAAATTAGTTAGCACATAGTGACTACTTTTTAATATGTGTTGAATAAAAGTAGATAATTTTGAATGTCAGAATTTCTAATTTTCTACAATATGCTATATATTTTTATAATTTAGAAAAGCAAAAAAATCATTACTTTAACAAAAATTGTCATTAGCAACAGTACAAATAACAAGTAACAAAGAAACAAAGGAAAAATTAAGCAAACTGACAATTAGATAAATAGACTGGCATCTTTTCCTTATTTTCAGAATAGCAAGCAATTGAGAAAACTCATGTCAAATATCTATATTATATAAGTAAGTAAAAAAAAGCTTTGATCTATCATAGAGGGTAAAGCAATGAATTGAATATCTGCAAATAGTTAAAAAAAAAAAAAAAACACATGTTTAGCAGGGAAGATGCACCTGCACCTGGAAGGAGTGATGTATGGAAATCTAAATCAGAAGAGGATCAGTTGAGTTTATTAGCTCAGAACCAGAAAGAATATACAATGAGGGCTGCTCTGGGTATGCAGATTACTATCGTCCTTGGAGCAAAAGCCTAGAAAAGAATTAATTCTAGATACTATACTAGTGCACGGTCAATTAAATTACTTAAGAAGTGGGTTCAGGAAGATAGAGAAACTGGTAAACTGGGGAAAAGCACAAAATTATAAAATTAAACAACTATAAATAGGCAAATTTTGGTTGAGTGAAAAAACGTGTATTTCTGCTATGTGCAGAATTAGGAAGTAAGAATTTGCAGTTAGAAGAGAATTCAGTTTCTTGACGAGTCTGCAACTAACTCTACAGACTTGAGATGATCTCGCAGTGGTTCCTGCAAGCAGGCTGGATGAGGGCTGACTGGTCTGGCAGGTTTCAGCCTCAGCACCAGGCACTCTCTCTCTTCTCAGTCTGTCTGAGCTCATTGCCTTGCTCATTCTCCTCAGAGAGCTGTCAGAGAAACGCCATCCTCTTCTTACACAGTATAACCAAAAACCCTCAGAATACTTTAAAATTAATAGTCAGACAAATAAAAGTCAGTATAAAATAAAGTTTTATTACCTCTATAATATCCCTGGTCCCTTTATTTGGTCCTTTTGCACCATAATCACGTTCCTTTATGATCTGCTTTAGCAATGAAAAATGTAAGGGTAGAATGGTTCGGAATTTTTATAACTGGATTTTTCTCCTTTCAACAAACACCCTTGAAAAAATAATTTTCTCTTGAGGACCTAAGCATCTTTGTGCTTAGGAAACAGTTTATTGCATTTCGATTGACATGTAATAGAATGTAACCAAGTTAAGTGCAAAATCTGATGAGTTTTGACAAATGTAAATACTAAAATTATCTTCATGCCAAACAACACATAGAACATCTTCATAAACCCCACAAGTTTCCTTGTGTCTCTTTTGGTCCATCATTTCCTCTCCCGGCCTGCTTCCGCTCTGAGGCAACCACTGCTGTTAATTCCATAAGGTGTGTTAGCTTGTACTTTTTGGAACTCATGAAAATTAAATTACTCACAATATATTTCATATAAGTTTTCTTCAACTCAGAATAACAACTTTATTTTTTTAAAGATTTATTTATTTGTGCATACAGAACTGGGGTACAGGCCAGAGGCTCAGGGGCGGCGAGAGGCTTCACCAGAGATAGAGTGGGGAACAGAAAAGGCAGATCGACGAAGTACACTGCTGAGGGGAGCAGTGGGCGGGTCAGGAGAGGTCTGCCACGCCATGTGGTCACCTCCGGGGCAGGCAGGAATCGAACTCATGGGGAAGCGGCTTTAGATTCTCAGTGCTGTGCTTTATCCCGCTGCGCCACCAGGGAGGGCCTTATTTTTGTTTTTACCAGTCTACTCATGTTGTTTAAATATCAGCAATCTATTTACTTAAATTCTTATTAGTGTGTTCTATTAAAATTTTAGCACAATTTATCTTACACTTACTATTGATGCACATTTTGTGCTACTTCCAGTCTTGGCCGATCAAAAAGAATTTATGAACAGTTTTGAACAAATCTCTATAGAATTATGCTTTTCTGTCTCAAGGGCAAATAGTTAGAAGTAGAATTGTTGAATCATAGGGTATTGCAAGAGGAGCAATCCACCTCCTGACATTTTTACAGACTGCACTCTCATCTCCATACAGAAGAGATCTCAAGCACTGAAAATTACAACAGAGCATTCTGTGAACCTGACTTCTTGAATGGAATTAGGACCAGAGTCAGGCAGTAAGCTTGGCTTATACCTTAATATATGCATGCTTGGACTCTTGTTTTTCTGACTTCAGCTTGAACTCTGGTACTGCTAGGAGGAGACACATGGAAGAGATATATAGAGACACTTGGAGAGGATTCATGGGTGAGAAAACAAATGGGGAGACTGTTTCTAGTCCTTGGCAGTGACAACTAAAGATAAGCTATTTTATTGATGTAAAGTCTCTCCTGTCTCAGCTCTCTGTGACCTACCCTTTCTTGTGGCTCTCTGCCAGATAGTACCTTAGACTTGCAGCAAGTTTGAGCTCAGTGGCCCTGGTTGAGCCAAGCCTGTTTAAACATGAGTAATTTTTGGAGTTGGACTGGGAAATACTTCTGTCTCTGTCTCTCTCTCCTGCTCAACAATTCCATTAAAAATCTATCACACTAAGAGTCTCTTTCCTTCACCTTTATGTATGTGGATGGCTGAAGCCCTTTTAGAGTTGTACCTTCCAGGATTCTCCCTGTTGGTGCAAGGGGATAAATCTCAGCACTACAAAGCTCTCCACAGCCACTGTAGCATGGGTTCGATTCTTGCCAGGGAGCTAATCCACAGGGCACAGCAGACCTCTCCTGTCTCACCCACTGCGTCCCTCAGCAGTGTTTTTCAGCCATTCTGCCTGTTTGTTCCTCACTCTGTCTCTGGTGAATCCTCTCACCCGGTTGCCAGTCTCCCTCCCTGCATTCTTGGCCTACACCCGCAGATCTTATATGCATAAATAATTAAGATAAATCTTTAGTGTGTGCACTCCTTGACAGTTTGGAGTCTCTGGGTACCCCTCAGACATGAACGTATAATACATAAATGTTTAACAAGAAACCCTTAAGATAAATTTACATTTCTTGGATAAAATTTGCCGTGATTATGGTAAGCAAAATAAGTCAGAAACTGCTTCAGTTTTTCTTGTACAACTCCTTTTACTATTACTTGAAAAATAAGTAAAGTAAGACTAAAGGCTGTTGGTGGCAATGTCCATTAGCATCTGTGCTGAGAAAATCTTTATCATACCTTCATTCTTCATAATTTTGCCCAATATATAGAATTCTTTGCTGGAAGTTTTTGTCTTTTAGGATTAGAAATATTTTCTTTCACTCTCTTCTTGTGTCTGAACTGAAATCTGGGAAAATGCTAACTTGGAAACCCTTATAAGTTATTACTCTTTTTTCCTTGCTTCCTGCAAAATTATTTCTTTATCTTTGATTTTTGATAGCTTTACAATGATATGTCTGGGTATAGATCTTTTCACATTAAAAAATTTAGGTGTTCTCTGCTTGCTGGACTTCCATATTTAATTTAATTCATTCTGTAGGTTTGGGATGTTATCTTTTTTTTTTTTAAATGTTTTTTGTCTTTTTTTTTTTTTTGTCCTTCTGAAAACTTGATCATTCTTAGATTTCCTCTTCTAATTAAGTCTGATATTTCTCATAGATAGGTTAAGCCTGGATGGAGCATCAAAGCCTTAACTGCCACCCCCTCAGTTACCTCCAACTCACAACCAGGGGGAAAAAAGGCAAAAGATAAATTCTCGGTGCTTCGACCACATATGCACTCTTAAATAGTTACAAATAAGGCAGTGGAAAAGCAAAGTGAGAAGGACAGAATTCCTGGAACAAATATATAGAAATAAGAGAAGCTATCTGACAATGACTATACAACAATATTAAAAACATTAAATGAGATGCTGGAAAGTCAGTCAAATGCTGAAAGACACAGAATCTCAGAAGGGAGAAATAGGAACAAAGAAAGTTCTTTACTGGAGAGATTAAACATATAAAAAAATCACAAAAATATTCTGAATGAAATACAGTTAAGTGCTTTAAATAGATTTAAAATGGCAGAAGAAAGAACTTCACTGTAGAAGACTCAAATTAACAAAGTACATTTAGAAGAGAGCATCAAGACAAAGAAAAACTAAGGAAATTCTACTTAAGATTTCTATGAGAAACTCCTTACTTCCTAGGCACACACATTGCCTTATCCGTAGCTATTTATGAGTGCTTATGTAGTTGAAGCACTGGGGATTTATCTTTTGTCTTTTTCCCCCCTAGGTGAAAGTTGGAGGTAACTGAGGGGGTGGTGGTAAAGGCTTTGATACTCTATCCCGGTTTATTGAATGATCCTAATCACCTCTACTCTTGCTAACTGTGCCTAAGTTGTTTTCACTTCCTTCCCCACTCCTTGTACCTTTCTTCCAGGAAAAGTGATCCATAAAGCTTAGGCCTCCCAGTGGACGGGAGTATCTGGACCTCGGGCTTCACTCTCCAGGAGTAGCCTGCACCTGGTTCAGAGGCCGCCCTGCTTGCACAGCGGCTGCACGTGAGCCCACTTCCCACGATTGCCTCCTGCAATGGCGGCTGCTGCACGTTCTTGCCTCAGCTGAACTTCTCCAGGACTAGAAAGTATACACATCCTTGGTCCACCTTCCCAGAGGTCTTGTGAGTACACTTTAAAGTCTTTCTTTCTGTTTTTAAGCCTTTTAATGGAGTCCAGCTTGGCGTGGACTGGCTTTTCTTTGATCTCTTCGGGGAGGATGCAGGGGAGGGAAGTTGTAGTGGGCACACATTCGCCCCAATTGTCAGCATCTCTATTTGCTGGATTAAAGTCTGCAGAGCTCCCGCTGCTCCAGGTTGGTCCCAGACCACCCTCCTGCCAAAGAATACCAAAATTTGGGCTTGGGAATTTAAACTCATGTTCCGCCTTCGCATCCTCCCATTCGCCTTCAGTGCTCCCGGCCCCCCAGTTCTCCCTGGGGATGTCCTGGGGCTGTAGAGTGGGAATGAGGTATCTGGATTTTCCTATAAGTGCATTTCAATCTTATTTTTTTAATAGTTGTTAGCAAAGGAGTGGGTGAGTCCAACCTCTCTATTTCACCATGTTGCGGGTAGAGCCCTACCTAAGTAAGAAAGTGAAAGACAATTTCCAGGTGGTCTCTCTCATAAGTGACGCATAGATAACCAATGCAAAAGAGTTAATGAAAAATAACTTGTTGCTCTTGTGAAAATGTGGTTGTTATCAGCAGGAAAGGAGAAGAGAGGCAGATGGAAAGGGTAGAAGGACAGTTTGATAGTGTGAAGAGAAGATACTAGCCCTTTGGTGGTGAGTGTGGTAGGGCGTATATTCGCATGGAGGTGTGAAACTCGGCTTCCCCAATTTATAAAGTATTGTAAACCAATGCATTTTATTTAAAATAATGCGAAAATACTTTCGTAGTTCATATTCTATGAGACAGAATAATGATTCCCTGTGGATGTCTAGGTCCAGCCTCCTTGGTTTATGAATATGTTACTTTATAGGAAAAAGGGGAGTTTTAATATGTTGTTATGTTAAAGAGTTGGAGATGAGATTACGGTGGACTATGCTATGGAACAATTACGAAAGTCAAAATCAGATAGAGGAGATATGATTTGGGGAGGTGCTGGGAAAATGCATTTTGAAAATGGATGGACAGGACCAGGAATCAGGGAGAGGCCTCTGTTAGAAACTGAATTTGCTGAGCCCCTTCAGAACCCTCTCCGAGGAATACAGAAACTCTTGGATTTTATTTAGACTTCCAGAAATGTCAGATAATAAATTTGTGTTGGTTTATGACAAGTGGTATTATTTTAAGAAGCAGCTAATACACACTGCTTTAAGTAATGGATGATAGTTAAATAACATCTCAGAAAATCTGATATTGACCCTCTGTGTAAATTAGCTACCCCAGTGGCTGTGAAGTGGTTTCTCATTGTGGTTTAAATCTGCAATTTGAATTTTTCCTGTCTTAATTATCTGCTCAGTATTTTGTGAAAATTCACAAATTTTCTTCTGTAAAGTATCTGATTGGTTTTAACTATAACTTTTGTTGTTTGCTTTTTTATTATAAATTTGAGAGTCCTTCAAGTATTCTAGAGCTGGTTTCTAAATTATAATATATTACTAATATTTCCTTTAATTTGTGGTTTATACATTAATTTTCTTGGTGTATTTTGATGATCAAGAATTTAAAATATTAATGAAGTTCAATTTTTTGTTTTTGTTTTTGCTTGTTTTTAGGGTTGCATCTGATCAAAATCTTTATTTTCTGAGGATAACAATATAGTTCTTGTGCTTTTTTTTTAAAGCTCTATAGTATCTACTTTATGCTTTTTAAGTGTGTGATCTACCAACTTGAAGTCTGGTCTAGTTTGCTGTAGGGAGTATGGCTTTAATATTTATATGGAGATATTCTGCTGTTTTAGCACTTATTTTAATTGTTTCTAGCTCCTATTCTCATTGTGTTACTTATGTGGTTTTTAATGGTATTAAACATATCTCTTTCATTTTTGATATTGGTAATTTGTGTTTGGATGTGTTTTCCTTTACCACCATGGCTAGTGGGAATACTTTATAAATGTTAATTAGGTCAAATTGACATTTGTTCTGTTTAAGTTGCTGATTTGATTTCTTGATTACTGATATTAAATTATTAAAGTCTACAGATTTTTTGTAATTTCATTCTTCTATTTTTGCTGTCAGTACTGTTCCCTTTCCCTCCTCCCTGTCAAGGGCATGTAGAGATATT
>NW_004567103.1:70183830-70199363 GCF_000260355.1 Condylura cristata | reverse complement strand
CCACTCACCCCAAACCTGCAACCCCTGGGAATTTCTTATTCTCACATGAGTCCACATTCAGCCTCCAACAATTTCTCAATCATTTAAGTGTTTCCCACTGCAGGTTTCAGGAGCTTGTGCTCTAGGTAAACAGATCTCAATTCCAATATTCCTCCGAATGACATGTCTCTCTGGATTTAATGGTGATATTTTTTTCTGTAAATGCAGTTCTCTGATGAGTCCATGAGAAGTGTAGTTTTCAATTTGTCCAACTTTTTCTTGTTGTAAGGTCAGGAGTGACAACTTCCATGATATTTACTCATAGGAACTGAAACTAGTTTTCAGTTATATTTTAAATCACATTTTTTAATGGAAAATATTTTATATGCCATACATAACGTTGCCTGTCTGGTGCTCTTCATTCTTTTGTGTAGACACAAATTTTTATCTGACATAGTTAACCTTAAGTGTTACAAGTTTATTTTTTAATCATATAGGTCAATCTTGGCATGAATTCTCTTAGCTTTTGTTGTATTTCTTTTATTGTAAATGTTTTTTTCCACTTGATATAGATTTCTCACTTGACAATTCACTGTATAATCCCCTTTTTTCAGGAGGCTTTAAAAATGTTCTCTTTATTACTGGTTTTCTGAAAATTATAATAAGACTTCATGTCTTTATTTTTTTTTAGACTGCTTGGAATTCATTGATATTAATGAAATAGTAGATTCATAGTTTTTGGAAATAAAGAAGATTTTTTTTTCCTGATATTTACTTTAGTAACACTTTTCATACACAGACTGTCTTTGTAGGATTCTGTTATATATATACCTGATCCCTGGATCTTACTAATGAGTCATTAACCCTTTCTAATACTGTGTTGGTCTATCTTGTCAATATATTTCAGTTTTTGTAAACTCCATTGATATGTCTTTACTTTATGATATTTATTTTTATTTCTGTTGAAATGGTATTGCATTATAACATTATAAGAGTTCAGGTAATATTTTCTTTGAAAGTTTCTATTAATTCACTTAATATCTCATTTTACATATCATTTTCTAAATCATTATATTTTAATGTATTTTTAAACTTCCATTTCCCTCATTCTTTAGTCCTTAGAAATAATTTAATAGGTCTTCTAGAAAGTTTTTTTATGTTAATCATTTATAACAATCCTCATTTTTTTCCAATTTACTCACTTATTCTCTCCTTATGAGTCATATTTTGTTATTACTAGGTATTTTTGCATGACACTGCATATTTTGAAGATTACATTGTTCAGTGATAAATTTTCCTTTTTCTAGTAAATTGTTTTCTACTGTTACTGAGAAGTAATTAAGTTATATCTCAAGCAGTTAGATCCTTTCAACTTTTCTTTGAAATTTATTTTTGGTAGGCTGAGACAAGCTGTTAATCTGGGACTAGTTTAGCACTACTACCAAGACATACATTTTTCCTGAAGCTCATTCAGGAAGCTCATTCACATTAAATAAGGAATGTCTACTCTGACAGAAAACTCGGTTTCTTTCACCCTGTGGAATTTAACTTGCATCCTACATATGCATGACAGGGAATTTAGCAATTGATTCAAAATAAATTAACTAGTTTTTTAGATCTGATTCTCCATTTAGTTCCCTCATTCTCATCACTCTAAAACTCCATCTGCCTTATCCTCCTTGAACTCTGGTTTTTACTAATGGATTTTCTATCCTTTCGTGGTAGCCCACACTGTACTCTGAAATTTGCTTTAGAAAAAAAACAGATGATTGTAAATCTGATCTCATTTTATCAGGCATCAGTTCTGCAATGAATGTCTGAAAAATGTCACATAAATATTTCCTGTAGAATTTTCAGATGTTCACATCAATAGGCCAAGACCATTCCAGTTACTTCACATTGTCAGGAACAGAATTACTATAATGTATATTTATGTCCCTATCTGCTAACTCTGGGTCATTTCTCTTTCTACTTTTGTTGACTTTTTTTGGGTGTGGGGTTATAATATACATTATTGCATTTTTTAATTTTTTCCCTTTGGTATTTATATTTATGTCAAATCTATTAAATAATATTTTGAAGACACTATTTTGTTGCTTCCCTTTATATTAACTTTATTTTTTTTTACTTTTTTAATGTTATTAACATTTAATGTTAATAACTAACATTTAATTGTGCATATAGCAAAACTTAATTGTAAGCTCTGTTTCCTCACAGTTGTGATATAAATTTAAAATCAAAGATTAGCAATCGCTATAAACATAAGCTGTTACTAGAGAGATATCTGGATTTGATTAAGGTTTGAATTTAAGTTGTACTTTATATAGATCAAGTGAATTGTTTTTTTCTGTTAGTTCTATGGGAAATTCCTCAGTTCTGAAAAATGGGTTTGAATTTTAAGATATTGTACTGGGAATACAGTGGAACATTATAGATGTTTACCAAGGTTGTCTAGCTCAGCATGAATTGACATCAAACTTGGTCACCTCAGAAACCAGTAGCAAATTGAAATCTCATATTGTCTCTTCATTTAGAGCTTTTACTTCTCCTAAACTATTTGGTGTCTTATTCTGCATGAGAACAATTCACATGTCAACTACAAATTTATGTGAGATTTTATGTTCACTTTTTATGTATTCCTTTTTCCTCAAGATTTATTTCTTTTAACTCTAGCTGCCAAACAGTCCTAAAATTCAACATCTGACTACCCATTCCAAAAGGACTGGTTTTTTTTTGTTTGTTTGTTTTGTTTTTTGTTTTTCATATCATAATGTCTAGTTTTCCCTATTTTGGTTGCTGTTTAGTACCTTATAACTCTCATATATCTATTGTCCTGGGTTTATAATTGTTTTAGTATTTGATACAAGTTGTTCATTGCTAGAAGGGGAAGGAATCTGACTTTTTTCTTTAAGTTTTGGTTAATTGGACACTGCCAGATGATCAAATGTGCAGATAAATTTCATAATATTTGTTTTCTCTTTTTCAGACATGTAACACTCCTGATAACCTAGCAAAATGTATAGACTTTTCTCAAATATCTATTTAGTGATGTTGACTATGAATGTCCTTTAGAAAGTAGTGAGTTTTTGTGATTCAGTACCACTTTATCCTGAGGAGGTTAGGAATTCAGTTTTAAATGGGGTATAATGATGTTCAAAAGTTAAAGATGTCTATGAGCATCTTAATACCACCATTGAGATTACTATCTTTATTCAGTTCTTGATCACTGAGAATGTTCCTCAGGAATTACTGAGCATATTTATGTTTTCTTGTTTGCTTCCTTTTATTCATACTTTCATTCACTCAGCAGCATTTATTCTATGCCAGTCAGCAACTATTCCAGGTGCTGTAGATTAACTCGTGAGGGTGAAGCAAATTCAGGATATACACTAGAGTATACTCTGGTATACTATAGTGAGAAGACGAAGAAACTAATAAATGTCATATGACATACGTAGCATTTAGAAAAAGTAATTGGACTATGACAAAGTGCTATTTGAAATAATCCTGGAAGACTTGTCTAAGATGATGATGTTTAAATGGAAGTCTGAAAGGAAAAAAAAATGCAAGTAACTAGGAAAAGCATTCTAGGCACAAGGAACAAAAAGTACAAAAGCCTTAATGAATGCCTGCATAGTAAAAAAAAAAAATAATAATTTGAAGACCAGTGGGTTTGAGGCAATAAACAAGGAAGGCTCTGGTAGAGAACAAAGAATTAGGCAAGACTAGATTATGTTGACCATAAGATTATTAACTTCAAATAAATATTGTGAGAAATCACTGGAGCATTGAAAACATGAGTAGTGTGTTCTAATTTACATTCTTAAACAGGTTTTTTTGTTTTTTTTTTTTTTTTTGCTACTGTGTGAAGAATGGACTATACATTGGCAGCATGGAATAGACAGTTTTCCAGAGGAAGTTATCCAAAAGATATTAGCTGCAGTTACAGGGCTTGGATAAATCAGCTGTATTCCTCACTCCCTTTAGCATATTTGAGAGTTGTTTCCTTAATTTTTTTTGACATCTAAAGTGTCAATCTATGTCCTGTTTTTAAATCACCAGATTCTGTGTGCACAATAATATTCATCTAAAGGAAACTCAAGTTGCTTTACTATTCATAAGACTTTTGACCTTTACCATAGTTAAAATACATTGGGAACATGTAAATATAAATCTGTTATTAACGGTAGAATATTCATCTTAAAGCTCATAACATGTAAGGAGACACATATGACCATTGTCTTAGTATGACAGCTTTGATTGAGTGAAACAAGGGAAATTTATCTCTATAATGTGAAAACATTGATAAGGTTTCTATGTGGCTGTGTTAGCAAGCAATGCTAGAATAAATAAAAAGAGAGTGTTTACAGTTTGCAAGTCATCACTCACAAACTTAAGAACTTAAGAACATATGACTCAAATACAGATATGCAGAGAAAATTAAGAAAAAGAGAGAGAGAGAAGGATTTATTACAAGAGGAGTTAGAAAAGAGAGAGAAAAGAAGAAGATGGAGAGTGGAAGTGTAGGAGAAAACTGGTCAGCAGGTGACTAGATACCATCTCTTTTTCCAAGAATACCAGGGTTCAAGTCAGCTGAAAAAACCAGAGACCTCATACCTGCACACCTGTCTTCAGTGCTTCAAAAGACAGTTGTTCTTTCAGTTCCACCCATTTTTCTCAGCAGTCCCCTTGCTCAGGAAGTCCAGTTCATGGCATGCTGGGAGTCCAAGCAGTCTGGCTGTAGACTGCCTAGCGTGGGTGTAGGGAGGTGGCACCTGTGTCTGGGGCCCAGCTGAGCCCTTCTCCCCCCACTGCCACCTCAGGCTTTCTGTAGTAGATGCTTAACTTCTTCACTCTTTGTTAAGGATCTCACTGAAGCTTCACCCTGAGATATCTAAATCTTGTGTTTTAGTTTAACATTTACTTTGGTACTAAAAAAGGGTAGAAACTGCTATCGTTGGAGACCTGCCTGACATCTTATTTAAGGGTAAATGAAGTACATAAAGGAGGCGGGGCATCACATTGACTCAGCTACCACTTTGTAATATCTACTGTTTCTAAGTGGCATAAGGAAATACAAATATTCAATCACAAGAAGTAAATTCTTAGTTTTAGCCTTAAAAAGAGGCAGGAATTTTCCCTTGTCAAAAATCCCTGCTTAGCATCATATAGAAAGTAATTGTTAGAAGACCGGTATTTTTCCTTTAGTTTTGTTCTCCTAATTTCCATTTGAAACACAGTAAGTATATGCTATTTGGAATCGCCATCTAATCACTGCTTTATACAGTCAATTAGGATGTTTATCTGTACACTTTATTTCAAAGAGTTCAAACTGCAGAGTGGTGAAACCCTCAGCTATTGTTAATGGTAATGATAGCTGTGGGGAAAAGAAGCTGCTGAGATTTGCTTTTACAGTGCCTTGCCAGCCAGCAGCTTCTCCAGCAGCTTCCCTGCTGAGAGCAGAGAAAGCTCCTTGATCCCCTGGGAGAATCTCAGATAAGATTTGTTGGGGTGAGCGTAGACGGTGCACACTTTTCTGTCTTATCTTTTTTCTCAGCTATCTCCCCCAACATCTCATCAAAGGATGGCTTTGAACATTTCCTCACACTAAAAGGAACAGGCAGTTGCTTTCTTTGTGGATGCTGGATTTTCATAACACAGGCATGGGGTGATTATTTGTCTTGTGTTTTTATTCTCTAGTCTGAGGAAAAAATGACAAGTTTTACATTTTCATAAAACAAAACTGGGACTTTTTGCAAATTTCATAGCTGATTTTACATTTTCAGTTCTATTGTATACATACCAGCTACATTTTTGTTCTTTAGATTACATGAAGGTGAAAAGTGTTAAGAAAATATATTCAGAGGCTTATTAAGGTAGTAAAATAATAGGAGTTTGCAAGAAATTCTAGGGAAAATGCAGTGAATGCTCACAGAAAGGGGAGTAGAATGATGAGAGAAATTAAGAATCGATAATGCCTTTTGTTATTGTGTTTTTGTTTACATTTTGTTTGTTTTCACATTTGGCTAGATGTCTATTCCTAACTCTTTAATATTTCTATAAAATACAGTAGGGACGCATCTCTTTGCTGCATGCTAAGGTGGATATGTAGTTACTCTCTAACTTACTCTTGTTCAGACAATTTTTAATTACTGGGAAAAAAAATCAAACAAGTACATAAATACTTGACACTCGAACGTCAGGTTTTCAGGCCTAGTCTCCGAGCCAAGAGAGGATCCCAGACTGCAGTGTGGTGGCGCTGAGCCCTGGCCTCTAGGCCACCACAGGTTGTTGTCTCACAAAGCCTCAGCAGGATGAACAGACGCCCAGGCAATCAAGGGAAAAGAGGCAGTTTTGTTTAGAGTAAGAAAGTTTATTGAGCCAAAAACAAAGTGGGACTCCCTGGCCAGTAGAACCAGGCAAGGGAGGGCCAAGGGAACCCAGTGGAATCGAGCCTCAGGGAATCTACACCCTCCTTTTCACATATTTTTAAAGCTTCACCAGTCTCTTTGTGATTGGTTACCTCCCAGGGGTCTCCCTCACAGCCTTAATGTCTCTGTGTCCAGAACTACTTTGTGTCCCAGCCCTTATCTTAGAGCCCTTTTTCTTTATTCCCTTGTTTCCAAATATCCTGTTGCCCCTAGTCTTGGGGGTGTTTGATTAGTCCCTTTTGGAGTTTGTTGCCCTTATCTCTGGATCCCTCCTTATTCCTCTGAGGCTCTATTCTATTCTAACCGAATGGCTCTCCCTTTACCCCAGGCCTTAAGATCAGGTTTAGCTTCTCTCTGCCACACTCATTGAAAATGTGGCACCTAGATAAGTAGAATCAGCATCACCTGAGCACTTACTGAAAATACAAAATGTCTAGGTTCACCCCAGAGATAATAGTTCAATAGTTTTGAGTTGCACCCAGGAATCTGTTTTCAAACTCTCCATATGATTCTTAAACATAATTAATTTTGACAAGCTCTGTTAATATGCAGGTATGTGAAGGAGGCTGAGATTCCGAATTTTCTAACAAGGTCCCAGGTTCCTTTGAGGTTGCTGGTCCATCTGTCATATGTTGAAGTACAAGGTTTTTTTTTAATCTTCCTTCTCCCTCATCATGAATCTTCTACCCCATACCACTTTCTCCTTTCTCCATCCATGTGCAGCCAATTTATCCAATTATTTCCTTCCAACAGACTACAAATATAAGTCAATAACTGATGCTTAAAAATATCCTCTGAATGTCTCTTTTCTAGATCTGTTACATCCTGAATAGACCCAATAGCATTTTAATCAGTTCCTTTTATATTTACCCTAGAAAGCTTTAATTTTCAGTTTTTTTTTAATTTTATATATTTCTTACATTTTTGATTTTTAAAAATAATATAATAGTTTATTTTTACATCATTTTGTGCCTCTTTCCATCTCAGTTGTAATCTCCGTGGGTTTCCCACCGCCAATTCACCCATGTGCCATCACCATAGTCCAGTGCACTTCCCCACATTTTTGTTAATTTTGGGGCAGTATTTTATTTCTCCTCTTGGCTATAGTCTGCAGAATTCTCCCACAACCATAGCATCCATGATCCATCATCATATTTCCTTAAGCTTATTCCTCCCCTGGGGTGATCTCTCCCTCTACTCTCCCCCACTGTATGCCTTAGATCTACTTAAAATTTATTGCTATCTCTTCTCCTCTCACCTCATACTTGCACTGTAACCTAGGTGAAATTGTTGTACTTTCCCTCTCCTAGTTCTTGTTCTCTGTCACTGGAAAGCAGGTTGAGAAAATAGGCAAAATTACCTCGTATAACAGGCTAGGATTAGTTGTGTAAAAGAATCCCTCATGTTTCTGGAAGTAGAGCCATTTTTAAGAATGAGCTAACGAGTTTCTATTCGGTGCTCTTCACGGTACCAGGAATCTTGGGTGCTAAGGATAGTTGTTGATTTCTTCTTCCCATACATTTGATGTCTTTACCCCTCAGTCTTCAACTAAGTCCTTAAGTGAGGTTTGCTATAACTAACTTCTTCAGTATAATCTAGAAGGAGAGCAGACATGAGTCCATGCATTTGAACCCAATTCCACAAGACACATATCAGCTTCACACAAAGATTCTCTCACTGTGCATGGGGTTGGCATTAGAGCCTTAAGGAGTCTAGGGCTTTGCCCAGCTTAGCCAGTATCCTGCCACAGAGTGAAATACCTGGTCTCCCATCTCCGATTGAGAGCATTGGTTTTTTTGAGAGTCAAGGTATACAAGGTCAATAATTTCTTCTTTAGTCACTTGCATATGGGCAATTATATTGTGTTTATTGGTGTGAAGGCAAAAGGATTTTGAGATAATTGAAGATTAACAAACTTAAAAATCTTTTTAATAAGCACTGAATGCACAGTTAGCAGATGCTTGCAAGCTCCTTACAGAGAATATGATTACTCAGTGCATATGATGTTATATGTAAAACATAGATGTTAATTGCCAGGTGACTGAATATCATGTTATACACATTATTATCTTCCCCAAAGTCATATTAAGATACCGAATTCATCCTTTCATTTGGTCTTTAGATGCCCTGTCATTAGTTAAGTAAAAATTCACCAGAATGAGCCACATTCATGAGTATTACAGTAGAATTCGGATGACTCTAAAGGAGAAAAGAGTTCTGGGGGCAGAAGGCAAAATCCATTATCATCATTCTTCTCTGGGAAATTCCTCATTTTAGCAGCAGCATGGATTATTGTGCATAATCTTGACTGAACACTCTAGGAAGTTTCTTACTTCTGAGCATTTGTGGACAGCATTTGAGAATAATAAAGTGTTTAAAGTATTTATGCATCAAGTTCAGTCCCTTTGAAACAAATACATTCATGCATAATTTAGGGTACATTTATTAAGTGGCTTCTATTAGCAAGAGATTGGATTTTAAGTAATTTTACCCAGGAATCTTAGCAGTTAATGAAGGAATTTTAGCATATTGATTCTGCCTGCTATGTGGTTTCAAGTTTACAGAATGTCCTCAAATGACAGAACATAAAACAAGAGTTCCTCATTTGCAAAGAATATATAATAGGAAAATTAAACAGCACATCTTAAATATTATTAGGTAAATGACTCATGCAAAATCAAAATTAGTCTTCTAAAAAAAGTCATTTTATTTAAAGAGAATAATGGGCTTAGGTTGGAGTTGATTTTGGTATTTCAAAATGCACCATGTTATTTCCAAATGTACCGGTGATTATATCTTAATAAGTCACATGGGTACTGCTATCCACTGTATGGTATTTCTAGTACAATTTAGGATTGCCACAACCATTATGCATAGCAATCTACATTTCACTTGACAGGTAACTGCACCTTCCAGGAATCAGGGCCTCTGCTGTCCCTGGAAGTGGCCACAAGGGTGTTCACTGGGATGTAAACACCTGCCTCCCGTGCTGGTAATGAGGGCTTATCACACCTGGCATCCCTCTAACAGCTGTGTGGTGACCTGTCAACCATGGGCCAAATTCAGACTGATTACCATGAGGTGAAACTTCTCAAATCCAGTCAACACTCCCATGAGCTATTCGCCACCTGTACATGGTTAACATCTGTCGTTGGAAGTTTGTAGTATGCTGTTTTCTTTTTCACAATGCATTTTTTTCATTGACCATTGTGAAAAAATGGAAGGTGCTGATCAATGCAGAGAGCCATTATTAAAACATCTCTCAGTGAATCCCACATAAACATTGTTGCTTTTGAAGTGTCTATTTGGCTAAGACATCAACTATTCCAACAATAATAAAGGTTTTGGTAAGAATTATGTGGAGAAAATATCAAAATTAATTGCAACATAGAGTGGCTGATAACTGTGCAAAGAAATTATAACCATAGTCTGTATAGAAGATGATTTTAGTCAAAGCAGCAATTAAATACAAATGAAAATAAATAATTGAAGATCAAATTTATGATAATCAGGGATTTTGTTGCAAGAATAATTGTGTGAACTGATGTGGTTGATGAAGGCATTGTATAAGAGAGGCTATTTGAATTGGACTTGAAGAAGAGATCAGACTGGAGTGAGGTGAGAGAGCTGAGCAGCAGATCAGTGTTGCAAGAAAATCATAGCACTTAAGACTGACTGAATATTTGCATGAGGAGACGGGGTTGAAGGAAATCAATGGATCATACTAGAGAGTGTTGGAAAGGCATTTTAAGTTAGGTCAGGATTCATGAAATGAGAGGCCTTCAGAGTTAGTAATAGTGAAATAAATCATTGTGTGTGCCTAATGAGTGGGTAAAAATTGGCAAATGAAATATCTCAAGAAAGATGAATAGAGAAAGTGTGTAGAGGTGACATGGAACCAGCCTCTCTTCAGAGACTTTCACTGGAGTAAACATTGTTGTTGGTGTTTTGAAAGCATAAGATCCCCCCTTCCTGCATTGCCACCACAGTACACCAACAATAATGTAAGCTAGAGCTACCTCAGTAAAATAAATAAGTAAATCAGTGATACTCAGGACTGAGCCCCTAATTCCTATGCCAATAAACATAGTAAATAATAATTTATTGAGTGAAGAACAAAAAAGATGTACTAATCAATATACATATAAAGCACTGCAATATTTCTCACGTTGTGAGCAGACATTAAGTTTTTTTATATAAAGATTTATTTATTTATGCATACAGAACTAGGGTACAGACCAGAGGTACAGGGGCAGTAAGAATATTCACCAGAGACAGAACCGGCATCAGAACAGGCCATCTGATGAAGTACACTGCTGAGGAGAGCAGCGAGTGGGTCAGGAGAGGTCTGCTGGGCCATGTGGATCACCTCCGAGGCTGGGGATCAAACTCATGCTGAAGTGGCTTTAGCTTCTTAGTGCTGTGATTTAACCAGCTGTGCCACTAGGGAGGGCCCCTTCTATCAGTATTTTAATGGGGGAGGTTGAAGGGGAGGTTGCTTATATATTTGTTTTGCTATTGAGTTATATGAATAATTTATGTGTTTTTTAAATTAACACCCTATTGGATATATGATATGCAAATTTTTCTCCCATCTTAGAAGTTATCTTTTTTATTCTGTTATTTCTTTGATTTGCAGCATCACTTAAATTTTTTTTTTTTTTAAAGATTTATCCATTTATTTGTACAGAACTGGGGTACAGGCCAGAGATGCGGAGGGTGAGAGAATTCACCAGAGACAGAGCGGGGAGCAGAACAGGCAGATCGAAGAAGTACACTGCTGAGGGGAGCAGCGGGCGGGTCAGGAGAGGTCTGCCACGCCATGTGGTAGCCTCCGGGGCAGGCGGGAATCGAACTCTTGCGGAAGTGGCTCTAGCTTCTTACTGCTGTGCTCTAACCCGCTGCGCCACCAGGGAGGGCCCACATCACTTAAATTTTATACAGTCACACTTGCTTATTTTGGCTTTTGTTGATTGTACTCTTGGTGTTTTGTGCAGGAAATTGCTGCCAAGATCAGTATCAAGGAGCTTTGTCCCTGTATTTTGGGAATTTTGAAATCTTAGATATTAGGTTTATAATTAATTTTTATTTAATCCATTTTTGTGAATAGGTAATATAGGTGTTCAACTTCTATTTTACATGGTGGTTATCTAGTTTCCCAACAATATTTATTGAGTAGCAAATCTTTTTCCCATTGATTGATTATTTGTTTTCTTATATTAACCCATCTTGGAATTGTTGGAACTGAATGTGTTTGGTGACAGTTTTGCATTTTCAATGAATGAAGGCAATATCTCAAAAACATTTTGGGGAAAAAAAAAAGATACTTATGAATGAGTGAAACGTTTGTCAATTAGAAGGTAATTAAGTAAAATAGTAATATTTGTTCTATTTCTCTGACCTGAAGTATATTCTTGAGATTATTTTTCTTCCTTTCTCCCTTTTTCTCTTCCTTTTCCTCCTTCTCTCTCTTCTCTCATTCCTTTCTTTCTTCTTCTTGCTATGTGCTTTCATGCTGTGTTACTTAATAAACATTCATCAATTAGGAATAGATGTTGTATATCAGGATGCATATATTTACTTTTAACATTTGTATGTTGCTGAGTAAGATAGATAACATTTTAAAATTTCATTCATCCTATCTCTAATATGGACATTAAAAAGTTACCTAGCTCACAGTGTTTTAAATGAGAATTAAATGAAGCAATTCATAAAGGAACAGGCTGTATAGCAAACACTGTCCAGATAATAGATAAGGTGATAATTCATGAATTTTAGTAAAAATGAACTTGACTTATTACAAAAAAATTATTATTAACTCCATATTTATTCAATGAGCTAGGAAATTTTCTATATTTTTTCATTATTTCTAAATAGATAACATAGAAAGGAAAGGGAAACTCCTTGTATACTGATTCATTTTTAATAGTAAATTCTGTGTATTCTGGTTATCATTTAACTTCTTGAGTAAAATATGATATGTTTTAAAAGGTAATTATTTAAATTAACAAGTATGAAATTATAGGAAATAGTTTTATTATCAATAAACCTCACCATTTTCTGTTACTCTGTATGCTATTCATTTTCTTAGACAACTTTGTCAATTATATCTAATCCTTTAGAAACCATGAAGTTTATTTTTCATATTAATGTTTTATTAACTTTTGCTTTTATCTTTACTTTTCATTTTACATCTTTTATTTTATTTTGTGTGTCTTTTATCAGTTCTATTAACCTGAGTGCATAGATTTTTAATATTTAAAAAATAAAGATTCTAAGCCTATCAGTTTTATTCTGCATACAGATTAGCTGAATGTCATTAATCTTTTTTAAGTATGTTCCTTGAAAAACCTGGCTACTGTTCAAAAAGAGATGTCTGGGACACAACTAAAAAATGGTTCAGGATTTCAGAAGACAAACACTAACCAGTTACTTTAAAATGGGACATGTTGATGTCAGATGATACACACTTGAAACTTAAATAATATTACCATGTAGTTATTTCAATTAAAAAAAGAAAGAAAAAGACAACAAAGTCTGTTCCTGGAGGATACGTCAAACAACAGATATATATTAGCTTTTTATAGAATGTATTTTTCTTAAATAATCTTAGTAAATGATCTTATAAATTTACCATTTATGGTGTATTTGATATGCAGTAGTTCCTTGAAATATTATGTAAATTATAAATATTTAAGTGCAATTAAGTCAGTAAAAACTTTATTTGCAGCCATTTTTATTTAGTTAGTTAATACACCTATATGACAATATATTGATTTACTATTTGTAAAATGGAGAACTGTTGGCTTCAGATAGCTCATAATTTTGCATAAACATTTTATAAGTTAATAATATTTCACAATAAACTTTTTGCTAGAAATCTGTGCTATAGATGGAAAAATGAGGAAGGCTTTGACAGAGATGGCTTTGTTCTGGGACATGAATAATGAGACATTAGGGAACACTATTTGAAGTTGTGGGATTTGGATTAATGCAGTAATAAATACTTGAGTGTTTATTGAACAATGGCTGTTGTGTAGCTTCAATTAGACCCAAGATATAGGATGAATCCATATAGCCACTTGGTCTAAATAATAGAATTTTACTTTTACCATAAAAACACTGGGGAATTAGCAAAATACCTTACAGATTTTGATCTATTTTAAATATGTTGAGGGGGCAAGAGAGAAAGAGAAGTAGTATTGCAAAAGATGAGATTGAAAGGTGATGAGAGACAGTAATAAAAGAAAGTTTTAAATATGAGAGACATTAAGTTAGAACCTGTGTGATTGGTTTGCTATTTGGATCTTAGAGATAAAAGAAAGGCAGTAATTCAAATAAATTGATTGAGTAACGAGTATTTCTGAATCCTCAGATCAACTGTATGAAATAGGTATCCTTTTCCTTATTTATAAGAGAGGATCCTGAATCTAACAGTGTTCAGATAAATTGCTCAAGTACACATTGCTTGTAACTGTTGTAGCTCAGGAAAGCACCTTGGCCTTTTTTCTTCAGAGACAGTATCGAAACCTCATTGCTATAGAGGTAACTTGGATTCTGAGTGCATGATAATTTCTTATCCACTATGGGAAATGAAGGAAAGAGATGTGTTTGATAGCGTTGGGAGGAGGAGAGAACCTTCTTTATAAAGTTAGAAAGATAGGAAGTGGAAGAGTATAAACCTTTGAGGAATGTTTGCACCTCTGAAATAAAACTGCCTTTATTATATTATTTACATTTTCATATGTTCATAGTTTGTCATGGATTTTCAGCTCATCCTTTGACAAGAATGTGTTTACCAAAGATCTGGGCCCTTGGGTAGTAGACTTGATATGCAAAACTCTTACCCTAAATCATAAAATACATATCAGTATTGTAAACCAGTGTTACCTCAATTAAAAAAAAAAAAAATATATATATATATATATATATATTGCTTCTTACCTCACAGCCACTATGATAAAATATGTAATAATTTTTACGGAAAATGTTAAACTATTTTGATAAAATATATAAAGGTATGTGTTCAATTCTGCAAATCAAAATTTAACTCTAATCATACGCCAGAAGTTTGGGCTATATTGCTCAGAAGTAAAATTAGTTTAGTATTTAGCTTGAAGCTGGTAATTCATTTTTAAGGAGCTACAATTTATGACATAAAAGGTTTTAATATTTATAATACTCATAAGTAAAAATGAGGCTTATCTCTGCCCCCCCACACACACACACACTTTTTTTTTGCCAGGTTTGAAGATGTTTCATTTAAAAGTCATTTCCTATAAAAGAAAGTGCACTCTTGGAGCCTTTGCCAGTGTAATTAATGTCATTACACTTAAATGCATCAACAAGCTCAAATTGTTGAAGCTTGTACCATGAAAAATGGAACATTTTTTTTTATTATCAGTTACTTCCTTTCGTGACTGAAATCAAGAATTATGAGTTAAATGTTCCCATATAAATGTGTTTATCAAAAGACATGGCACAATTTGAAATGGATCCTTTGCCTTTGATGTAAGCAAATAAAAAATAAAGCAATGGCACCAAAGATGTATGATGGACATTTTCTTTGCTTAATGTGTTTGTCTTGGGAATCCTATTAAAACTGTAGTGCTCTCTGGATAGGAAAGGTGGTGATCTAATTTTTAAATATTTATAATTTTTAAGAAGGTGACCCTTAGTTTAAAATATTAAAGTGTACTTTAAGCCACCTATAACCTACCAACCTGACACTAATATTTTAGGATTTTTCTATCTTCAGTTGTTTTTATTTGCTTATAAAATTTCATACTTTTATAACTACATCACATGTGCAGTTTGATGGTGCCACATTTTTCTACATTATAAAAAGTTCACAATTCTACATATTCTATAGGTATCTTAAAAATCTTTTTTTTGGCCCTCCCCGGTGGCGCAGCGGGTTAAAGCACAGACAGCACTGAGAATCTGAAGCCACTTCCGCATGAGTTCGATTCCCGCCTGCCGCTGCCCCGGAGGAGACCACATGGCGAGCCAGACCTCTCCTGGCCCAAACGCTGCTTCCCTCAGCAGTGTACTTCGTAGATCTGCCTGTTCTGCTCCCCACTCTGTCTCTGGTGAAGCCTCTCGCCGCCCCTGAGCCTCTGG
>NW_004567103.1:70122764-70183730 GCF_000260355.1 Condylura cristata | reverse complement strand
ACCACCAAGGAGGGCCCCCAAAATTCTGATTTTTACTTGAAAAGGCATATGTTTATTGGCAACAAATACTTAGCAGTTTTTTTCTTGCTTTGACAAACTCACCGAGTCATTATTTTTTTTTTTAAAGATTTATTTATTCATACAGAACTGGGGACAGGCCAGAGATGCAGAGGGTGAGAGGCTTCACCAGAGACAGACAGAGCAGGGAGCAGGACAGGCAGATCGATGAAGTACACTGCTGAGGGGAGCAGCAGGCGGGTCAGGAGAGGTCACATGTGGATCTCCTCCAGGGCAGGCGGGGATAGAGCTCATGCGGAAGTGGCTTAAGCTTCTTCTTAGTGCTGTGCTTTAACCCACTGCGCCATCAGGGACGGTCCTCTTAAAAATCTTTTAAACACATAAGTATTAAGAGAGGCAACCTATTTAAGGGACAAAAAAGTCCTAAGTTATAAGAAATTTGTGAGGTTTTTATTGTTAAGTTTAAGCAATGTCACATCTTTAACCCAATTGCTAGATTAACGCTGTGACTATAAATGGTTTTGCCTGGCTTGTTAGAGCAATGACTAACAAACACCAGTTTAGTGAGTCAATGATTGTCCTATATGTCTCTTTCACTATTCTTATGAAATCTTAAAAGTCCTAGTCAAAGTCATTTTTTCTTCTTCCAACCATTGTCAACATATGACTTATTTAACTATAAGACAAGTATAAATAACTTGGGAGACTTCAGCATATGTTTTTCCATTTAGCTAAAAGAATAACATATGCATCTTTTTCTTGGGATCTTTTTGGTGAATATAGATTTAGTTCCTAAAGGTGTGTAAATGCATAAAAGTCATCACATGTTTATGTACACACAATAACCTCCCTCTTACAAAACTCTTTCACTTTGTTTAGTTGCTGAGTGTTCTAATTGGCTCTGTTCTGTAACAGTAAAAAGGCTAAGCTGCTTGGGAAAGCTGCCTATAGTTCACCTTAGTACATTTGATTATCATATTATAGAGTTTGGGAAACAGTGGCCCAGACGAAGTATGTAGTTCTAAATTTTTCATTAAATCTCCTCATTTAAATTCATTTTTAATATTTTATATTCATTAAGATTAACATAATATTTATTTACAGTTGGAAAAACATGGAAGCAGCCTAAATGCCCAAAAGTAGATGACTGGATAAAAAAGATGTGGTACATATATACAATGGAATATTACTCAGCAGCCAAAAAAGAGAAACACATGTCTTTTGCAGCAACTTGGATGGAGCTGGAAAAGATCATGCTTAGTGAGATAAGCCAGAAAGACAAAGAAAAATACCAGATGGTTTCACTCATAGCAGGAGTATAATGGACCAGGCGAGAAAATAACAAAAATAATGAACAACCGTATACCAGAGACATTTTGCGGGGGTGGAGTGGGGAATGGGATCAAAAATGGGGTGGGGGAGGGAAATGCATGGGATTATGGTGATGGCACACAGGTGACTTGGTGATGGGAAACCCGCGGGGATTACAATCGAGATGGAAAAAAAAAATGGACAAAATGATGTAAAAGTAAACTTTTGTAATAATAAAAAATAGATTAACATAATAAATTAGACCCAGGCAACCAACTTACTATCATATCTAGTGCCATAACAATGACCCCACCCACAACCACAGTGCCATCAAATTTGTTCTCAAACCCCTTAATTCTCGCATGTCATTTTGTAAAACAGATGGTAACACTTGGGGAGTAGTGATATTCATTATTCATTCTAGACAGGTTAGTAGAGCATCTTCTAAATACTTAGCATTTTTGAAGAAAGCATGGGAGATACAAAAAAGACATTTCTGACCTTAAGTGACATAGAACTTTGTTGAGGAAATTAGGTATATTGGCAGGCACACTTATATACCCAAACAGGGTAGCAAAGTGAAATGTCAAGTTTACATAAGAAAAGCATTACAGTAATTCACAAAAGATTGTTTTGTGCATGCTAATGAGAAAAGAATGCAAGAACTGATTTGTCCCTTTTAATATTTATCACTTCATTATGTGTGATGTAGAAATACCAAATATCTCCATCACTCACTAACTAAATGTTTCAGTGGCTAAGTGAAGATTGACCATCATGTTGAGATGCCTACTGGACCATTTGTTTCTTCACTGACTACACTGCAGGCTATCAAATTCACTTCTATAGTATGGAAAGAACATCTGGCTCTTTGTGAGTTTCAAGTGATGGTCTGATTCTAGCACCCTTTAGGTTGTGTCTTAAGAATCCTGAGCCACTTACTTGCTTAGACGCTGGCTTCCTTGCCATACCTGACTTTCCCATTTTGGTATATTTCTGGACATGTGATTGATGGGTATTGTTTTTTGTTTTTTCCCACTCACAAACTTTATTTGCTCTCAAGTGACTTCGTTTTCATGCTATTAATTCTCTTACTTTAATTGCTTGGTCCTGATTTTTCTTCAGAACTTTAACCTATTGAACTCACTGACTTAATTCTCAGATTTCCACAAATTGTTGGCTGGGCTGGCATATATATTCTCTGTATTCTTGCCCACAAGTCCTGAGTATCTTGGTCTCTAGAATTTTAGTGCAAGCTCCTCAATTCATGACTTTCCATGGGTTCTTTCTGGGCTCCCCAATTTATCATATATAGTCTGGGTGTTCTCTAAGATTATAACCTGGGGCATAATTTAGATGATGGTCATGTCAGATGGAAGGGAAGGTGCTAGCTTTATCTAGTGGATAGAAGTCAAGAAAGCTGTTAAATGTTTTATAATGTACTAGACAGCCCCCTACAATAACAGCTCATTCAGTTCCACGTGTGGGTACACTTTTGTGACTTCATAGATGAAACTGAAGAGGATTACACTAAGTAAAAATAAGTTGGAAGAAAGACAAACACTGGTGCTTTCATTCACATGAGGAATAGAGAGATACAAAACAAAGGAACTGACAAAACAAACCACCAAAATCTGACTGTAGACATGAGCCTACTAGAGGGTGAGGGAATGGTGGGTGGTCGGTGATGTAGATCTTAGGAGGTGTGAACCTACTCCCCTTTCATATACTGTTACCACAGTAAAGAATTACTTCAATAAAGAAAAAATAATGATATTATGTGAAGTTCTGAATCTCTAGTTTAAGGTTTATATAACAGAGTTTTAGAGTAACAATACTCTTATTTATTCTTTCTGTGTATCTTAGATCCAAGATCTTTCTGTGTTTGTTTTCAATAGTACTTCTGCATATTTTGTGGTCTATCAGAGACAAAATCAAGAACACATTTTTGCAAGAAAATAATAGTAAGATCAGAAAAGGAAAATGTAACAATATTAAAAAAAAAACTATAAGATACAAAGATAAAATTAGACCTTCTATTATTGCTTAGTAATAAATTCAGTTGAAAGTTATTAAATACTGAGCTTGACCTCAATGGCCATATTATAGCACATTGTATTAATTCTATAAAACCTTCCCAGTGGTGTTCCCATTATGCAGATGAAAAAACAGGCAATTTCAGTAACTTCATTGAGGTTTTCTGTTTGATGGGTGGAGGAGTTAGACTTTTTGTTTTGTTTTTAATTATTTTACATTGGCTTACATTTTTGCATTTTGCAAGTGTAGGATCTCATTTGTCAGGTATTGTTACCACACTTCATCTATCACCAAGACACTCACAGCCAACCACTATTGTCCACTGTAGTCTCTCCCCATCCTGCTCTTGCCCTTCCCCCTTCCTCTGGTGGCTAGTTCTGTAGTCAGAATTTGGCTGTATCTGACCCTTTGTTTGGTTTCTGTATGTTCCATATAGAAGTGACACCATCTGACATTTGTCTTCTTCCTTCTAATTTATCTCACTTAGCATGATCACCTCCAGTTCCATCATGCTGTTGCAAGTGGCAAGAGGTTGTCTTTTTGATGACTGAGTAGTATTTCATAGTGTATATACCATACCTTCCTGTATTAGTCAGATGCATTTGGGCACTTAGATCATGTTCATAGCTTGACTATTGGATATAGTGCTGCAGTCAACATGAGAATGCATGTTTCCTTTCCAATTAGTGTTTTTGAGTTACTAAGGTATAGGCTAAGAGTAGAAATGTTGGGTCATATAGCAGATTCATTTATGTGTAAAGTTACACTTTACATTTAGATTTTACTTAAGTTACACTTTACATTAAGATTTTACTGACTCCTATGCCTTCAGCCCCCACTTCACAGTTACACAAAACAATGATGATAAGCTAATGGAAAATGCCAAATTGTGGAGTGAAGATGTTTCATTTTATTGTGTCCACAGCTAAGACATTTGTTGATGGTAATGGTTTCCTTGTTCATCCTATATAATGTAAGATGATATAGACTTGCCATGTGAAAAATCATGGACTGTTCCTTATCTTATTAAAGGATTGTGCAATTTTTAGTAAAATATCTAGGGAAATAAGCCTTATGAAGACAGAGTTTATAAACTAAGCAAATGAATTGTTTATATATATAGATAGTGACAATATGAAGAGTCATGTGGTCTCATAACATTCCCAGGTCCAAATTTTGGCTTCCAGTTTAGAACTTTCTAATGCAGGGGAAAAAATTCAGAGTATGTTCATTTAAATTTGATAGTTATTTTTAAAAACAAGTTAATGAAGTAAAATGAACACAGAAGGAGCCATAGATTGCTTTGCATTGTGGTTCCTGTCTACTCTTTTTTCTTTTCTTTTGAAACAGTACTGTTTTGGAGTGATGGGATGAGACATAAACTTTGGGTGTCTTGTCAATCTCAATTTTCTTGCGGACATCATGTCTCTACATGACTCCTTGATACCTTCTATAGTTCACGAAGTATTTAGGTTACATGTAAGAGCTTTACATCCAGCTGCAGAGAGGTTTTAGGCTTTGCTTATGCCTTTGTACAAGTCTAATCTTGTGTTAAGATCTTGCAATTAATGGATGTAGAAGGGTTATTTTTCTTTTCCCTCAATATACTCTGTAAGATGCTACTTCCTTTATGAATTATTGAGAATAACTGTGACACTACAGATCTGGGTAGTTCTGTCCCTAAGCTGAGTACCTTCTTTGATTTAAATTTTGTGTTTGCTAGTGGTGTGTTCCCTGAGATACTTCAGCTAAGCAATCATTTGATTTTGCTTCTTTGGAAAGAAAAGATAATTCGTATTAGAGTAAAACACCCCTATGATAAACTAAACTACACTTTAACAGTTTCACATATGTTATGCAGTAGGCAGTAATGACAGACAGTGATGAACTTGTGTTATTTTGGTTAAAAAAGATAAATATTTTAAAGAATACTAAAGTCAAATGAAACAGCTAACAAACAGCAATAAAGACAATTAAGTTTCCTGCCAAACTAGTATAGTCTAAGCTACTAGAAATAAATATTAACCATAAATATGTGGTTATATATATAGTTTTTGTATATGTATATGTGTGTGTACAGTTTTTGTATATGTATGTATACACACACACACACACATAAACTATAATCATAAAATGAAAAAAAATCCATCCTTTTGTCCAGTACTTTAATTTACTTGCAGGGAGTGGAAGGGGCAGAACATAAGCACTGAATACATAGATTGATGTTTTTCAGTTTTTTGATCATTATACATAGTAAAATGCCACTTGCTCTACCTGAGCTTACATATCTATTCTGTTGTATTCCTTTATCCTTTTTCCCTCTCTTCCTTCCCCACCCCTCCCTTTCTTCTTTTATCCTTTCTACTGTCCTCTCCACTGTACTCTTTCATTTTTATTCCACTCTAATATATTCTTTTTTTGTATTGTTTAATAGATTCTAGTAGACTTAAATGTTACTGTCACCAAACAGTGGAGTGCAAGTAAATAATGCAGGTTGATCCAGATACTTCTGCTTATTTAATTAGCAGCTAAAAGTCAATATTCTTCTGTCTATATTTTATTGTTCTTCTATATATTGCTTATAAAACACCCTGTATAAAATAGCACTATTGAAATACAATTCATATATCGCAAAACTCATTCATTTAACTGGTATAGTTCATTTTTTTCAGCAAATTCTTTGAGTTACATAGCCATCACCACAATTCAATTTCATAGACACAATTTTATCTTACCAAAGAAATCCTGAACTCGATGATAATCACTCTCATCCAGCCATCCTCCCTCCAACGAAACCTTGATAACAACTAATCTAATTTTTATCTTTATAAATTTGTTTATATTGGCCATTGCTCATAAATGTAATTAAACAATATATAGTTTTGTGACTGGCTTTTTTCATGTAGAATAATATTTTAAGGTTTATTCACATCATAGTATGTCTCAGACTTCATTTTTATTGCTAACAGTCTGTTGTATACGTTGCTACATTTTGTTCATGCTTTCATAATTTGGTGGACAACAGAGTTGTTTTCAGTTTTGAACATTGTGAATACTGGAGTTATAACAGTCATATATATCTTCTTTGGTTTGTTTTGTAAATATCTGCTATTTCCATATGTACTGACAGTGAAATACTGTTTAGCATTTTGAGAAACACCAGGAGGTTTTCCAAAACTGTCTCATTATTATTATTGCCTATCTCTTTTATTATAACTCTTTTAGTGGATGTAGAGTTGTGTATCACTGTGGGTTTAGTGTGCATTTTCATAACGACTAAAAATTCTAAATATGTTGTCACATGTTTTCTTGTGCTTATTGGCCCTCTGTGTATCTTTAAACAATTGACTTTTCATATGTTTACCACAGTTCACTATTGCATTTAGTTATCTTTTCTGGATACAGATTCCTTACCAGTTAAATAGCTTTCAAATGTTTCTTTCATTTTGTTGGTTGTCTTGTGACTTTCTTACTAGTATCAATTGCGACCCAAGCTTTTACTTGTGGTAAAGTCCAAATTATCTCTTTTTCCTTTGATGCTATATCAAAACTACTGCCTAACATAAGGTGACAAAGTTTTGGTTCTACATTTTCTTGTAAGAGTTTTATAATTTCAGCTCTCATATTTAGATCTACTGGTATATCATTTATGTGACATACCATTTAAAATCTAGTTCATTAGCTGAAGGTCTAAGAAAATAGAAAATAGGCTTCTGGTGGTGAGCTAATAAACAGCAACAGTAAACATAAACATAAAATAAATAGA
The DNA here is from genome assembly GCF_000260355.1 of Condylura cristata. Taxonomy (NCBI): domain Eukaryota; kingdom Metazoa; phylum Chordata; class Mammalia; order Eulipotyphla; family Talpidae; genus Condylura; species Condylura cristata. The sequence goes on along the minus strand of NW_004567103.1, from coordinate 70,176,598 downwards.
GGAAATATGGGCTTACAAAACCAATGAAAGATGTCAACATAAGGCTTAAGGAGAAAATGAGTCTCAAGGAGAAATAGGAACGGTGGATTTTCCTATTCAGGAAAAGTGAAACTGATTGGGATGGTCAGTGTTTCTACGTAGTCAGGATTGTCCACCCTCATAAAGCAGGTGAGTCTTTTTTTTTTAAGATTTATTTATTTATGCATACAGAATTAGGGTACAGGCCAGAGGCTCAGGGGCGGTGAGAGGCTTCACCAGAGACAGAGTGGGGAACAGAACAGGCAGATCAATGAAGTACACTGCTGAGGGGAGCAGCAGGGGAGAGGTCTGCTGTGCCTTGTGGATCACTTCAGGGGCGGGGATCGAACTCAGGTTGAAGTGGCTTTAGCTTCTTAGTGTTGTACTTTAATTTAACCTGCTGTGCCACCAGGGAAGGCCCAAGCAGGTGAATCTTAATATGTTGAGCAGATTGTTCAGATTAATTGCAGTGGTTTTAAAAGCAAAAAAAAAAAAAAAAAAAAAAAAACACCTCTTAGCTGTATGCAAATTACTAGCCATCAGCTTCTTGCTATCCTTAATCTCCAGCATTTTTCATTTGATCTCAGTTCTTTCTTTTGTATTCTATTAAACTGAATTTCAACTGAGAAATCCCCCACTCTCAATTTTTAGTAGCTATTTATATAGAAGTTTGCAAATTCAAGAAGTTGATCAAATCCATTCTTAAATCTATCAATTCTCCCTTCCTGTTAATAGAATACTTGACAAGTGACAGGAAAAGTTTGAGCGTTCTCCTTGTATTGAATTAATTTCGAGAAGTTAAGTTACTCCATGGATACTTACACCTCTCTGATATTTTAATATAAAACACAAATGCTGTATGAGTGAACTGTAAACCAAAGTTACCAGCCCAAATGATGTTGAATTGGAACATTCACTGTCCATCAAACATGATAATCCTTGGATCAGCACAGGAACGCCATTGCCTTGTCAAGATGTCTCAAACTATGACCTGGATAAAATGAAAAGTCTAATGAACACAGTCTATGCAGCTCCCCTTCATTATTCTCTCCCCTCTGAACGTCACAGGTTGTATCTGGTGTCAGGAGCAAATCATGTTCTGACTTATATCCACACTAAACACTTTTGCAGTCATAAAACATCCTGCAAACTGGCTCAGAGACATCCATTTTTAAACAGCTGACATTAATGATGTATAGAGAGAGAGCAAAAAGCTGTATTTTGCCCATCTCAGTATACTATATTTTCTAGTGAAATATTGTTGGAAGAAAAACTTGTGCATCAAACTTCTTTTTAAGAAGAAATGGCCCCTCAGGAGTGTGAAATGCTGTTAGAGTGATATTTTCTCATTTAAAAGACCCTAAAGTATGCCATATGAAGAAATGCAATTATGTACCATTAGCATGTTTTTGTAGCTAGTAAACATCCCAAAATGTGGCCTTATCTTTTACTGTACAGAATTTGATTAATTAACTTGCTCTGTACTTTGTACTACTAGTGTTCTTAAAATATATAATAAAAAGTACAAGTGCCAAACAGAGTCAAAGCAATATAAATATTTCTTAGAAGCAATACTTTAAGGAAAGTGATGCCGCTTCATGTATTGAGCACCAATGAATACTAAATTAAGGCTGTGACTTTGTCTGGAAATGTGGCAAAAATCTTGTATTTGACCAATGTAAATGAAGTCGGTCTAGAGTAGACAAAGTAATTTAAATTTAGTTGGAATTATGGTAGTGATTGTGGCAGTTGAGCAATAATTTTTAATAATATAGTCATGCAAAATTGGAGCACATACCAAATTTCAAATATGTATGGAGTTTGATACTAAATGAATTATGAAGATTTCTTCATTAATAATTATCTGTCCATTCTCAACAGGTTTTGATGAAATATTCTTTTATCATGCTCTGCATGCTCTGCAATTCAGTTTGAATAAAGGATGATTTTTTTTTGCTATGTAAGACTACTTCGTTCTGTATAGAGGGAAAATTCAAACATTTTCAACCATAAGTTCAGTTCAGATTTTATTTGTGCTTCTGTATATGATCCCCAGTTGTATAATTGCTCTATTTGATACAATTCAGGGATTCAGGGAGATTTGAAAGAAGGGGACGTGAACAGTTCTCTGTGGAGAATGAAATTATAAATGCCTAACAAGTATACAAGTGCTTCCTTCATCACGCAGCTAGGAAAGCTCATAGGTGTACGTATCCCTAAGGGAAGAGCATGGGCTGGGATCAAGCCAAATGATGTATCTCATTGCCAAGTGTTGTTTTAGGCATTTTAGTTATCCTCTTTGTATCTTCATCATCCAAGGGAAATTATAATATACACCTTGTAGCTTTGTTTTTGACGTCCCATCTTAATGAATTGAAATGAAATAAATGGTGCATAACTGGTTCTAAAATTTTTATTTATTTTTAAAATAATTTTTTTATTTATGCATTTAAGAACTGGAATGTAGCCCAGAGATGCAGGTTATAAGAGGATTCACCACAGATAGAGAGTGGAGCAGAACAGGTAGATCTACTGAAATACACTGCTGAGGGGAGTTAACAGGGAAGAATTCTGCTGTCCCATGTGGTTTAGCTACCTGGCCAGGAATGGAACTCATGCCCCACTGGCTTGCCATCACTTAATAATGCTGAGACTTAACCCCTGCACCACCAGGGAGGCCCTAAATATTTATTTTTTAGTATGCAATTATGGATTCATAATTATAACTCCAAATTATAGTACATGGCCCATCTGGTATCTGCAAATGGTATGGACTTTCAAAGGAGATTCTGCCAGAAAAAGCTAGTGATATGGTTGTTCCATACAAAGTTGTCATTCAGTAAATGATAAAATTAAGACTATTTTAAATAAGTTTCCTATGGGCAAAGTGGGGGGAAAGACTTATATTGGAGTGTGCAGAGGTCAGGAACACATTATTTTCCCCCCTCTGTATCCTTACCTGAAAGAATACTATTTTTTGGTGAGTTGCCAAGTATACTTTCTCTGTCATTCAACTATGGAGGTCAAGGATATATTCCTGGGGACCCCTAACCATGGGAAATCAACAAGTGAGATTTTCTGAGATTCATAACCTCTTCATTCTGGAGGCTATTTTCACTTCTCACAGGTGCTAAAGTTTATACTTTCTTGTATAAGCTGTTGAGAGTTTTTTTCACTTAGTTGGTATCTCCTTAAAAGTGGTTCTTATATTCCAATATATTTATTTTTTCATTTATCTGTTAAATTTCTAGTCCTTTTGCCATTTTTACATATTTTAGGTATTAATAGTTTGGTCTTTATCTTAACTGCTTTATTTTCTTTTTTCTTTGAGGTTCTTTTATATTACATTTTATTTCATAAAATTTTCTTAATTAGCTATATTTCTAAAATTTCATTTTCCTTTTACTTTGTCTCTCAATTTTCATTAATATATTCATATGGTCTTTTTTTTTTTTTTTAAATAATGTGAGTAGAATACCTGGCCATATTCAACTTACCTCTGAGGATTAAAACATTCCTGAACAAGAAGGTTGGTCTGTTTGTACTCCATTTATCTTTCAGAATTCTCCTAATGTCATGTAGTCACCCTGCAAAATTAAATCACTAAACAACAAACTTAAAACACTAAGCAACTATGACTAGTGTGCCCTGACCAAATTCTTTCTGAGCCAGTGGTAGTAGACTGGCCAAAGATCATCCAATGAGATTTTGAAAAACATTTTAAGTCCTTCATATAAGACATTTATACATTTACACAGACATTGGGAACTAAAATTCATGGTTCTTTTGTTTGTCTTATGGAGACACTCATTTTTCTTTAAAACATGAGAACTGGTCTCTGCTAATAGGCCAGAGATTCAAAGACAGATTTCCATTCAGGAAGGACCTCTATAAAGTACCTATATGATATTTATAATAAACAATTAATGACTTCTAAACCATCTAGCAGAACTCTAATAAAGAATAATTTTTAAGATGACTGTATTAAACTGAAAATCCTCTGATTTAGAATTCTAGCGTGTAAGAATTTTTTAAATGTTTTTGGTAGCTATTTTAAAGGGTTCTGTTGATGTTATGTAAGGCCCAAGAATATTTAACAAATCAGCTCTGTGGATCTAAAGTTGGTGGTGTACAGAACTGAACTTTAAGCAAACACACACGATAGTCTTCTCATCTCCCTTCACTAACTGATCATTTTAGATTTTACCTTGTCAGATTTTGACATTCGAATTTGTAGAAAAGTGGCAGCTAAGTTTTCTGAGAAGAATGTCACCACGATTTGTCCAAGAGACTGTTATTCAGCTGTATTTGATTCTATCTATTGATCAACAAGACCCGTTGTTTTCCTCTTTGATTCACATATTAGCACCAAAGAACAGCCCTTAGGGAAGCAATAGTCCCAGTCCAGATTGTCTATGAGTAAAGCTTTGGCAGTAACTTAATCAATCCTGGCATCCAAATCCCTAGAACTCATCACACGAGCCAATGAATACAAACATCATTTAAAAGACAGAAGTTAAATTGGGAACAAACAACTATACAGTCTGGAGAACATTGGTATTTCTAATACTGATCATGTATTAGATGTTTTCAACACTACTATATTTTTTTCCTCCTCATCAGAAAGTAAACAGGATTAAAAAAATACAAAAATGAAAGGATACTTTTTCTAAGTCATGAATCTTGGGTATGAAATAAAGCTTATTCTTTGTAGGACTTCACATTTAGGAGCCTTCTTAATTCTCAGAATTATATCATTCCTTCAATACTTAAAGTTGGTACATTCAGGTAATCTTACGCAAAACTTTGTTCTTTGGAAATGAGCAGGCTTTTCATGCTGTTGTTCACCAAATGGCAGTCACTAAACAATTCTCCGTTGAGTATTACCAGGTAGCACATGAAAGCCAGTGTTTGGAATTCCATTTCTGTAAGCTTCGACTGTGCTAGTAAGAAATTTTCCATTTAGTATATCAATATGACCCCGTAAGCATCTAGGGACATTTCTTAGAGTTTAGTTTGAGGATAATTCACTGTAAGTACATTTCTAACAATAAAAGTTAAGAAAAATCACATCTCTTTCTCTGTTCATGAAATTTCACCATCAGTGTGCTCTTGTTGATTTGCTTCTCTTTGCACTTGTACTTTTACTTTTTTTCCTTTTAATCTTGTTAGCATTTTTCCTCTTTTCAAGTTTACTTTTTTATGTACTATGTTCCAATATTGTATTTTGGAAATTTGCATTATGTAGCTATAATTCAAACTAACCTATGAGGTACAATTGCACCAATGACAGAACTTAATTTTAACTTCCTCTCTCTATTTTTAAATTGTTATTAAGCATCAAACTGGATATCAAATACAGAGACTATATATGGGATATTTGTTTGTAAATTCTCTAGCACTTCTTTCCCTCTCCTCTCTAAATGCCCCTCCAATTTCTAATAAGGTTCTTAAATTCCTACTGCCTCCCTTAAGACTGAGGAAACTTCTGTTCTATCATTACAATTTCTTTCTCACTAAAAGTTTATGGCATCAGTTTCAAGGTTTGACTTTAAATTTCCTCATAATATGCAAAGCCATGTTTTGAAAATTCAAAAATCCTTTTATTAAAACAATACTCTTGCTAATAAAGTATGCTTTGACTTTTATTTTTTCTCTCTACTATACATACAAAACATATCTGTTTAGAAATGATGATGTCCTCTTTGTTCTAGGCTCATCTACACTCCTCTTTGAGGCAATAAATGCTGTCACATGGAGTATAACAAATAGGAAGAAACAAAACCTTATTCAATTTCTCAATAGATTCTGCCTACAGCAATCATATGAGTCACTTAACCACCCTCACTCCCCCACCCCCACAAAGAAAATAAGCTCACTCCTGGCATTCTGATCTTTTTTCCACATGTACTCTGGGGGAGTGAGGAAATCACTGAAGGCATATCTCAGGAGCTGCAGTACTTCAGTCTTTTCTGTCGTTTCTTGTTCTGGAATATCTCTACTTATGGAAGTAGGTTTTATTATTATAATAATTATTATTTAATACCTAGAAGATTTGTTTAATTAAAGGTGCCTTTGTGAATCTATTTTTGTGGTTTTCAAATAAATATATCAATTGCCCATTGCTACAAAGAACTCTTAAAGTCAGGTCTCAAGTTCCAATACCACTGGCACCCTGGCACCCGGTCACCACAACCACCACCGCTACCGAGACTGTCACCATCAGCATCTCAGTATTTTATTATTAGTTTTCCATATAATCAAGTTCTGATTCTCAATCAAGTACCTGTTATGGATGGATAGCATGAGAAATAAGTCTTCTGATATCCAAATTGTCATTATATATAAATATTGCTTGAGTCTTTCCCAGGAATGTATAAATCCAGTTGTAGAAATTATAGGAAGATGAGGAATACTTGCCTACCAATATGGATATAAACAATTCAGAGACATACCTGAAATAAAACTTTCCATTAGGCTATCCTGTGTGTTTCATTAAGATTAAACAGTCACAAATACTGGTATACAGCGATAAAAGTACAAGAACAAAGCAAAGCTTTGGTCAGAACTGGAAAATGTATGGAAGAGATTAGGTTTAAGTGATGCCAAGAAAGGTATAGTATGAGAATGGACAGTCTTGACTTATAAGATATGAGGCGTCAGTATGTGTTAGAGGGATTAATAAAAGAGAAAAACAGGCCCTCCCTGGTGACGCAGCGGGTTGAGGCACTGCATTGAGAAGCTAAAGCCACTTCCCCATGAGTTCGGTTCCCGCCTGCCCCGGAGGTGACCACATGGCGTGGCAGACCTCTCCTGGCCCGCCCGCTGCTCCCCTCAGCAGTGTACTTCATCGCTCTGCCTGTTCTGCTCCCCGCTCTGTCTCACCGCCCCTGAGCCTCTGGCCTGTACCCCAGTTCTGTATGTATAAATAAATAAATCTTTAAAAAAAAAAAAAAGAGAAAAAGTCATCCAATGGAGGTTGGAGAAATCCCTAATTTTAGCTATTGTTTAGTTACTCTTTAAGCATTAGAGGTTTTGTTATACATTGTGCCCTAAATTTTGATAGTGGAGTCCAAAAGCTAATGCTAAATTCTAAAAGCTTATCAAAATCTCAGCAATGTTTTGTCAGAAGACATCTTTGGACACCTCCTTAAAATAGAGGTTGAAACTAATGTCTGTAATGTCAGGAACTCAGCTGAGTTGGAAGAAGTTTGAGCTGTCAGTTGGCAATGTATGGAGTGAAGCTACAAGCCCAAAATGAAAAAGTTAACTATTTCCTGGGATAGCACAAACAAGAGTCTAAAACGAAATAAAGCAGAATGCTCCAGTTCCACTTCCCCTGGGGAAAAGCATGCACACCAGTGCAGGGTCAGGTGGACCAGCACAAGTAGTTTGTCTTGTTGGGGGGTATAACCTGAGAAAAGGTTATAGCAGTTTAATGGACTCTGGACTTTGAATTATAAATAGAAGACAGGACAAGGAGCAGGGAAGTACTTGATTTTTTCTTTACAGTAGGACAAAGTGTCTTCAATATTTTCTTCACTGTCCCCCTGCTTCTTAAGGAGATCTCAGTGGAATTTCCCGACAAAGACCTCTGCCCAATATCTCACATAAAGAGACCTAGCAAAAGGCCTCCCCTTGTGGCCTCAGGGTTAAGTCTCAGCGCTGTCACTGACACTGCTTGAGTTCAAACCCCAGCCAGGGAGCTAACCCACATGGTGCAACAGATCTCTCCTGTCTTGCCCACTGCTCCCCCCAGCAGTGTATTTCAGTACATCAGCCTGTTCTGCTTCCCATGCTACCACTAGTGAATCTTCTCAACCACTCTATTTTTGGCCTGCACCAAAAATAAAGAGAACCTAGGAATGAAGGCCAAGAAGTGGATGAGCAGAGTTCACATGAGTGAGAGCCATGATAATTAGGCATCCTGGTGCTTGACTGCACCTCCCTTCTAAGACTACTGTGCCCTGTCCTCACACCAATTCTGGATGAGGAGGCCAGCCCTCATCCTCAGGTCTGCCAGGCAAAGCTTTTGTAATTGCATTCGGCCAGGTCTGAAAAACGACATACAGATTTTTAACCAGGAGCCAGAGTGCTCAGGTAGCAGGTGCTGTTCAATCTACTTTCAATTATCCCTTTGATAGTCCTTTAAACTAACCAATGTAAATAATTAAGACCTTTTAATTATTTCCCTTTGGCTTAGACTGGAAGTCATCTATGTACTCAGAAGGGTAGCACTTGATGCTTATCTTTAGGGAGTTACAATTTGTAGTCTATTCAAAGGTGGGTTATTTGACAAATATTTAGTGAAAGTCACACAGCTTATACATGCTTTCCAATATGCATGTGAAGCATAGTGTAGACACTGCTTATAGTGTTTCAACTTTATTATGAGATCCATTGAAATGAATACATGTGTTACAGTTATTCCAGAAGCTGCCACCCCATTTCAAGCACCATTATAGACAATATGCTAAGTGTTTACTAAAGTATATGCAGTGTATTAAATGAATATGCACATTGTCTACATTTGCCTTGTGTCATTCACGTGAACACCCTTCAGGTCGAGTAGTCAAGGGCAATGCTTTATTAGTTTAGGCTTCAAATTGTAATGATTAGAGCTGACAGCAGCCCAAGGCTTTGTAAGGGATATAGTAAGTGTTGACTTCAGTTGTGACTTAGCTCTAAGGATTTCATTTAAACAATGGGAGTGAAAATATCATAACCAGAGCCTATTTCACTTGTTGTGAATCACCAGAACCTAGTTTTAAGGAAAGTCTAGGATAGAAGTAATTTGAAAAAGTGGAATTCATGGGGGGGGGGGAATAGCATAAGAATGGAGCAAAGTTCACAGCTTTAACTATTATGATGTTGGTCTTCTTAAAATATATCACAGTGGGAGAGCTTTTTTTTTTTTTTTTGGCAAGAACTTACGCAGTGTTTCTCACTTCATTTAGTCTAAATTTAACACAGTATTGGTAAATTGAAAATTCCTTTTGGATAAAAATCTCAAGGAATGTGACATTTGAAATAACTAGTTGTTTGAATAATTGGGAGCTGATGTCTCTAACTAAACTATAATCAATATGTATCTCAATTATTTAATTTGGGATTTTTACTTTATTCCATAAATTGGGCCTCTGGTTGTTTTGAGACCACAGAACCTATTATGTGTAGCATAAGCAGTTATGTGGGTCTTGGTTGTTGTGGCTTTTGTAGTGTCATTTCTCAGGGCAATCAAATAGCCTGCAGGAAGCATTGTCCCTTTCATAGAGGTTGTAAATCTGAAAAATAGATTTCCAAACCTGTCAGAAGTATGTGTAAAATAAGAATACCTATTTTCTGAGTGAAGGCTTGAGGGAATCCTCTATGACTAAGCCACACTATTTTGACTACCAAGGGGTCATTTTTGCTTTCCTTTGTCATATTTGTTAGACACATGAAGCTGCTTAGTGTTTGAATTCTAGCCCAGGAGGGATGTTATATATATTTTTGGATTGCCTTTCCTATTTCACATCCAGATGAAAGGTTTTAAATGCCACAAAGTAGTGGAGCACATTTCAGTGAGGTGATCAGCTTCCTGCATTTGCATCTGATTTTTCCCACCTTCTGAAAGATTTCAGACATTCACGGTCGTTATAATTATCTAGGGAGATTTTAATAGACAGCTGTATGCCTGGCTTCATCTCAGTTTCTTTAGAAGTGTGGTCAAGGTATCAGATGTTCTCAAAATTCTCAGGCATTTCTAGTGTTCGGAAGGTTGAGAATCACTGGTCTAAGGCAAGCTGATTGTAATCTCTAAATGCCTGCCACCCACTCCCACCCACTGCTAGTCGTGCTGCCTGCTACCCACTACCACCTACTGCTGGTTGTGTCTCTGGAACTGGGTGCCAGAGGCCCAAAGTGCAGAAGAGTCCTGGTGTTGTGGGGCAGGCCAACAAGCCCGGCCCACTGAAGTGGGCCTCCGTGTAGCATTCATGCAGCCTCCCATTGCAGGGTGGCCTCTGTGCTCCTTAAGGCAGAGCTACCAGCCACATAGAGGGAAACTCTGCTGTAGTGATGATTTTAGAGACGCACACGCTAGCTGCCTGAGCTGACCAGTCCTTCCACTGTATTTACTGGGGGTGTGGGGGTGGTGGCACCAATGGAGTTGATTCATCCCACAGCTTAGGCTATAGAAAAGAACTTGTGGAAGTCGCAGGAATCTGGTTTCAGAAGGAAAGTAAACGTCTCTGAGATTGAGAAAGAGAAGGCATTGTATTTTTGACCTTCAATGTTTCTGGGGAGGTATGAATTCATAGCTCTCTGGAGGGTGCATTATCTCAGCCTTCCAAGTCTGCTTATTATTCAAACATGCCCTTTGCTGAAGAGTCTCTTACCATGCAGGTATGTAAAAAAAATCCATGAAGAACTGTTTTCTAACTGTTAGTATTGGTAAGGTAGAGAAGGATTATTTATCACATTGGACTCAGCTCTGCCTCTTATCTCAGGCAGTGGTTTTTCCACTGGGAGCCTTGAAGTTCTAGTTTCTCAATTCAGGAGGGTTAATAAGTGTACCTCACTCGGGGCTCAGGCAGCAGGTCTAATTAACTCTCATAGAAGTAAAGTGAGAAACTTTAACAGTGATCAGTCATAAGGTAGCTATTTGAGTCCTTTCATGTCTACACTTTCTTATTCAACGTTTAGGACCTTGTCAGGGAAGAAGGATATTATTTCTTGGATGTGCCCTGCAAGACACCCTAGCAATTAATATTACATTTCCATATAGCATTTTATACTCATCATTATAGCATGGCATTACTAAGCCCATTATTTCTGTTTAATATGATTTATTTTCAAAGGCATAAGAATATAACTTAGTAAAGATTTCATCCAACATTATAAGAAGAAAGGTGGGATCATGTAAATCTGTTAGTTTCCGGGTGTTTATAAACTTTTGCATGTGTCTTTCTTCAACTGATTTCCAGAGATCGGTGATTTCAAAAAGAACTTTTGTATAATGTAGCACTCATATTAATGTTTAAATGCATCTTTTTTTAAAAAAAACTCCCTTCTAATTATCTGATTATGTTAGGGTTTGTACTGAAATCAAATACCATAGTGGGTTAGCTCTATGCCTGTGGTAGTGAAGCCATATCTTGAAAAACAAGTAGCTATTTGCCAAGCTGTAGGGGTAAAGTGAGGAGAAACTTATAAACAAAAGAGAAAGAAAAAGAAAAATGTAAAGATATGATCCTGAATTGAGGAAAGAATTTGAAATGCTGTGGATAGGAATAAAATCTACAATGACAGAACCTTGTGGCAGCGCGAGCAAGAAGGTATCAAAATGAGGCTAAAGAAGGAAACAGGAGGCCCTCCCTGGTTGTGCAGTGGGTTAAAGCACAGCACTGAGAACTTCTACATGAGTTCGATCCCCGCCTACCCCAGAGGTGATCACATGGCTCAGCAGACCTCTCCTGACCTGCCTACTGATCCCCTCAGCAGTGTACTTTGTCGATCTGCCTGTTCTGCTCCCCACTCTGTCTCTGGTGAAGCCTGTCGCCGCCCCTGAACCTCTGGCCTGTGTGCACAAATAAATAAATCTTTAAAAATAAAAAAAAAATTAAAAAAGAAGGAAACGGAAACTGTATCCTATGAGGCTCCAAGTTCATGTGGAGAACATGCTCTTTCTCTTAAGAACCATTAAAGTGTCTGAAGGAGGGCACTGTGTTTATTACTAATGGAGTGTAGGAGAGCAGGAATTGGTGAGATCAGTTAGCAAGATATGGAAGTTGTCCAAGCAAAAATTAAATCAGCCTAGGCCAAGCAAGTGGCAGTAGAGACCACAGAAAGCAAATGGAAGTAAGAAGAACTATATTTATTTTGATCTCCAAACTGAATCCTGTGTCATGTATACCTTAGAAGTACCAGTAAATGTTTCCAGTGATGTGGAGCACATCACCTACAAAGCATTAATTGACTACCTAGCCCTGCTTTATCAGAGAGCCAGAGAGCACTATTTTTTAAGTGAAATGTAAATGCCATCTAAATCACACAAAACAGATATCTAACTAAGAAACAGTGATTGTAAGTCAATGCTTTTCATGGTTAACAGTCAGATATGGAAGGAAGAGTCTCAATTTTAATGTGGAAAATGTTTCCTGTGGGGAAAACAATTTAAAAAAAAAAGTGTCCGACATCATAAAGTTGGATTCCATTCAATGCTGTAAGACACACCATTATCACAATGCAAGTGAGATCTATGTGGCGCCACTGTCAGCTAACAGCTGTCAGGAAAGGGCCCAGGACTTTCTAACATTGAGTCCAATTGAGTCCAATTGAGTTGTAGAATCCTGATTTACTGAATTAGTCTATGGACCACAGTTTTGAATAATTATTCATTCCTACTGGAGAGGTCTATGAAACACACTTTTAAATAGCTATTCCTACTGGAATAATTAATGAGTTAATTTTTGTAAGGACATTTGCTATTTAATTGGATGACATTTATCTGTGCTCTTAGTCTTCTTACTGGGAGTGATGATGTTGTGATAAATCCATTAAAAATGGGTCCTGTGAAGACAACTCCTAACATTTCCTTAAAAGTCTGTAGTTTAGGCCCTCCCTGGTGGCGCAGCGGGTTAAAGCACAGCACTAAGAAGCTTAAGCCACTTCCGCATGAGTTCGATTCCCGCCTGCCCCGGAGGTGACCACATGGCGAGGCAGACCTCTCCTGACCCGCCCGCTGCTCCCCTCAGCAGCGTACTTCATCGATCTGACTGTTCTGCTTCCCACTCTGTCTCTGGTGAATCCTCTCACCCTCCGCATCTCTGGCCTATACCCCAGCTCTGTAAGAATAAATAAATAAATCTTAAAAAAAAAAGTCTGTAGTTTAAAAAAGTGATTAGATGATTTAATACAATAAGATTTGTACAAAAAAAAGTACTGTGAAATGATTCATATGTCATTTAGTCAAAAATTCTTAATGAGGTCATTATGCTAGGCTCTGGGAAAAGAAAAAATTCAAGAAACTTAGGATTTACTAACACAAATAAATACAGCTTTTGTTTTTATAATAATAGTTCTGGGACTAAATTAGAAGTTTGCTGATGGTACTAGAATGGAACAAAGTATGAACTGGCCAGGTGTCTTGGGTGGAAGGAAAAGATTTCTAGAAGCTATAATTTGAACTGAATAACGAAATAGGTGGATTAAGTATGAAGTTATGGATGGGATGCCTTCAAAATAGAGGAATCAGCATATGTATAGGCACAATATGGTCAAAAGGATGTGGCAGCTTCCTGTCACGTGGGACCCAGCATCCTTTTTTCCTGCATTGCATATCTAACAATGAGGTCTCTTGAGTGTAGACATAAAACAACCATCAAATATTCAAAATAACAAGAAAGACAGAGTGGAGAGGCATACATTTTCTACTTAAATTTAGTAGAAAATATCATACAATAGACAAATGAACTTATAGGGCTGCAACAATTCACACAAAGTATATATACCTGAAGCCACCATGCAGCTTCAGATGTAGAAAACTATCAGCAGTTTAGAGATCAGTATTCTCCCCCAAAGATAATCATTATTTTGAATTATAACATAGATTAATTTTGCCAGATTTTGAAATATACATTTTGTATATACATTGAGTATGTGCCTTTGCATCTACCTTGTTTTTGCCATATTACATTTGTATTAATTGTTGCTTGTAGCAGTAGTTTCTCTTGTTATATACAACAAGAACTACCACAATTAGCTATCAATTCTACCATTCACCAACCAGTGAAATAGTTCTCTTTATAAAAATTTTTTATGTCTTTTTGTGAACACATGTATATATTTTTGTTGGGTATATGTAGGAATGAGTAGATCAGTTTATAACTTGTGTCTGTGTGTAATTCAGTAAATATTACTAAACAATCTCAAAAATCGCACACCAAATTCTTTTACCTCCCTTAATGTATGGGAATTCCAATTGTTCCATAGCCTCTATAATTGTAATACTGTCTCTTTAATTTACTAGGTATCATATTTTGTTTTTTTCTGTTTCTCTGATGTGTAAGGTTGAGAAACTTTTCTATATGCACTTGTCATTTAAATATCTTCTGTGAAAAGATGTCTGTTACAGTTTTTGGGAATTTGTCTTTGGCAGTTTGCTCTTTTTCTTCAGATTTGTAAAAGTTCTTCATTATACTGGCTAGGTCCACTGTGGCGTACACATATTGAAAATATCTGCTCCAATCCTGTGGCATGGATGTTTATTCACGATTTTTTTTTAAATGAACATGTGTTCTTAGTTTTAGTAAAGGCCACTTTATCAACATTTCCAATATAGTTAGTATTTATGTGAGCCATTTAAGAAATCTTTGCTTTCTCCAAAAATATGTTATTCTGTTTCTCTCTAAATAGCTATATGTTTTACCATTTATGTTAAATATACTGTCCATCTGGAACTGATTTTTTTCTTTGGTGTGAAATAGTGATAGATTCACTTTTCCTCCATATGTAAATTCTAATATGTAAGTATCATTTATTGAAAGGTCATATCTCTTTCTATATAAAACAGTGCTATAAAGAGAGTGACTTTGTTATAAAAGAATAACCATATGGATCTGGGTCATTGCTGAGCTCTTTTTCATTTTTCCCTCTTTTTTAATGTATTGTTGGTGTTTCTTTTTTTGTACTGCATAAATATTATACTTTCTTAATTACAGTAGCTTCATGTTCCATTTTGATTTTGTAAAGCATAACTGTTTGAGCTTTGTTCTTTGTCTTGGCTGGTTTTGCCCTTTATGTGTTCAAATATGTTTTAAAATAACTTTATCAATTTTCAAGAAAGTGATGAGAGATTTTGATTGACTACTTCTTGTTTATAAAGATTGTAGAATAGTTTTACGATATTGAACCTCCCATCTATAGTAACAATTCTCATCATCTATTTTCTATGGATGCTTCAGAGAAATGTATTGTAGTCTGTTATTGTCAGGTGGAGTAATACATATTTATGCATGTAGGTATGTTTGTATGAATTTTGTTGATTCAGTTGAAACATTGAGTTACTTAAGTCCTCTACTTCTTTTTAATCTCCTGTGCGGTTAATCTATCTATTGTTGAATGTGGGGTAGTAAAGTCTCCCATTCTTACTCTGAAACTGGCTGTTCTTTCTCTTTAGTTTTGTCAGTGTTTATTATTCTGAAATTCTGATATTTGGGGCACATGTTTATAAATATCTCTGTGAAGGCTTTATTATATGATGCCATTTTTTTTCCTCTTACAGCAGTTTTTAACTTAAAGTAATTTTGTTAAATATCAAATAGCAACTCTAATTATCTTTTGCTTTTTTCCTAAAGTCTTTCTACCCTTTGATTCTATGTGTGTCCTTCGACACAAAGTGAATCTTTTTAAAATAACATATAACTGCACCCTTTATTTTAGTATCTACCTATAAATTACAACATTTAGTCCATTTCTATTAGAGAAGCATTTACTTTTGTTTTCTTGTCATTTGTTTCCTCTTTGTCCTATCACTTTTTGAACCTTATTTCTAACACTAGCTTTTTGCAGTGTTATGTTTTGATTCTCTTCTCATTTCCTATAACAATATTCTGTACATAGATTTTTGTGGCTTCCAGAAGGATCACATGTAACATCCAACATTTGACAGTCCATTTCAGTATCTACTTCAATTCAGTAACATAATAAAAAAAAATTAGCTTTTGAAGAGCTAATTATTGATACTGCGGATTACATTTTTTAAAAAAGATTTTTATTTGTTCATGCATATATAACTGGGATACAGGCCAGAGGTGCAGGGGTTGTGAAAGGAATCACCAGAGACAGAATGTGGAGCAGAACAGGCAGACTGATGAAGTACACTGCTGAGCGGAGCAACAGGCAAGAGAGGAGAGGTCTGCCAGGCCATGTGGGTCAGCTCTCTGGCAGGGGATCGAACTTGTGCTGAAGCGGCCGTGGTTAGCTTCATATTGCTGTGCTTTAATCCTTGTGCCATAAGGGAGGGCCACAGATTACATTTTTACATATGGTGCAACATTTAGATAATTTGATAATGATTTTTATGGATATGTATTTAAAATCTTGTTGAAAATAGAAGTCAAATTCACAAAACAAATTTATCGATATAAAAGCTTTTATATTATAGCCCATTTACTGGGAAAATATTTCATAAAGTTTCAGATTACTAGTTAGTGTGTTTCATTTCAACTTTTAAGATTCCATTTAGCATTTTCTATAGGGTAGGTCTAGAGGTAATAAGCATTAGCTTACATGAAAATATTCTAATTTTCCCTCCCTTCTTGAAGAAAAGTTATCCTGGATATAGAATTCTTGTTTTATAATTTCTTTATTCATTTTAATCATATGATTCCATTGCTTTCTGGACTAGTTCTACTGGTAGTCTTACTGCAGTTCTATTATACTAAATGATTTTTTTTTTTTTACTACCTTCAAATTTCTCTCTTTGCCTTTTGCAGTCTGATACATATATCTTGATGTGGGGAACTTTGGATTTACCTTCTAGATTTCACTGGGCCTTTTTTATGTGTATATCCATGCCTGTTTCATATTTAGGAAGTATCTACCACTATTATTTCAAATAATCTCTCTTTCTTTCACTTTTCTTCTGGATTTTCTATAAACTTATATTGATATACTGATAACCTCATATATTCTTTAGGTTCTGTTTACCCTTCATTACTATTTTTTTTTCTTTTTGCTCCTCATATTTTATAATATCAATTAATTCATCTTCAAATTCAGTTTTGCCCCTCTGATTATGTGAATCTTTAATAGAAAGTAAATAGATTTATTTTCATTTTAGTTATTGTAGGTTCTAATTCTAAAATTTGTTTGGTTTTTCTTATTAGTATTTCGTTGTCATTGTTGGTATTCTCATTTTGTTCCTATATTGTTTTCCCTTTTTTTTTGGTTTTCCTTTATCTCTTTCAGCATATTTGAGACAGTTGTTATTAGTCTTTTTAAAGTAAGTTTAATGAATGTGTATCCTCAGGGTAGAGGTGGAGATTTAATTTGTTCCTTTAATTAGGTCATGTTTCTTTCTAAGCCATGTGATCTTTCATCGAAATGTGGACATTACCTCTCCCAAGTTTTGCAGAGTAGTATGGAAAATATTTAGTAGTTAGTGGGCTTTACACCTCGGGAACATTCAAGGCAATGCTTGAAAATATCCTCTAGTGTTTTTTCTGGGTATGTGTCCTGTCAAGACTTTCATGTGTACTTTTATTTTTTGTTCTGTTTTGCTTTGCTTTTTCCAATTTCCCTCAAATGACTTCAGTTGTCTTAATGTCCTGAATGGCATTATCCAAGCTTCTTCTTAAGGCCTTCAATGTTCTGTTCTTCTGTCCAAAATAATTTGCCCCCAGCTTTCTGCTGGTCTGCCATCTGCCTGTGGCCTCCATGCATTATACCACCTGCATTGTCTACCACAGCTTCCAACCTGAGATCCAAATTATGATCTCATTTCTAATCTGAGCTCCAATTCAGGCAAGACGTATAAACCATTCCCTCAGGCAGCCCACAGATAGGCCAGAACATTTCTAAATTACTCCACTCTGCTCTTTCTATCTCAAGAGAGGAAATGGGAATTGAACCAAACTACAGATTGACCAAATTATACTGGGAAGAGATGGAGTAGGGGGTTAGTAAAAATAATAAGAAATTTCCGACCATTTTAAAGGTAGCTTTTTTTATTGGTTTTGCGAATGAATTACTTGGTCGCTCTAGATCTTTGATTTTTAGAGCTTCTCTGAAATCTTGTTTTGTATTCTATAATTTCAATTAGTTTATTTATTTGCAGTTTTGTTAAGGGATTATTTTCCTGGGATTTCCTAGTTCAATACCTTGATAATTAATATCTTTCAGCCTCTTCTGTTGAAAAATTAATTACCTCAATCAGATTAGTATCTTTGTAATCACTAGACTTAAAAAAACATAAGCATTTGTGAAACTATTCTCATGTATATTGTGTTGCATACCTCTTTCATTCTACCTAGCTCTTAGTTTCTAGAAGTGATTTTCAACTCTGAAAATGAAATAATCTTACAAAAGGAGTTCTTAAGGCCACTTTCACATAGTCCCTAATGTAATTGACTTGGATTGACTAATACCTACCTCCAATTGCATGTGAGAAGCAGTTTCAAATCTTACAATTTCATATCTAGTCTCCACAACCTTTCTTCAGTTTCCTTGTCAAAAATCTACCTGACTTAATGTGACAAGTACTTAATAAACTTGAGTTCTTTCCTTAAATGTTCAATTTAATTTTATCTTTTCTTTGTTTTCTGACTTTGTAATTAACTTGACTAGATTCTGCCTCACTTCTATGAACAAGTAGCAGTTTTAGTAGTTGGGCTTCTGGTTTAATTTGCTGCACTTCTGCATTCTGTTGGTAACTGATGTGTAACCTTCAGTCTGTCAAAAAAAAAAGTACATTGATTTTTTCATTTCAATGGATAGACTATTCCCTTGAGCGGTTCAGAACTGAATATTCTTCTGATGTTGAATTTTCAGCATTTCTGATACTCCTCCTCATATATGTAAAAATCAAATATGATTTTTTTGTGACACTATCAATATCAAATAATTTACCAAATAAAAAGTTTTCATCAATAGTCCCTTGCCTGGACACACTATGAACATGAAAAGTTCTCATAATTGTATCTGTCCTACTTTTTCTATTCCGATACAGTGATTAGGTCTGGTTTTATCTCTTTGAAACCTCAAATTTCTTCATTTCATTTTCTAGGTTATTTGCTTGCTACCCTGAACCTTTAGTATTTCTAAAAACACACTGCTATTCATATCTTGTAAGCACAATCAGGTATTTAGGAATGTCTTTGCACACTGTTATACACATGTATAGCTATGCTCACAAGTGATACTATGACATGCAACTTACTCCCTAGCAAAAAGTATTGTATTGAGTTTAGAGTCAATATTCTATTACAGTTTAGATTGAATAACAGTTAACTAGGCGACATTTGAAATGACAAGAAGTTGCTCAGACTGATAGCTGATATATGGATAGCTATGATGACATAAATATATAAATATACATACATATATATATATATATATATCTTCCCTACATATAGAAATTAACAGTGCTATAACTATAGTGAAATGAGCAATTTAGAGCCATAGATTTCATTCTTATACTGTCTCCATTTTTTACCATGGTAGGAATCAAAATAGAGAGATCCTAAGCAGGGTTGCAGTGGTCTCTCTCCATAACTTTCTATGACATAAGATAGAATTGAAAACTGAATCTGAATACCAAGAACTGATGACAGCTTTGTGTGTTTTGTAAAAGAGTCATATTTGTT
Source organism: Condylura cristata (assembly GCF_000260355.1). NCBI lineage: Eukaryota > Metazoa > Chordata > Mammalia > Eulipotyphla > Talpidae > Condylura > Condylura cristata. The sequence goes on along the minus strand of NW_004567103.1, from coordinate 70,157,231 downwards.
AAAAAACCTGAATTATAATGAAAAAGCTAACAAAGGTACAGTTTATCTTTGGAGAAAAGATCATTTTCACATAACTTTTAAAGTGGAATATTCTCACTATACATTAATTTTGTAAATGTTGTATTCATTTTCAATTTGTGAATTTTGAAAGCCAGGTAAAGTATTCAATATTGGTAGTAGCACTGTCACTTAATAGTTATGAGGCTTTTAGAATCATTTTCCTTTCTTGATCTACCATTTCTTCATCTATAAGCATGAATAATACTGTCAACCTCTCATAATTTTAAGGGATATAGATCAGAAAGCCTAGATATGAGGTGCAAGTTGTTATTCTTCTTTCAGCAGTTTTTTTTTCTTTTTCACCTCTCATTTCATTTTTCCACATTGCAGAGTTTCTCCCATTTCAGACCCTTTCTGTTTCTACAACACAAATGGTGTCTCTTTTACAGGATGGATTATAAATATATATAAAAAGAATGAAATAACTGTGTGGTGGGCAATCTGCTAGAATGAATTCTAGTGATACACATGTCATGGTATGAGTCCCACATTCAGTAATTTATTCACTACTGACTCACTTCATTTACACTCAATATATAAAAGTTATGGTGTGTCACCTTCTAAGTTAGGACAAAACAACTGTTGAATTAATCTCATCCTACTCTCTCTTTCTAACTTGCTCTCACTAACAACTCCTCTATAGAATATCCCAAATGGCAAGGAACTGAGAGAAACTCCTGGCCAACTTTTGAGTCCAAGAAACAGTGAAGATCTAAATCTGGCAACAGTAATCCCTTGACTGAGCTTGGAAGTGAACTTCATTTAGTTAAGTCTTATGATGACTACAGAATCTGCCAATATCTTGATTCAACCTTGCAAAAGATGGCAAGACCAAAAATCCTGAACCAGATTCCCATTAAATAGAAACAATGAGGTAATAAATGTCACTCAGATTTTGGCCAAGTCACTTTTTAGGAATGATTTGTTAAGCAGCAGTAGAAAATTAATGCAGACGTATCTATACCACTCTTTTATTGCCCAGTTACTTTTGTATTTTATTTACTTATGTATTTATTTATTTATTTTTGTAATGATCCTTCTCCAGGGTATTTAAAAGTTTATTGGTGTCAGTGGTTGAAGAAATCACATGTTCTTTACAAATGCTTCCATACCATTATCTTCTCTCAGACTCCATAAAATAAAATAAAGATCAGGCAACAATTTTCTTCAAAACAGATGCTAAATAACACAAAAATATATTGGAGTAGTGAATTAAAATATTGATTTCATTAAGACCATTGGGTAATAATCAGAAAACCATTTTGAGTATCTAATCTTTTGAAAAGCCACCTGAGAAATACAAATAAGAATAAAATATTGTTTCTGCCTCTAAGGCAGTTACAATCTAGCTAGCAAAATAAGACCAAAGCAGATTTAAAACCTACTAATACTCCAATGCAATAAATAATAAATAGGTTGCACAGACAGTATACAATCTGGAAATGAAGAGAATAGCTTACCAAGAGGATGCAGAGCATGGTGCAGTCATTTAAAATGATTAGAATTAGAAATTAACCCAATTTCCATTCCCTGCTTTTACCAATACTAGTGTCCCCTCCCTGATAGTTCATTTCATTATTGATTGTTTATATCATAAACAATCATAGATAGATAGCATTTCATTTTACTTTTGAATTTATAGATGAGTACCAAAAACATTAAACAGTTCCCTGATACTAGAAGCACTGGGAGGAAATAAAAAGGTCATAAAACTCCAAGTAGCTGAAGAAATATAGTCAACCAATTAATGTTAAAAAGTACATTAAAAATATATCATTTATAGGGCCCTCCCTGGTGGCACAGTGGGTTAAAGCACAGCACTGAGAAGCTTGAGTAACTTTTGCATGAGTTCGATCCCCGCCTGCCCCAGAGGAGACCCACATGGCGCGGCAGACCTCTCCTGACCCACCCGCTGCTCCCCTCAGTGTATTTCATTACATCTGCCTATTCTGTTCCCCACTCTGTCTCTGGTGAATCCTCTCACCACTATACCTCTGACCTGTACCCCAGTTCTATAAGCATAAATAAATAAATCTTTAAAAAAAGAGAAGAGCCTTAGTAGAACTTGTAGCCAAAGCAGACTTGAGAGTTTCCTGCAAGACACATAGAGGGCTAAGACCATAACTATGCAGTGGTCCCGACCAATTTTCATGTAATTTCTTCTATAAGTACTTAGCAACGTTCATTTTTAAAGATTTATTTATATTTATTTATTCATACAAGAACTGGGGTGTAGGCCAGAGGTGCAGGGTGTGAGAGGACTCACCAGGGACAGAGCAGGGGGCAGAATGGGTGGATCTACTGAAATATACTGCTGAGGTGAGACATGAGAAGTCTGCTGCACCATGTGAGTCAGCTCCCTGGCCAGGGATCCAACTCATGCTTCAGTAGCTGACAATAGTTTGATAGCACTGAGACTTTAACCCTTGTGCCACTCGGGAGGTGGTAGAGGGCACATCATTCATATTTTTTAAACTTGAATAAGTTATCTTATTAATGATAGCAATTCTATTTCTATAGCAGTATGTGTCTTTCAGAGTTACTTTTGTTTTTGGTCTGAAAAAGAGTTTACTAACTCTTGGTTTAGAGAAAACTCTGGAAAATCAGAAAATTAGCTGTTCAACTACCCTTGATGATAATTCTCCTAGTTAGAGCATGTAAAATTGACATTTTTATCCTCTGTGGTATCAGTGGGCAGAGTGAGGGAAACCCTGGATTCCCAAACCTGCCTGTTCCACACAAATTGTACCATCTACCACATAAAGACAGATGTACACTTAGTGTATAAAGCCTTTAATAGAATTAGTATGCAAAAAGAAAGAAGAGAAGAACTGCTTCCATATGAAGCACCCAAAGTTACTCATCACTTTGTGGGTACATACCTAACCAAACAAGGGTTGTCTAAAGTAGACCACTGAGGCCCAGAAGCGTGCCACGGGTCTAAGGCTTTTTCTGGTGGGAATCATAAGAAAGGGGAGAAGGGACCAAGCAAGTTTGGAGGGAAAAAAGCAAAATCAAAACACAATTCAAGATAAAGGGTCCATTGTCCGCCTCCCCACAGGTCTCTCACCCATGTCTCTTTCAAGAGTCTCCTTAACTGTCCCTCAAGTTCTTGGTTGAGAAGCAAGTATGACTTCTTCACTTGTCTCTGTGCTCCACTTGTCTCTCTGCTTCATGTGCCTCCTCCTAATTTTCTCTTCTTCAAGCTTCCTTTGTCTGGTCATTTTAGCTTCTCCTCGATGCTCAGATCCACCCTTCTTCCACAGGGCAGAGAACATGGAACCTCCTCTTTCTATGGGAACCATACTGTTACAGCATAAAGATCAGGTCATATAGATACAGATGTTATTTGTATGTCTTAAAACAATTCATTTAAGAGAATTTAGTAGATTATTTCTTTTTAGGGGTTGTAGTTAAGTGGGTATTTATGTCATAATGATTTATAAAACTGTACTTTGTAAGTTATTAAAACATTCCTATTCACTCTTTTTTCTTATTCATATTATTTTTCATGGGGGTAACAGAAAATAACTAAGAGCTGTGAACTAGGAAGGGAAATAGGAAGCACCATCTCAGGTATATTTTAGTCTATGTTGAATTTAGCTATATCAAAAGGAGACAAAAAATGTCATGATAGCAAACTGATTTAAAAATAAAATTTATTTTCAAAAATAACTTGTCCCAACATATAGGTGAAGTCAAAGACTATTCTGTAGTGAAAGAAAATATGTGCAGAAATAAAATCTTGGACCCAGTGTTATAAAGTGGGAGTCTAAGGCTCAATTCTGACATTTACTAAATCTTTGTTTTGGGGCAAGTCATTTAAAACCTGAGTCAGCATTTTCTAATTTTAAAATAATGGTAATGGCTATTGTCTAGGAAACTGAACAATACGTTATTTCTGGAAATGTATAGTAAAATAAACACTCAAGAATGCTATTTTCTATTTGATGAGCACCATAAGAAAATTTCTGACTTTATTCAAGCAAATAATTATATTTCTATACATTTCTGCTAGTGTGGAGGCATTTTGTGCAGACATAGAAAGTTCTGTTTATCATGATCAAGCTTAAATTCATAGTTTCCATTATACAAACCATTTGAAAAAGATTGTACCATATAAAAGAGAAAACATAAAACATATTTCACAGGGCCAAAGTCTTATCACTTAAAGACAGGGCTTTTCTTCAATATCCTTTCCTACTTGTTATATTTTTTTGGGGGGGGGAATATGTGTGTGTGTATATGTGTGTGTGTGTGTATATACACACACACATATATATATATGTACACATATATATAATATATATATATAGATATGCCTTTTGTTGTATCTCTACTAAAACTTCTTTCTGTGTTACTTCAGTCTTCAGAGGCATATATTTGAAAGATTCCATTACATTGTGTGGACTTATTTTTATTGGCCATTCAGTGTATTTCTAGTTTTATTCTATGATGCATAATTTAATAATAAATAATAATAAACCTTTGTGTTAGCATTTTTAGTCCCTATGAGACTGTTTCTTTAGTGTTGAATTAATGGAAAGTTTTACATGGTATCTTCCCTTTTATTTTTTAAACCTCAGTCCTTTAAACTCCATTTATTTTCTTTCAAACATTGTATCTTTGTCTTTGGGGGGGAAAATGTAATGAATAAATGTACTATAGTAGACTACATTCATTCCCAGAAAGCTGCATTTTTCATAAGGATTCAGAGAGTATTTTTCACCGTTGAAATCCCTTAAGTTTCCTAGCACGGTATTTTCAGCAGTGTCCGCACTTAATATTTATGAAGTGAATTGTTGGTCAGTTTAGAAAGCTAGTTCACTCTCCAAGCTAGAGACATTAGTTTCTTTCAATGACTATGTGGAGTAATGGTGCCATGCAGGGGGGCCTATAATGTTCCATCATATAAGGGAGATCATTTCAAGGCTAGTTGGGCAAATGATAATGTAGGCAGAGCACATCCACAAATTAGATAAACAGATGGGCTTTTATTACCAGAAATAATTTGTTCTTGGAAGGAACATCTAATACTGATGTCTGTCATACTCTGACAGTAGAGTGACATTTGGGATTGGAATAAGAATTGACCTGGCACATTTCTGAGAGGTAGCATCTCTGAAGCAAAAAGACAATAATTATTTATTAATATGTTAAATTTATAAATTAGCTATTATAAATCATACTGAGTTACTGTATTAATTCCTAGTTATACTATCTTTTTATAAGCAATGATTCCTGGAATTCTCTTGGTGCTAAAATTAATCTTAGTTCAGAGACATTTCTGTTATTTTAAGTAATTGCAAATCAGGAACATTTCATTATCATGAAAATGAATGGTTGACAGACAAATCTGATGTAATATATTAATACTTAATTTCTTAATCTTAATTTGTTCTTATAGAAATATGATCTACAGTCCTCAGAATTCTAAATTACTGATGCAATATCATTTCTATGTTTTTGTTTCTTTGTTTAGTGAACAGTAGCTATTCTCATGTATTTCACATATCTCCTTTGTAAAGGAGCATTTGTAAAGACCAATACTAATCTCATAAACAGATTCTCAATAAATATCTGCTTGCTGGTTGATTAATAGATGGGAGGAATAATAATTTCTCCTATCTGCAGTAATTGCCAAATTTGTTCCATTTATTCTTTAGTTCCTGAATGTCCTTAAATTCTGAAATCCTACTAAGAAATAAATCATTGTTTAATTTTCCACTGATTCAATAGCTCTGATTTGAATGTCTACCATGTGCTCAACATTATAGATGTGCTCCACACATTCTGCAAAAACTCAATTGCTGCTTCAAAATTACAATTGAATATAGATATTGATGTAACACTGAAGCTTTAAGAGACTGTTACAGATGTGCTTATGATGAACACCTAATTTGAGTATGGAAAGGGAGTGAATGAGAGAGACAGGAAGAGAGATAAAAAAAAAGAGAGAGAATGATTTTAGGAGGTAAGTATAAACCATTCAGTGATTTCATTGAGTTAGGCTGGCTTAGGATATCAAATATATGTCAGACACTATTGACAGACTTCAGTGCAGCAGTAGTGATGAAAAAAGACATAGTTGCTATCTCTATAGGGAAAAACACTGGTTGAAATAAAAGATTGAAGGATTAGTGTAAGTAAATCAGCCCGAGTGATGTGTTTCAGGGGATAAGACTCAAATGCCTGAAATCAATGAATAGTTGATTGATATAATTGATAATGCAAAAATCAGTCTTCCCAATCTCTTCAACAGAATCTAATTAACCTAAAATAAATTAATCCAGAGGAAAGTTAATTGAGGATTTGAGTCATATTGTGAATGTATACCTGTCATATTCTCACTGTAATCTTCATCATTCTTTATGAAGTGGCTATAAGACTAAGAACTAGTGAGAAATTCATCAGTCACATTGCAAATATATGGTTTGGTAGGGATTCAAAATGAGATTGTAAAGTTCTGGTCTTTTTTGATCCCTTGCATTTATAATAATAAGACTTTTGAAGCAAAAGACAAAGTGCTGAAAGTTTCTCTACACTATGATCTTACGTTTCAGAATTTGATTACAAAATACAAAATGCAATAAAATAAAGCAGTGAAATGAAAATTCAAGGAAAAAATGTAGTTGAATACTTTTATAGCTTTTAGAAAGTGTTATTGCTCCTTTTAATATAAATGTTCGACCTAATTTTCTTGAAAAAAATCTCTTCAGTTTCCTATTCAACATTCTTATTTTCAGTATATCTCGTTACACACCTTGTGCTTACAATAATTTATAGATATGTATGGTTTCAAGAAGGGAATGACCTCTGTCAATATTGTATAAATAAGACATAAGGCTACCATGATTTTTAAATCAAAAGTATGAAATTCTTTCAGGTTTTATGTAGAAGGGATGACAGATTATAGATTTACTTATTAAAATTAAAATAGTTTGAATAACATAAATATCAGCATATTGTCTGTATACTAAAATCAGTACCCAGAGTAAAAATTGAAAAAAAATTAAGAAAAACTACATTTGAACATTACGAAGAAATCTCTGCTGGTTTATACTCAGTCACCATTTAAGCCATAATGTGCTACTATTTTAAGATTCCGGAGTCCCTAGATGTTTCTAGGCTTGGGGGTTCCTTAGTCCTTGACTATAAGTAGGAAAGAATTCAAAACCATGTCTAGGCAAAGCAATACAAAGTTAAAGAGACAGTGCTCCTGGGGAGAGATCCTGGTGGGCATTTGCTTCCGTGCCACCCCCCACTCCCACCTATTTTTATGCTTCTTGCTCTCCTTGGACATTATAGGTCTGCAGGTAGGATGGGGTGGGGGACTGTCTTCTCCCCTTTGGTTATTTCTTGGCTCGAAGTTAGCTTTATCAGCTCTGCAAGATTTTCCGGGGGAATCTGGGTATAGTTAGCCATTAATTTTCTTTAGGCATGGGCCTCCCTGCTCTAGCTGTCTAACACTGCTTAATCATAATTACTCTTTTAGCACCACTTAAATTATTATGTAGTTTCATTTATTGAGAAAAATATATTGATGAGCTCTCTCTTCTTGACTCTAGAAATTACCAAGTGGGTTAGTTGTAGTTTAGAAATGTTTGTGGGATATCAGTTATTTCAAGGTTTTTATTTAAGATATCTATACCTTCACCAAATAATTTGTCTTGATATTATAGGGACTTATAACCTAGTTCTTTGAACAGGAAAGCTGTGAACAAACCATAGAAAGTCAGTCCTAGCATGAATCAAATTTGTACAAGAAAGCAGGTAAATTTTAAGAAATTATACATTAGAGAATTTTTTCCAGCTATGAGAGTTTGAAAGGAAAAGCTTTTTATGTGCATACATGCTTCTGACACTAACTATTCAGAGTTATAGATGCCACACTTTAAAAATGAAATTACACACAACTGTCCTCTTTTTGCATATTAATCCCAAGTCTATGCCTCTGTACTTCTGACCAATTGGTTATAAATTGGTGTTTATCGTGACTTCCTCCTTAGGGAGGTTTTTAAAAAAGGTAAAAAGAATTTGCTAGAACAACTCACATACTTCAGAAAATAACTTGATATTAAGTTCTTCAATTGTGAATAGTTTCTCAGAAAGTGCAACTTTAAGTGAAATGATATATAAGAAAATCAATTTTATAATAGACTAATTTATTTAGTGCATATTGAGCCAGGAAGATGGAAAATAATGTGTTTTGCTTTTTTTGGATATGCATGTTTTAAGTATATAAGAAATGAAGAAGGAAAAAGCGTAGATCATCTTTTTCCAGAGAAATATTGCGTGATAAGTCAACATAATTTATATTTTAAAGATAAAAATTATCCATATGTTAATGTGTATAAAATTACCAAAGTAGAAAATATAGAAATGCAATCTTGAAACTTCAGAAATGTGAAGAAAATATAAAAAGTAAACAAAAATTAGAATATGTCATTAGAATTATTTAAAAACTGCCTCCCTTCATCATATAGAACTATAATTTCTTTTCAAAATCCACAGAAATTAAAGGCAGATATGATAAAGACAAAGTAGTGGCAGGGTGAGGAAGCTGGATTCACCTCTCTATACTCATAGCCAGATTACAGCAGAGCACAGCCAGTAATTCCTGAAGGAAAAACAGACAATTATAGCACATGCCAGGAGTAACCTCAGGAGGAGGGGGATCCCAGGAAGCAGTGAAACAGACAAACAAGCAGCCCACTAAGGGGGAGTGGAGTGAGTTGAGTCCCAGTGACCTGGTGGCCCCTGCCAGCTTTAGAGTGAAACTGGCAGACCTACATGAGTAGCCTTAGCAGACCTCAGCAAGCTCTGGGTCAGGACTTGGCAACAGACCCGCCATCGTGGCCCTCACACCCCAATGAGCTCAGGATGGTCCTGGAAGCAACCCAGACCTGGTCAAGCCTGGCAAGCAGTGCAGCAGATCCTGCCAAGGGGAGCAGATGTGACAGGCCTTGGCAGAGGCAGCCGCGGGCATTATCTCCAATGACTGCGGCTGTGGAACAGCATGCTAGAGGGACACTATTCAGACAGATAGTCCCTCAGACGGGAATGGGAATCATTAGCCCTTGCACAGTGGAGACCAGTGCAGACTTCAGTAGTGTGGACACAGAGGAAATTGGTGCTACATTGAACAAGCTGTGAATGGAGAGAGGAAATTGTGGGTTTTGGACTGAAGGAAGGGACACTAGAGGGAGAGCAGTCAGCTCAGTCAGAGGTCATGGGAGGAGGAGAGCAGAAGTTATGTGGAGGAACACTCCCCAAAAGGGGAAACCTTGTAGAGGAGTTGGGATGCTCAACACAAACTGGGTCTACTCATAGACATCTACCCATGGAATACACAAACACTAATTCAAAGGAATATGTTAGTCCTGTGTTTGCTGCAGCACTATTGATAAGAGCTGAGTTATAGAAATAACCAAAACTGTCCATGGGCAGAAGAATGGACTAAGAAGCTATCATACATATATATAATGGAATACCACTCAGCTATAAAAAAGATGAACTTGCCACTATAACAACATGGATAGAGCAGGGCAAGATTATGCTGAGTGAACTCAATCACATAGAGAAAGCAAAATACTGCATAAATTCATTTGTATATGGAATAGAGAGGAAAAAATAAAGGCACCAACAAGACCAGAACAAATGAAAATATGGCCTTCGACTTGAGACTGCTAGAGGGTGAGGGTGAATGGGAGTGGGAGCAAAGGGGAGAGGAGGCCCACAGGCTTAGGGGAAAGGACTGTAGGTTCTTTGACGGTGGGGGTGGTGTGGTAATGTCTGAGGACATGTGAAACTATTCCCTTAAATTATATACAGTGCTGTATGTAAATCCGTGTTACCTCAAAAAATAGATGAGTTATCATATAACACCATGATTAGGGGTGATTGTGTTTTTGAAGGCTTCTCCACACCAATAAGCGTTTCTCAGACACCAAAGGATGTCTAAAAATTCAATTCTGACACTTTCTACCCAGAGATGGCATCAGACTCAATGGGTTAAAGACTCAGACTCTGAAGTCCACCTTCCACTTTGGATGTCAGCTGCAAGCACAGGCTATAACCTGTGCTTCTGACCAACTATAAGTCAGAGATTCCCATGATCCTGGCCTCACTTTGATTACTTCTCCAGAGATTGTCAAAACTCAGAAATCCCAATCTCACTAGATCGCCATTTTATTGAAAAGTATAACAAAGGATCTGAAATCAACAGCTGAATGAAGAAACACGTAAGGCAGGGTTGGGGGGGGGGAGTGTGCAGAGCTCTGTGCTCTCTCCAGGTGTGCTATTCTCCCAGCACCTCTGCATGATCATAACTCAGACACTAACTGAACCTTTTCCTCTTGGCATTTTATGGAAGCTACCTTTCTTAAGCATGATTGCTTAACTCATAGCCACTAGCAATTTAACTCAATCTCCAGCCTCTCTACCCTCACCTGAGGTCTGGGGGTAGGAATGGAAGTTCCATCTAATTACATTGTTGGTTCTCTAGACAGCTGTCACCCATCATTAGGTGCTTCCAAAGTTCATCTTATTCACATAACAAAAGATGCTTTTACTGTTGGGAAACTTCAAGTTTCTTAGATATTGAAAGTCAGGAAATTCGAAGGACGATGGGAACAGTGAGCCAACTATAGATGAAAACCAACGATTCATATTAGTCATCTGAATGACTAAATAAATATCTCTTATAAATATAATATTGAATATTCAAATTTTCTTCATTTGTAACAATTAGAAAGGAAATGTAATAAGCATTGGTGATATAATAGAGAGCAGAGCTACCTTCCAGAAAGGAAAAAGTGAATCAATGTATTGACTTGTTTAATACAAGTAATATTATATTTTAGTTTGCTGTTCTTTATAAATGGATGTTTTAATTATCAATGTGTTATTCCTAAAAGAACATGGAAAAGAAATAAGTACATTTCAGAATTCACCAAAGAAATTTAAAAAAATGCCTAACTCATTTTTTCTCAAACTTTTCCAGTAGAAATACATTTTCAGTATATATATATATACACACATACCTATGTGTATGTATGTGTGTATATATATATGTGTGTGTGTGTCAGAATAGAATTAGAATATTTATATTCTAACTGACATTTGGTAAAGTTTCTCCCAGATCATTTCATTATATATTATTATTTATATGTATTTATTTTATAAGAGCAGGCAGCATATTATTTTACCCACTGAAGCATATGTCAAGAACTTGTTTTTATATTATAAAATACCCTCCAATATTATTCGTACTAGTACTTTATTGTATTTGTGAATTAATAGTTATTTAATCATTACAAATGCCTAGAAAAGACAAAGGAAGTGATTTTAACCTCTGAATTAAATTGTAGGAATTTATGAAATAGAGAACCCAAGCTTAATCTAATGAATTTCAACTGTAATTGAAAATATTTCTGAGGAATAACATCAGGAACAAAAATAGCAATGCCAGCTGAGCTAAACTCATCTCTGGTTAAATGCTGCATGCATATTACAGCTTTTTCACTGCTTAAACTAACCAACTGTCACTCCTTAAGTTAACCAAATGATGGAAACTTACGTTGGTAAAAAAGTTGAGCAAAATATGTAATGCCCATAGATTACCCTAAATAAGAGGCAATATAAGATAAGTATCCCATAACAACTGAAACTATTTTCAATTCATTGGAAATATATATTACATGTCATCTTAGGGAAAAAATCAGGACTTTTGTTTACATGTTTTGTTTTTGCTTTTATTACTGTAGTTCATCAGGTTCAAGAATTCCCCTTTATTGCTAGTTTGCTGAGATTTTTTAAATCAGAAACATATGATGAATTTTGCCAAATGATGATATGACTCTTTATTCTAAGCAATATCTTTTGTTCTGAGATCTAATTTTATTGCAATCCCTCCCCTTTCTTTACTTAATGTTAACATATTGTGCCTTTTAATTTTTAAGCTGTTTTTGCATTTACCTTTAAAGTGGGTCTCTGGTAGTAGCACTGAGTTTGTTCTCTCTTATTTATATCCAATCTAATAATAATAATAATTGTGTTTTGGTGTGAGTATTGATATCTGTATTTTATATGTAATTATTGATTGGGCTGGTTTAAAAATTGCTCTCTTACTCTTTAATTTTTATTGCTTCCTTATATTTCTTCTCCTTTTGCCCTTTATCATCCATATTTTGGACTAAGCAAATATTTGTTACGGTTCCATTTATCTTCTCTGCTGGCTTACTAGCCATTATTTTTTTCTTTTCAACTTCAGTCGTTGTTTTAAGTGTTAGGGTATACATCATTAACTTCTCACACCCGACTTTGAAGTGGTAGGAATCTAGCAAGTTGGCAGCAGAGTGAAGACACCAGGCTCACCACCTCCATTTGAATTGCTAACAAAGACAATGACCTATGGAAAATAAACTGACTTCACAGCAGCAACAACCCACTGGAACAGAAGTTGAAAACTTCAATTGATGAAGTATGTTGACAGTGATACCAGGGCAGTGCAACCCACAAGAGGAAGAAGTGCCCACTATATAGAAACTCTGCCAGCTGTTGACTAACAGGCACATACCAACTTAGGGTACTCTGGAGACTTGGTACTGAACTGCTGACCGGTCACACAGAGTTGACATTCGGGGCTGAGAGTACATATTGGAGTACACAGTGGTAGTTACTGACTTGAGCTCCAAGCTCCCAACATAGAATAGTTGGAAATTAGGTGGGGGATAACCAGGTCAGATCATTTCTGTCTCCTCACAGATGAAGCTGCTACTTGCAGCTTAAGGGGGGGATAACTAGAACTCTTTACACTCCCCGGAAGAGAGCTACAACTGAGAAAGCAATCGAGATTTTTATCAACCAGAGTTGAAACACCTGTTAGCTAGAAAATGTATTCAAAGAAACAATTGCTAAAAATCTAGTGATATTACCCTATGTCTTCTGTAGTACAAGGACATAAGAACTCTTTACTTGTATTTCTTTTCTCCCAGTCTTTATTCTGCTGTTGCAATATAACTGCACTTGCTATGAACCCCATCATGTAATCAATAGAATTCTTTTAAAAATTAGCTATCTTTTGGGCTTTTCCTGGTGGCACAGTGGGTTAGGATGCAGCACTGCAGCCACTTCAGTGTGAGTTCAATCCCTCACCCTGAAGGTGATCCACATGGCATGGCAGACCTCTCCTGACCTGCCCACTTCTCCCCTCAGCAATGCATTGCATTAATCTGCCTGTTCTGCTTTCCACTCTGTCTTTGAGAATTCTCTCACCACTCCTGCACCTCTGGCTTATACCCCAGTTCTGTATGAATAAATAAATCTAAAAAAATTAGCTACCTTTTGAAGAAACTTAAATAGTAAGAAAAACACACTAAAATCCTTCTATAATTATGCACATACCTCCGTTTCTTCATCTACTTGTTTTTATTAATTTTTAAAATATTTATTTATACATGCATACAAGAACTGGGGTATAGGCCAGAGGTACAGAGACAGACTGGGGAGCAGAACAGGCAGATCTACTAAAATACACTGCTGAGGGGAGCAGCCTGCAAGACAGGAGAGTTCTGCTGTGCCATGTGTGTCTGCTCCCTGGCCAGGGATCGAACTCATGCCGCAGTGGCTGTGGATAGCTATTTTATAGTGCTGACTTAACTCCTGGCACCACCACCCATCCACTTGAAAATGATTTCCTTGTTAACACTTTCCTTCTCTCCAAAGTACCTTACTTAATATTTTCTATTACCCTGGTAATAGAATTCTTAAGCTTATATATTCTGAAAAAAGTCTGTCTCACTTTTTTTTTTAAAGCTATTTAGTGTTATACAATTTCATGTTGACAGGATCCACTGTCCTCCCCTTGAACTGCAGTGATGGTGTTTCACTATTCCTTGGCTTGTGTTTTTTCCCAAAGGAAATCTGCTTATCTGTGTCTTCTGAATATAATAATCCTTTCTTTAACTGGTTTTAAGACCATTTATCCATGGTTTCAAATAATTAGATTATGATGTGACTTCATCATTCCCTGTTCTTTGGGTTCATTGAGCTTGGATATGAAGATTATTATTTTTTATCAAATTTGAAGTCTTTCTTGCCATTTTCAATTATTTTTTTCTCAATTGCTCTTCCATTAGTTTATCCTAATTACACCTACAATTTACTGCTTGAACTTATTCCTCAGTACACATCTGCTCTGTTCTTCTTTTGTTTGTTTTGTTTCTTTTTTCCTCTTTGTATTTCCTTTTGGAGATTTTCCATCACTATGATTTCGAATACATTAAGTTCTTCTTCTGCACAACTTTTCTGTGACTCCAGTCACTATAGTTTATATTTCAGACATTGCAGCTATAGTCTCCAGAATTTCAAATTGAATCTCTTAAAAATATCTTCTCAATCTTTACTTAACATGTCTACAGTTTCTTGATTTGTGAATGTATGAAATATTTATCATTTTTTATTTAAAGATTCTCTCCTCTTGAGTTTATATAATTTCTGTTTCTCTCTCTCTCCCTCTCTCTTGCTGCCTTCCCTACATACCAGACAGAAAGATGAATAGACAGATAGGTAAATGGATGAGTGGATAAATGAATGGATGGAAAGATAGGTACAGAGATAGATAAGATAAATATAAATTTGGTTCCAGTGATTTTTGAATTTTACATTGTTGGTTTATTGCATATTTTTTTCTTATAAGTGAATATTGTGCTCAGAAATAAATATTTTGGAAATAGCTTAATTTTTCAAATTTTGCTTTTAAGTTTTGATAGGTAGGACAAAGTTTCCTCCAAACTAGAGCTAATTTTTCTCTTATTACTGACTCAAAATCTTTCTTAAAGCAGAGAAAAGAAATATATTACTTTGTTATTTTGTTTGTTTATTTGGTAGATATTTTTACTGTTGGCTTTTCCACAAGAAACAATGGTTAAGAATTACGATTTATGTGGAGATCTATATTCTTTTGACCTAAGACCTTTGCTCCTTTCTCTGGGTGAAAATCAATACTCAGAGTTTTAGGTTTCTGATATTATCATGAGTCAATAAGATAGCTTAGCTTAATTTCTTGTTCTTTATTTTGGTTTTGACTTTTTCATTTTTGCTCTCTTTGGATTTTGCTTTAACTGATTATAGATTTCAAGTCATGTTTGTCAAAATTCTTAGCACTTCCATATTAAGAAAGATGAATAGATGGATAGATAAATGGACGAATGGACAGATTGATGCATAACAGTGTATAATTATACAAAACAGTGTTTAATTGTTCATAATCTCAAAGCTGTAAGTTGCCATAACAATTCTAAACAATATTTTTATAGATAATATTTTCAATAATTTCATCAAGTTATTTCATTTTTTTTTCAGGTCTTGGTAACAAACAACAAAAAAATATCATCTTTCATATTTTAGACTTTGTCCCCAAAGCACCGATAACATCAATATATCTCAATTTAGTTGATCTCAAATAATGAAATGTTATTTTCCTACTCAACCAGTCATCATTTTTTCTGACATTTTCAAAAGTAAAGCCAAATTGAAAGTGTAGATGTTTTATAATTTTCTTGATAATAAAATAAGTTATCATACTTTAAAAGGTTTCTTATGTTAACAGGTTACTTTTAGAAAAACTAACAGATAATAAATATCTGAGCAACATATGAAAGAAAATTAATGCTTAAGTGACATTGGATACTTCCTGACAAGTTAAGATGTGAGTCAGTCAGAATAATAGATTGGTTTTCCTAGGAAATAGTTTTCAACAACAACAAAAATTTGTCAGGAGTAACTTTTCATTGGATATGACATTATTTGACAACATATTAATTTTTTTTTTAATATATTGAATTTGTCTTACTCATTAAGCCTTACAAACAAGTTTGTATTTATATTTTGGCTTGTCATTTGGTTTGCTGCAAAGTAAGTAAGTTGGTCAAAGAAACTATTAATCTTGTCTGTTTGGCAGTTATATTTCTTTTTGTAATTTATTAAATTAGCATTCAGTTTTGCTTTCATTTCTATGAGCTTGTCTAGTTTAAGGCCATCTGGGAGAGACTGAAAAACTGAAAGAATAAAAGCTGAAATAGTATGAACACACAGATTCTTAAATATTACATACATAACAACTACTAAGTCACTTCCTAAGTTGCTACTGTGCCTTATCAATTTAAGTAGTTCTTTATTTCTGTAATTATTTCTTTACTTACAACCATCCTTCCATCCATCCCTCCACCTAATCTATCCATTTTTCTCAGAAGTAGCACTTATTAATTATATCCTAGATATTTAGCTCTGTGTTTCTTGATATTTATTGAGTTAACTATCATTTATAATGCTATAGTAGGAAGATAAATATGTGAAACATATGAACATAATTGTGTACTATAAGCACAGAGTAGGAAGACATATGTTAGAGGAATCACAAAGTAGAAAGTGATTAATTCTGCTTCATTTGTTCTGTTGTTAAAATAAAAAGGAAACAAATTCTCATTTTCTCCCAATATCATTATTTCCTTTCACTTTCGCTGCCATTATGCCTGTGGCTATAAGCGGGTTTGAGTAGATTCTGGGCATATTTAAAAATTGGAAACTGTAGAAGCTAAAATTAAATGAACTGGAGTACAATAGCAAGGATTTTTGAAATACTTCTTTATTTAATGTGTATGTTGAACACCAACCTTGTACAAAATGTATTTAGTTACTGAATTATATGGCTAGAAATAATGCATCAATGTTTTGAACTTGGCTCTTTCTGATTTTAAAGCATTTTCTCAAAAAGTATTTATTAGACCATACATATTTCATATTAAATTCTAAACCATGGTAAGAAACCATTATTATAAATCTGAAACTTTGTGGCCTTATAATCTATTATGTCAATTTAAAAACAACTAGCAAATAGATCAAGATGTACCTCAGAATTGTTTAATGGCTCTCAATAAAAAATGACACATCTGTGTTTAATCATGAATATGAATTTTTAAAACATCTCTTTGCAAGATAGCTTTGTATAGCTCTACTCCTATCCATCTTGTCTGTCTTACTGTATATGTACATATGTATCTACGTATCTATCTAGCTTCTAAAACTACCCTTATTTTTAAAAACATAAGGAAACAATATATTTGCTTCATGTTGCTTTTTATTAATGATAGGGCATTATTTTACACCTTTGCTTCTTCACATTGTAGGATTTTTCCCTTCAGGTGTGGTCACTGTAGCTGTCCTAACACCAAAGCACCTAGAGTCTTCCATGTATTATACTCCATTGTTCTCTCCTTCCCACCTCCACGCCTGTTTCTCCCCTTTTTACTTTCTTTCTCCTTTCCCTGCTGTTCCTGGATGCCTCAAATCTATGGTCAGCTTTCAAGTATATCAGTTTTAAAAATTGTCTTTGATCCTCTATTTGGTTTCTTTATAGTCCACATATAAGTGAAACCCTTTAGTATTTATCTTTCTTCTGCTTCACTTCACTTAGGATAATCCTTTCCACTTCCATTCACATTGCTGCAAATGGCATAAGTTTATCTTTAGTGTGTGCATCAAGAAGATGTGGTGTATATAAATATAATGGAATACTACTCAAGATCAAAAAGTATGAAATTTGTGCTCATTTATTATAGGATATAACAGAAGAAACCTAGAAATTTAGCTGAGCATATTGCTCATTTGAAATTTTACAAAGGTAGTATCTAAAACTATTATCCTGGCATCTATACAAGTAACTTACAAAATGTGCTTTGTCCTGTTACAGAATTTGAGTTTGTCATTTTGGTAATGGATTTTAGTTGTTTATTTACATTTTGATTACTTAAGAAATATGATATCTTCCTACTATAATACAGAAATACATATACTGTTGTAATTTTGACTCTAATGACTGGTAAATAACAGCCAAACAATAATTAATCATTTAAATTTTCTTACTAAATAGACATGAATCCTATAGCTTCTCAAACTAGTTGGTTAACTTAGAAAAATAATAATGCTTGTTCAAAAATCTCAATATTTAAGGATCTAAATTTCATCCAGAATTACTGAGAATTCTTATCTGTAACAGATAGTGCTAAATAATATAAATAAGAGCATAATGTAAGCTTTGTTTCATGGGAAATCAAATATGATCAATTGTGATAAATGCAAATTAAAATGAAATTTTTCAGAAGAGAGATGCAGAGGAGAAAGTAACTTATTGAGGCATGACAGTCTTACAGTATAGAGGGCTTTATTGGATAAGACTTTTGATTACAAATAGAAATATTTCAGATAATTGAGAATTGTCACCTTAACTAACATTTTACTTAACTTATAATCCCCAGAAATAAAGAAGATAACAACTAAGTGTTTTCAAAGTCATACTAATTTTAGTGCAGGGGTTTTCAAGGCCAGTTTGTACGTTAGGAGATTAAAATTCTTAAGGTCTTACATCTACCCAGACGTAGATTTGGACTAGTACATAGGTCTCCTAAATTTATTGTCTAGAGTTATTTAGAGATTCAAAAATGTTGTGACTTTGGAATATTGCTAAGTACCAACCATCATTCCCTAAAATAACTCTTATCCATTAGGGTTCCTTGTCTTTCAGATGAATCTTTGGCATGTGCTTTGCCAAGAGAAGTAGTTCCTGTGTTTTTTCATGTGACAATTTGGAATCTAATTGAAAGCAAAATGCATGTTTCTGGTAGATATCAATGCCCCAACCACAACATGGAAGTCCAAATACAGAAGAGTTATGTACTGGCAGAAATCCAAATTGAAACAGAAGGAGATGCCAAAGGTCTGATGGCAGAGTCAAGGTTTTTGGCTTATCTATGAAGGAAAATTAACACATGGGCTTTAGATGAAAAATACCCCATCTTCATACAAAATGCAGCAAC
Organism: Condylura cristata; assembly: GCF_000260355.1. Classification (NCBI taxonomy): domain Eukaryota; kingdom Metazoa; phylum Chordata; class Mammalia; order Eulipotyphla; family Talpidae; genus Condylura; species Condylura cristata. The sequence continues at coordinate 70,138,296 of NW_004567103.1, read as the reverse complement.
ATTAATTATAAGAATAAAGTCTATTCATATCTTATTTCAGAAGAGGGTGGTTTATATTTCATTCTGGATGCACTGATTGTTATTCAATAACCTTGCTGGATTGTGCCCTTAACTACATTTATCAACTGTGAAAGTTGCTCACAAAATAAGTTTATAAGGTTAATTATCAGCACATTATGCAGAATGCAGAAAATTTGATAGTGGTTTTATATTATGCTGCCACGTGAGGGCATATTTCAAAGGGCTCAGTTCTGAGTGTTTATGACATGGTGTTTCCTTTGTAATAATGACTGTTTTCCAGGGTCTGTGCTCCCCACACAAGGTATATACCACAGTTTCATTCTTTGTTTTTTTTTTTTAAAGATTTATTTATTTGTACATACAGAACTGGGGTACAGGCCAGAGACTCAGGGGGTGGCGAGAGGCTTCACCAGAGACAGAGTAGGGAGCAGAACAGGCAGATTGACAAAATGCACTGCTGAGGGGAGCAGCAGGTGGGTTAGGAGAGGTCTGTCACGCCATGTGGTCACCTCTGGAGCAGGTGGGGATCGAACTCATGCTGAAGTGGCTTTAGCTTATTAGTGCAGTGCTTTAACCCGCTGCGCCACCAGGAAGGGCCAGAATTTCATTCTTGTAACTTAAAATTTTCACCTCCAAAAATCAATTTGCTGATTTGGTATAAAAATACATGTTTAATAATTTTAAAGCTTTTACTTAATAAAATCATTTTCTGCAATATAAGTAACAAGTTTCAAACAGAAATGCATATAGCATTTGTACTTCTGCAAGTTTATGTATTTGTGGTTGTGTGACAATATAATGTTCGGGTATCTTCTGAAAGCAATTGATACAACATAGAATTTATTGGCACTTACAGATTTTACAGTGACACTTATGGAATATATGTTTTAAATGCTTACTTGTGATATATAACTCCTGAATTCATAAGCTGATGACTTTTAGCATCTCTTAAGAAAAAACAAAATGCAAGATTAGAACACTCAGAACAGAAGTATATATACACCTAACAATCTGCTACATCCATATGGTTAACATTTTGTGAGACTATTTCCTTCTATTAATTAAACATATGCTAATTGATTGGTCTGTGTGACTATTGAAGACCCATTTCCAAGCATTATATTTTCTTAGAATTTGAAATTTGGATAAAATTTTCTTGACAACTTTATAAATCCAGGAAAATTTGGACAATTTTTAGGTAGCTAAGTCCCCCAAAACTTTGACTATGAACCCTGCTAACTTTTCTGACCTTTTCTTCCCCCAATTTACTGTGTTTCTGCCAAACTCATCATCTATCTTCTCTTCAAACATATTTGAAGCTCATTTTCACTATAGGTTATTTTTTGTCACCATTTCTTTGCCTGAAATAAGCTTCCTTCAGATCTTCAATAGCTGGCTGCTGGTTGTTATTCAGGTCCAGTTTGTAACTGGACACTCTCAGAGAGATTATCCCAATAATCGAATCTACAGCATCCTCATCCTTAATATCAACCATTCTTTCCGTATTTTTTTTCTTATTCTCTTCGTAATACATAACTATTGAGATGTATCTACTTACATATCTGTTAAGTTGCTTTTTATCTGATCTCTTCTAGAATAGAAGGATTTGGCTATTTTTGTAACTCTCATATTCCTATTATTTACAATGGCAGCATTTCTAAAATATTGGTGGAATAGAAGAAAGAACAAATGGGAGCATTTGAACATTTTGTATCTGGAACTTTCTGCAAAGCAACGTAAGCATTTCTTTCCTAAATTGGTGGCTATAAATTAAAATTCCTACAGAGGTCAGACAAATAATATGACTGAATGAATCAAGCTAAGAATGATTTTATTAAGGATTAGTAGGTAGTTATAAAGATTATGACAAACTGCATAACATCTGCCTCATCTACACACTCAGTTCTAGTAACACATATGTTAAATCTGGACCCCAATATGAAATTTTATGGATATTAAGTTTTATATGCTTTTAATGTTGGCAAAATAAACCTCTTTTTTAATTTTCTGGAAAAAAATACTTCTCTATGCTATGGCTTCCTGACCTATTATTTTCCATCCAAATGATAAAATTCAGCACGCCAGGAGAGAAGATCAGAAGGAATTCCAGGAAATTATTTAGAGCATATCACCCCAAAATAAGGGGTTTGTTACATGATATTTCTGTTCTCAAAGTCTAATTCAGAAATAGAAATCTCCAAAATAGCAGTTTTTGAGTAAGATACAAATTCATGTTTGTCTCAGAGACATATTATGTTGGCTTTGTAGACCAAGTAATCTAGTCCCCTTATATTTAATTGTATCACCATCCTTACAAATGAATTTTACTTTATGGTCATCAATACCAGCTTGACCACAAGACATCAGATCTGCCCTCCAACTAGCAAATAAATGGAATGGAAAGTGTTCTTTCTCCAACTTTTAAATTCTTCTGGAACAATTTCTCAAACTCATTTTATATTCTATAAATATTTACACAGAGAAATTGAATAAATACATGTAATAAGTTTTTTTTTTTCCTTTCAGCTTCAGGATACAGCTCTTGCCAGGTACTATTCTGGGACATAAGCACACTTACACCAGTGAACAAGAGCGTATGATCTATCCTCAGGCAATTTTTGTGCAGGTAGAGGGGAAAGGAAAATGAAAAAGACATAGAAGTCAAATATATTACTCTGTTTTATACAGTTCTGAGCTAAAGAGCAAAGCAAATCAGGACAGGAGGTGGAAAGAGAAGGGGGACACTGAGGAAGACCTCATTGACAAGACTTCAGTTGAGTGAACACACTATAGAGTGGGGGGTAATTAATACAGGGAAAAAGAGAAGTGGTTCAAAGACCAAATGCTGTCTTAAACAGAGACAGCATAAAGATGGGACTGTCAAAGAGGAAGCTGAGTAAAAACAGCTGTAGAATTATGAACAAATCTGGCAAGGGTGTACTAGTAGCCAAAGTAAAGAAAGTCTGAAGGAAATTTGAGAAACGGAATTTTCACTCATGGGTGTCATGCTTCTATCTAAAAACCCAGGGTGCTGTTACTAATAAAGATATAAGAATAAAGGTAATTATCTATATGTATCTATTATCTATCTATCTATCTATCTATCTATACAGTGCTTATTTGACAATACTTATATTTGAAACAATTTTTAAAGTTTTATTTATGCATTATAAGAGCTGGGGTGTACCTGAGGGCAGAGGGGTATATGAGTAAGGAGCAGAACAGGCAGATCTACTGAAATACACTGCTGAGGGGAGCAGCAGGAGAGACAGGAATGGTCTGCTGTGCCATGTGGGTCAGCTCCCCAGCCAGGGATCAAGCTCATGCTGCAATGACTGGCTATAGCTTGATAGCACTGAGGCTTTGTCCCCTGTGACACCAGGGAGGCCCTATTCCACATGAAATTTAAAACTTTAAAGATCTTCCAAAGCCATTCAATATGTGTCATCCCTCCCCAGTGAAAGCAGCCTTGGTGACATGATACATAAACATTACTGATTAATAAGGCACTGTTCTGGTTTTTGAACCAGCATACTACATTGATAATAAGAACTGATTCTTATTGAGTGCCTACTATGTGTCAGGTAGCATTCAGTGCATTGAATTTTTCTTTAGGTTTACTGAACCATACTTTATATTAAGTGAAGTTTTAACATACAATTTATTTATTTTCAGTAACTGTATTCATTTGTGCTATTGTGGCCAAAAACAAATTATAGAACAATTCAATCTGCATAAAATATTCCCCAGATATATTTACATTCATTCCTCTGTCCCAATACCATTCCAGATAACCACTGCTCTGTTTTCTGTCACTATAATTTTAACTTTTCTAGACGTTCATATAAATTGAATCATATAATATGTAGTTTATTTTGTTTGACTAGATCCCCTTAGATTAATGAGTTTAAAATTCATTTGTATGTATTAATATTTTGTTCCTTTTTATGGAACAAAACATTACATAACATGGATATAAGACAATTTGTTTATATATTCACCAATTGATGGACATTGGATGGGTTATAATTTAATCTTTGCAACAAACGCTGATATAGTTGTTATTGTATTGCTATTTTACAGATAAGGGAACTAAAACAGAAATTAGATTTTTTTTAAAGATTTATTTATTTATTTATACAGAACTGGGGTACAGGCCAGAGATGCGGAGGGTGAGAGGATTCACCAGAGACAGAGTGGGGAACAGAACAGGCAGATCGACGAAGTACACTGCTGAGGGGAGCAGCGGGCGGGTCAGGAGAGGTCTGCCGCGCCATGTGGATCTCTTCCAGGGCAGGCGGGAATCGAACTCATGTGGAAGTGGCTTTAGCTTTTCAGTGCTGTGCTTTAACCCACTGCGCCACCAGGGAGGGCCCGTAGATTTTTTTTTTTTAATTTTAACATTAGTTTTCATCATTTTTTTTGTATATTAGAAATACAGGATCGCCCCTTTCCTCATCAAGGTCCATACATTTGTGCTTAGTTTCTTGTTATAATTGGCCTTTCTGGTAAAGATATGTCTAAATCCTTAAACATTGGCCACACATGTAATGTTTCAAACAATTTTTCAGTGCCTTTGAACTCTCTAAAATATTTGAACTGCTCAGATGTATCAGAGATACTAACTTACACAGTTGTATCACGTGATTATCATGGCTTTATTATGAGACAGCTGTATGCCTGACAAAATATTAGTCATAAGTAATTGTCACTCTCATCTTCTTTCAATAGTCTATGACTATTTCAATTTTAGAAATTCAAAGAGGATTGTTTTCTAATGATTATGGTATAAAATATGTACTTTATGTTGTATTTTAAGTGCTTAAACTAAGGGATATCTAAAGCGTTTAAGTGCCTGAACTAAGGGATATTTGGTCTCCCAGATACTATATCTTAAGAGTAGTTTTACTGGGTGAACTAGGTTAGTATGCCTACGAGGTCACCATAGGCAGAGGAATGACATTGTGTAACATGGTGCCATGAAAGCATATAGTATTCCACATAGTAGAGAGGTATGTGTATAATCACTTGATAAGGGGACACATTACTCTAGAGCCAGGAAATAGCTTAATGCTATATTATCTGATTAGTAGCCAAACTAACAAAAGAAAATAGGAGAAAATCATTTCCTGGGGCCATGTGCGTCGATGGAGTTGCTACTATGCCCATATAGATCAAATCTTCAAAACCTTCTTCCCAGTATTTGAACTGATTCCTAAAGCATTAAGGAAATTGTCAGTTGCAAAGAGAAAAATAAGCATTTTAGTCATGTGCTGAAATGTGAACCCAAGAGACCGTTTTGCCTGTCACAGGTATGGTGCTAAATTCAGTGACAAATGGTGACATACACCTGCAGAAGTGAGGTGGGGGTGGTGAGGAGGAGACAGGAAGTGAATTATTGCAACAATCTATGTAGGAAATGTTATGGGCTGATATTGGCAGTGCCACTGGAAAGATATTTTTGAGGTAGAATCAGTGTGATACAACAATCATTTGAAGATAAAAGATGCTTGAATTTTTCATAGGATGGTTTTACTTGTAATATGAATATATTTCTTTTTTAAAAAAGCCTCCAAAGGACTGTTCAGAATAACACTTTTGTAGTTTTAGACCTTACTTTAATATTAATAGGAAAAGCTCTTTAGAGCAATAAAAAGAGAGACAAAGAGTGGATGCTTTCCTTTGTCCTGCCTGGCCCTGTTAACCTGCATCTGTCACTGAAAGGAAGCCCCATGACATAGTCATGAATTCCAGCTTTGGTGAGCTAGGGAGTTGTGACCTTCAAATTGGCAAGGGAGACCACCTTAGAGTAAATGATCATGTGTTTGAAAATCCTGCATCTTTCAAACTTGAGGGAAAAATCATTGGTGAATTAGACCATATGCTTATTCACTGAATATAATTATTACTTACTCTAGCTAATGTCACTGGAGTCCCAGATACAAACTAATGAAGATCTATAGCTTCTGTGTGTGCTGAGACCCACTCTAATGGTATTACCAAGGATCTGAACGAGGAAGCCAGATACAGCCTTAACTGTTTCTGTACAATAGGGTGTAATTTAATAAGTATCTTATGTGTGAAATAATCCACTGGGGTATGTGTGTGTTTCCAAACGGTAAGTTTTAAAAAAAATGATGTGGTCAAAAATAAAATATTAGTCACTCAACTAGTAATGTCTCTACCTGACAGCAGGTTGTTATTTTGACTGACATTGGCTTTCGACTAACTAGCCTATTTGTATGGTGTTGCTGAGATCTGTCGTAAGGAAGGCCTGGAGACTCAAAATAGAAATATCCAGAGTGGGAGACAAAATCCACCAAGAGAGATTGCTCAGTCTCTGGGATGAGATGGTTTTGCATCTTGGAATCAAGTTATTTTCAGCTGGATGATATCAACAGAGAATTTAGAAGACTAAAAAAGAATCTGAAACATCTGGTTGCTTAGCACTGGTGTAGTCATTCGTCTTTGTGTGTTCTTGAAAATGTTCTTAACTTTTCTATATCTCAGTTTCCTCATTTGATACCTGAATATCACACTGCAAAAACATTTCAAATGTGAAATATTATAAATGTAAAATTATATTAGTATCATGCTGAACCTCTAGCAAGAACAAAATATCTGTCACCTCACTTCTGTTTTTTTTGTTTTTTCACTTAGACATGTAATGTCCTACAAAGAGGGAAAAATTCCTGCCCAGTTTGTCCACAGCTGATTTTGTCCACACTTACTCTCTCTATCTTGGAAGCTATTTGAATGTTATTGTGTAGAGCTGGAACTGTCTGATCTGTGAGAAGGGCACATTGAAGAAGACATGGGAAGGGTGATAGGAGTAACCTAGCCAGAATACAATTCTCTTATTTTGGTTTCATGACTGAATCACCAAGCATTAGAGCTACCCCATAGCATTCAGTATCAGAAAATTATCCCTAAGCAAATTAAAATATTCACTTGCTAAAAGTCCTCATTGATATACACTTATACCAGTAGATAATAACTCATCAGAAGAACTAGAAACCACTTGGCAGAGAATGCCAATCTTTTGTAACCATCTTCATTTTATCCACCCTCAGACGCTCTTTTTATACATGCTCAGCTATGTCTGAATATGAAAAGAAAAAAACACTTGCATCAACCTTTTCCTCTATCAGAATATTGCTTGTCACCCCTTTTCCATTTTTGCTTTTCTTATCATCTCTTAATTTCTTAATGACTGTTAGCCTAGTTTCTGATTGAACAACTCCATTTAAATAGTGTCACTAATATCCCCTTTTAAAATTTTAAAATTATTATTTTATTTATTTATACTTTGTTCTCCCTGAAGACTCAGCAGCATTTGTATTTTAAATAACACTCTTTACTTGAAATTCATCTCTCTCTCTTTTTTTTTTTACCTCTATGGCCCTGAAAAGTCTTATTATAATTCTCTGAATAATTTTTCCATCTCTGGGTCGTTCTGCTTTCTTTTCTCCTCTAAATTTAGCATTTCCCAAATCAAATGTCTTTTCTCTTGACATTTGAAGGTTAGGGTTAACTTCTAGAAAGTGAATACTCGCTAGGCTGACTGTTGCAAAGCTTCATAGAAACTGGCTACACTGAATTCTTTAAGGGAATCAATCTTGGCAGAGGGCTGTAACATCAGTTCAGGCCACTGATTCTGCCAGGGAGAATAGCGGTAGCCACATTACATGCTCAGTGGCTTGAACCCAAGTTGCTGGTCATAGCAGTGAAGGGGCTAGTGCTCCAACACCATGAATACTGGAGCAACAGAATAGATTCTGTGCATCTTTGTAGCTGGATACTCAAAACTGGGACCTCACTTTCCTTATCACTCTGGAAGAAGGAGATTCTGGTATTTTCTTTGCCAACCAGTGCATAGATATTAGCATAAACTGAACCAAGTTTCTGCCAGTGCTCACTGCTACTGGATTTCAGTCCCCAGTGAAACCATGGAAAGGCTGGAGCCTTTCTAGTCAATGTGTTTCAAAGCTTTTCACAGTGATTCTCTCCAGGAGCCTCAGGTCCAGCGCTGTCAAATGGAGTGTGTTGCACAAACACAAGGTCACTGCGGCACGCACACCTGCTGCTATTTTCCTTTCTCTTATCTCCACTGATGATGTTCAAAAGACTAGAATATTTGCTTCCTGAAAATTCATCTTTGTTTGATCCATAACATTTTTCTCCTCAAAGAATTCATCCATGTTCATGACTTTCCTCCCTGCACTGAGAGTATGATTTATTAAATCGTGCGTCTCAGCTCCCTCGAATGATGACTGGTTGCAGGTTTTGCCTCAACAAACTCAAAAAGCAGCAACAGGAATGCACAGTGTTTTTTGGTAATGCCATCTGATAATGCCTTTGTTTATTTATTCTTTGTGATGAATAAAATAACTGACTACTTCATCCTGGTAAAATATCTTGGAGTTATCTCTGTATAGTCTATTTGTTAGTTTTCATTTTGGGGACAGTAGGATTAGAGGATAAAATGATAGCTATAAATTTTGATTGCTCTACATCACCATGGCTATCACAAACGCTGGATAGGGACCAAACTAGTAAAAAGCATATTTTTGCCTTTTGGTATTTTTGTATTTTTCTTTTGTAAATATTTCTTCATCCAAATTTAAAGCTTTTTAAGGGTAGCAACCTTATTTCTTCCTGATACCTAGGAACAGCTTTGTGCATAATTGCTGCTTAAGAAACATCAGTGGATTTTGATTAGATGATTATAGTGCTAAGTTCAGGTGTCCTTCATTTATGAGAAAATAAAAAAAATGAAGGGGGAAGTATGTAAAGGCGATGAGGAATGAAAAGGCATTAGGTGGTGTTCAAAGACATGTCATCCATATCACAATTTTTATTGGAATGAGGTCTACTTAAGGAGCATAAATGCCACTCTAACCAGTTGCCCTAAAAGGACATCAATTTCAGTTCTACTCCAGATAGCTGATACTTTCTAACCTGGTGATAATCTGCTTGCTAATCAAGCCAAAGAAGCCCTCTGCTTTTTCAATTGTTGAAGATTACAGAAAATATAAATCTGGGAATATTTATCATATTATTTGATACATATAAAAAAAAACTTTTAAAAAAATCTCCAGGCAAAATAAAAAGGAGAACAGGCCAGACAGAATAAACTGGCACATGATTTCCTGGAGGGCTACAGCTCTTACAAATGTCTGACCTTGTTTGCAGAGTTCAGGACAGCATTACTAGATTTCTCCCATCTGAAATTAACACCATCTATCTACACACCAGCAAGTGTCTAGAGAGACAGCCCAAGGAATCAACTTGTAGGTTAAATGGGAATTGAATACACAGGTTATCTGGGTCTTGAGGACAAGATATTGTCATGTGCGCTCATCGCGTGGGCCCTTGTTCTTATAAACAATCTCATTTTGTAAACTTGTTAGTAACTTTATGGGAATCACACAAATATTTACCCCAAAATATGACCCCAGTTCTCTTCTAGAGATTGTGGCATGATTACAGGTGTGTGACCCTAAACGCCAAAGTCTATCGGTATCTCAGTGTAGTTCAGTGGCTAGCTACAGCATTGCATCACCTTACATTCTTTGTCTTGTTTCAGAATTCCAGCATACAGGTTTATCTGTCTCTGTGTGTGGGTTTAATTGTGTTTTGTATGTTGTACATAGTTCAGAAACTACACACAAACACATGCTTTTGTTGTTGACTTCTCTACTCCTTTGTTAAAATCTTTGAGTGAATTTGTATCATCTATAGGCAAGGCTAAAACATGAGCTGATTTCATCTCTCTGGCGTCCTCTGCAGCCACTCCTTATCTTGAACCTTTAATTCTAGAAATTCAATTTTGTATAGTTTCCTCAAATAAAAAGCCATCACAATCAGTATCCCTTCATACTTACTATTCCCTCTGCCCTGAAAGCTTACAATCTTCCTTTATGAATAATAAAATTGTAAAATATCTCCAGTTTGATAAAGATACTTAGATAAGGGAAGATTCCTACTTTTATCATGAAAATCAGAGACTGAAAAAAAGTACAGGTAGAGAGTCATTTTCCCTGTTAGGGAAGAAATTTTTACTTTATCACTTTCTTCCCTGAACGTTATTAAGCCTCTTTGGGGCTTGGTTTCTCATCTGTAAAAATGAGTATAATAATATATATGCCATCTGGGTTGTTCCAAAGATTAAATAAGGTCATATGAGATGTTATAGGTAAAGTAAATACTAGTTTTTGTGTTCATTTCACACCGTCTTTTTATATGCCTTTATGTCTTTCTCCCAACTAAGGGTCTTATTACTTTGTTAGTGTTATATTTTTATTGAGGATTGTCCAAGAACTGTCATCAAGATGTGTTGACTTCCTATATTGCTGTTTGTTGCATTTTTAAATAGGAGGTTTATGTAAATCAAGATTTCATTATTTTAAAAATCTGACGTGAATTAAGGAGTTTGAACAAACTGTATAGACTGAGATGGAGGTATTTTCAGAATTTAGGGATTTTTAAATGACTGTTTTTCACAGGAACAAGGAAGTCATTGGAAAGTCCTTTTTCTATATTCTTCCAAGATCGAAAACTACCTTTACTATGTGTCTCTTCTGCATTCTTCTCTCTGGACAGATTTCTTCACTTAGTTTGTATTTGTGCAGTCTTTTCAGCTCATCTGCATCTCTGCTTGATGCATTTTAATAGATCTAGCTTTGAACAGCATGGAGCCAGAGTGTCTTTGTCCCATTGCTCAAATTATTAGTAGATAGGTAGATTATAATTGTTTCAGACAATTCTGTCCAGAAAAGTTAAGATTGACTGGTACGATATAGTCCCTGTTCTACTCTGCTCATCCCCAACCAGTGTCATAGAAGATTATTAAAATCTGAGACAGAGGCTAACATCTCTATTAAAGAGTTTTCTTTTAAATATTAGCAGGATTTAAGGCCACCTGGAACCTGGATGTAACTCGAGAATTTATCAGAGGATTCTGACTGGACAAGGGAATAGGTGGAGAACAGGTCTAAGAATTATCTCATTTTGGATTCCAGGAATTTTCCTTTCCTATTAGAATTCCAATTTACTTTCAAACACAGTCTTCCACCATTGTCCCACCTAGATTAGTTTAGTTTACTGAAGCTTTGGGTCAGAGGAAGAGGGCTAAGAAAACAGAGCAAATGTAAATTTTTGGTTTCTGCTAAGTGTTCTGGAAACTGCAGCAATAGAAAACTCATATCCTCTTGACTGCACACTGTGGTTCTTTCTCGAGTATCTCTCTCAACCTTCCACCATTATGTATCCTCCACATAATGATACATTTTCCCACTCTAGTTTCTGACCAGGTGAACCTCAAGGCCTTAGTTACTGCCCCAGGAAACTTAGTTCCAAGCCCATCAGTCTTGGCATTCCTCTAGCCACAGAAGTTGGGTGAAAATGAACATTGACAAAACTTAGTCAGTAGGACAAAAAGCTAACATTTTGTGAGGAAAAACTTCTTTTCTGACAGATTTATTAGAAAGGAGGATCACTCTTCCCTTGGTCAAAAAATGTAAATCAGATTGGGCCATCTTACCACTATGAGGGGTTTGTTTCAATAACAAGATATTTTTATGGAAATCAGATAAAAGAAATAAAAAATACAGCATATCTTGGTGACATCATTGACTACCTAAATGAAACAAACCAAAGACATTTTTAAACCTTTGTACTTTATAGCTATATGAACTAATTATTTCTATTATTTGTGTGTGTGTGTTTCTATTATTTAAGCCACTTGTAGTAACATTTTCCTATTTGTGTTTAAAAACAAAAATCGCCATTGGTACCTTGGATTCAACATAAAAAAGCAGTTTCTGGTTTGCTGATATATACTAAAGTAGTTGATCTTTAGACATGACTGTCACAAGAACGAAATAACTATCAGAATTTGTTTTGATTTTTTAAAAGATGTATTTATTTATGCATGTAAGAATTGGGGTATAAGCTATATATGTGGCGGGGGAGTGTTTGGGAGGATTCACCAGAGACAGTGGGAAACAGAACATGTAGATTAACTGAAATACACTACTGAGGGAAGCAGCAGGCAAGACAGGAAAGGTCTGCTGCCCCATGTGGGTCAGCTCTCTAGCTGGGGATCGAACTCATGCTGCAGTGGCTGTGGATAATTTCATAGTGCTGTGCTTTAACCTCTTGCATTACCAGGGAGGAATTTGTTTTGATTCTTTTGAGTTTGTCTTCTAATAAATTTTCTGGTTTTATGTCAGCTTTGGAAACTCTAACCTTATCCTACTATGATAAACATTGTTATTGTTTTTACAAATTCTGTCTTAAGTCCTGTGGAAAAGATAAGGAGTTCCAGAATCCCTAGTCAACCCACCTGTGTTTTTTCATTCTGATTCCATCTTTCATTTATAACTGAACAATTCGTGTGACCGAGACAATATGTTGCTCAGATAGTCAGATACCTCCATCTGAACAAGGTTGGAGAGAACTACCCTAGCAAAACATAGCAACAACCAAATGAGGGGTGTTTCTCCAGAAGATAATTGAATATGGTGATCAGAAATTGAATATATGCATTCCTTAGGAAAAAAGTTAGTGACATATATTTGATATATAGAATATCTAAAATATCCTTATCTCAAATGGCAAATGCTATATATATATATTATATAGATAGAGTATATATATATATGAAAAGAATAGAGTGTGTGTATATATATATAATATATACACACACTCTATTCTCTTCCTGGGTAAGGAGTTACTTTTCATTAAACCTTCTTCCAGTGAAGATGTAACTAAAATCTTAATAACAATAACAGCAACAACAACCAAAAAAAAAAACAGAAGGAATCAAAGATAATTGTACAAAGACAGCAGGCTTGACAGCTTAGATTCAGAAAGGAATAAGGGGAAAAAATGAAATATTTTTCACTGTTCAAGGGCTTCAATTCAAGGGCCAGTGAGACAGAATTTGAAATCATGAGGTTTGTCCTTTGGCTTCTAGAGTCACTGCTCAGGTTTTCATCTGACACCGTCAGAAAGAATTTTAAGTGTTTTGCAAGCTACTCACATATTGGAGTCCCAAAGAGCTTTTGAATGTATCACAAAGGCTGTGGTAATACATATTTTTTTCCCCTTATAGAATAGGTCAGAGGTTCTACTTAAAATCTTCTTTAATATAAAATGAACACAAGAAATTCTCAGATAGGAACTTCATGTAGAACAGAGAATGTCTAGCATAATGACATCTGATTTTATCCTAACAGAGGAATCAAATAGCTTCCAGGTAGGACTTCAGTAGTAGTAATTTTGTGTCACTAATATTCCATTAGTGGAGCTATGCAGGGAGTTGGGTTGCAAGCAGAGAGAAAAACATCCTTCAAGTTATTGGCCTTATGTGCTGTTCATGTGAAAAAAAGCAGAAACATGCACCAGTGGAGGAGAATGTAGTGATGGTAGTAGGAAGACGCATATGATCTGAATTCTTAACCATGTTGTTGTAAATCAATGTCATTTATATATTCATTCATTCACTCACTCATCACTCTTCAAGTATTTGTGAGTATTTCCTGCATGTCATCCTGCAGCATTATATGATATTTTAGTAGTGATCTTTTGGATATTAAGTGCATTCATTGAGAGAAATGCAAAAATGTAGGTAATTGTGTATATACATACATATATATATATTCTGTCACATTACGTTATAGTGTATTATTTTGAAGTAATTCTAGAGTTATAGCAGTGTTGCATAGGATACAGAAATTTGAGAGTTTATGATAAGGAAATAATCACAGATTTACTTATAAGGTGTCCCTTTCAATATTATTTATGGTAGTAAAATTGTGAAATTAATTATGTCAATATCAATTGAGGACCAGTTAAAAATAGGTATATCTATTTTATTAAGTATTTATCATCATTAAAATGGTGTAAAAATATTTCTGAATCATAACTGAAATTTTAAACATAGTCTCTAAAGACAAGTAAAAAATGAGGAAATTGGTCCTCCCTGTTGGTGCAGTGGGTTAAAGCACAGCATTAAGAAGCTAAAGCCACTTCATCATGAATTTGACCCATGCCCCAGAGGTGACCCACATGGTGCAGCAGACCTCTCCTGGCCCGCCTGCTATTCCCCTCATCAGTGTACTTTGTCAGTCTGCCTGTTCTGCTCCCTACTCTGTCTCTGGTGAATCCTCTCACAGCCCTAATACCTCTGACCTGTACCCCAGTTCTGTATGCATACATAAATAAATAAATCTTTTTAAAAATGAAGAAAATTTAGCATAAAACAGAATTAAACATTAAAAAAAAAGCCAACTCAATAAAAATTATGGGCCTTCCCTGATGATGCAAGGAATTAAAGTACAGCACTATTAAGCTATCCTCAGCAACTGCAGCATGAATTCAATCCCCTGTTAGGGAGCTGACCCACATGGCATAGCAGACCTCTCCTGTCTTGCCCGCTGTTCCACTTAACATTGTAGTTTAGTCAATCTGCCTGTTCCGTTCTCCACTCTGTCTATGGTGAATCCTCTCGCCACCCCCACCCCACATCTCTGGCCTGTACCCCCATTCTGGAATGCAGAAATAAATAAATCTTTAAAAAACACAAAAGAGTTATGTTGAGGTATAAAAAATATATTGGTATTTCCTGATGACTGCCAGGAAGTTGAACTTTATTAAACTAAAAACAGCATTCAAATTATAACAAATCTAGAAATATTTGATATTACTCTCTGCTGATTATGGCCAACTGTCACAATTAAGGGTGGATTTACTTGTTACTAGAGGATGTATGTTTGTATATCATGGATTCTTCAGTGACATTGAAAGTTGCTCACCAGATAAAAATTACTTCCATATTCTTCCTGATGCCTAAATTTCAAAATGAGGATGGGGTTTAAAGGTTTACACACCATAAATTGATGAGTAACTCAAGGAGTTAAATTTACAGTATAAGTCAGTACTGTTAGTATATTGCTTTAAGAGATTTTTTTTAAAGATTTATTTATGCATACAGAACTGGGGTACAAGCCAGAGGTGAAGGGGTGGTGAGAGGATTCACCAGAATGGGAGCAGCACAGGCAGATAGTCAAAGTACACTACTGAGGGGAGCAGCAGGTGGGCCAGGAGAGGTCTGCCGCACCATGTGGTCACCTCTGGGCAGGTGGGGATCGAACTCATGCGGAAGTGGTTCTCAGCTTCTTAATGCTGTGCCTCAACCCACTGCACCACCAGGGAGGGCCTAAGAGAATATTTTAAGAAAATAATGGAAGAAAGTGATGAAAGTGAATCAACTTAAAGAGGAAAGAGAAAGTGCGAGAAAAGTTTCTGGGGATCAAGGAGCCATCACTGATTTCTGATTTCACAACTCCTCAGGGGTTGAGTTACATTCACTTACATATAAGTCCATGTTTTATAATATTTAAATGTCCATGTTTCCTTTATTTTAGAATACAAAAGTACATTTTGAATTCTATTTTATTTCTCCTGTTGACTGATGGTCTCCTGGTAGACTGATGATCAGAAG
>NW_004567103.1:70115210-70122664 GCF_000260355.1 Condylura cristata | reverse complement strand
TGATGACTGCCAGGAAGTTGAACTTTATTAAACTAAAAACAGCATTCAAATTATAACAAATCTAGAAATATTTGATATTACTCTCTGCTGATTATGGCCAACTGTCACAATTAAGGGTGGATTTACTTGTTACTAGAGGATGTATGTTTGTATATCATGGATTCTTCAGTGACATTGAAAGTTGCTCACCAGATAAAAATTACTTCCATATTCTTCCTGATGCCTAAATTTCAAAATGAGGATGGGGTTTAAAGGTTTACACACCATAAATTGATGAGTAACTCAAGGAGTTAAATTTACAGTATAAGTCAGTACTGTTAGTATATTGCTTTAAGAGATTTTTTTTAAAGATTTATTTATGCATACAGAACTGGGGTACAAGCCAGAGGTGAAGGGGTGGTGAGAGGATTCACCAGAATGGGAGCAGCACAGGCAGATAGTCAAAGTACACTACTGAGGGGAGCAGCAGGTGGGCCAGGAGAGGTCTGCCGCACCATGTGGTCACCTCTGGGCAGGTGGGGATCGAACTCATGCGGAAGTGGTTCTCAGCTTCTTAATGCTGTGCCTCAACCCACTGCACCACCAGGGAGGGCCTAAGAGAATATTTTAAGAAAATAATGGAAGAAAGTGATGAAAGTGAATCAACTTAAAGAGGAAAGAGAAAGTGCGAGAAAAGTTTCTGGGGATCAAGGAGCCATCACTGATTTCTGATTTCACAACTCCTCAGGGGTTGAGTTACATTCACTTACATATAAGTCCATGTTTTATAATATTTAAATGTCCATGTTTCCTTTATTTTAGAATACAAAAGTACATTTTGAATTCTATTTTATTTCTCCTGTTGACTGATGGTCTCCTGGTAGACTGATGATCAGAAGTTCCTTGAAGTTGAAATTTCAGTTTTCTACAGCGTTGTATTCCCAAGTCCCAGTAACTTTGTATATAATACACATGTAAAATATTTATTGAGTCAATTTATATCTTCAGAAACAAGAGAAAAGGTTTTGGAATCAGATACAGCTGGCCAGTATGCTCACTTTGTTACTACCTCTGTAATTCTTCTATACTCTCTCTCTGCTTCCCTCCCACTCTCCCTCCTTCATCCCTCCCTCCTTCCTTTCCTTCTTTCCTCCTTCCCTCCCTCCCTCCCTCCCTCCCTCTTCCTGTTTTCCTCCTTTCTTTCCTTCCTTCCCCTAACCCTTCCATTCAGAAATGTTTATTTAGCAAGAACAATATTGTCAAGCACTATACTAAACTAGTTAGAAATCTTATAACCTCTGTTTTTATCCTTGACAAAAGGAAGATAAGATAGCTCTCATTTTTTACAGGGTGGTTGAGAACATCCAGTAGAATGAGGAATAACAAATTTGAGGTCTCTTGTACCATTTTCAGTTTCTTTACTTTAATGATAAGTGGTAGTTATTAATAGCATTATAATAATGTATTTTTGCATTAATTCATTATTCATACTGCAGATATTGAATACTCACTGTAGGCCATGCAGTATTCTATAGATTGCAGTACAGAGATAACTAATAGTTCTTAGTACAGAGATAACTATAGTTCTTTCCCTCTGGGATTTTCCATCATGTGAGCATGGAATTTACCTGTAAGTATTCTTTGTCTGACCAAAGCAGATGACCCTCAAAGTGTTATACAGTTCAAGTATTGTGAAAATGTCTTAAACCATGCCTGTCTAGGTAACTCAGAGTTTCAAGTCTACCAAGTGCTAGCGTAAGTGCCACCACCTGTCTGACCTCAGTGTGACAGTAAAATTCACCTGAGAGGAAGCACATGAGATCTGCTTATCTGTAAGTTTCTAGCTCTTTAAGGAAGAGATATTTTATGAACTTACTTCCCATTGAACTGGCCAGGCAACTGTATATTATATCTAGCGTAGATATGGCCATCGCTACCCAAAGCATCTAGGAGTGGAAGATGCAACAGGAAGTAGAACTAGAATCAGTCAATATTCAGGAGATAGAAAGATACATCAAACTGAGAACTCAAGTCAAGCTTTGCATTGACCAAAATTAGAATGAACTAGATAGAATATCAGAAACTGTTCTGGACGGTACCTAAAAGGACAGTGAAAGCTTCTTTTCTGGTCATCCCTCACAGAATGCAATGGTGAGTCTCTCTAGCTTGAATATGGAGCCTGGAGACAACCTCTCAGTACCTTAAGATTCTTAAGATCCCTGAATTGAGAGAAAAGACAGTATTGGTTGGAGAAACAAGCAAGAAAGGGCTGTCTCAAATCTCCAGATGGCAGTCATGGCAATAGCTTCAAGAAAATCCTGCTGAATGTCGATAATTCCTGCTGGCTACAGTGAGAGTTACCATAGTGTGAACCCAACTGACTTCTGAGATTTACAATTTAGTCAAAATAGACTGGTGATCTCTATATTATGTAAATTGGTAAAAAAATGTTAGGAAAATTTGTTGATTATAAAGAAACACTTCTGTTCATTTTGAAATCCAAGAAATTATTGGGGCAAATTGGTCTCTGACATTACTCTGATTATCTTCCAAAGAAAATTGGGATCTTGGGATGCAAATTTATGTGTGACTGCAAGGACAGCATTCCTGGATGAAACGTTTTCCTCTAAACATAAATAGTCCAGAAGGTTGAGCCAAAGGGAAGCAGCTATTTGCTTTCCCTGTTTCCTAGCTACAACACTGAAGTAAGCTCCCACATCAGCAATTGGAAATGAGTTCTGACTGGGGCAATTATATAAATGTCACTGTGAGCTGTTATCTTATCAGATATTTTTTTTCTTTCAGAGTCCCAGCATCATCTTTCACGACTACTGGATTACTTAAGATAAAGAGAAGGTTTAGATATATTGCCACAATAAAAACAAAGATGTCTCAGACACTGGCTTTCTAATGTTAGCCACAGATGGAGACTGCTTGAAAGAATATGTGAAAATGAAAGCAGACCCAGATCACTCATTGCTCAGGCAGTAATGGTAGTCATACTTCCCAAAGCCTTTGGATACTGATTGATTTATCCATTATACAGATTGCATTTCACTGGAGACAATTCTTTAAATGCAAGGTCACCACAGTGCGTGCCACAATGCCTTAGGACATATATTAGGAGAAGCACCTAGAATCGTACCAATAAATCTGGATTCTCTGAAGCCCACTCAACACTCTAAATAATAATACACATATCTAAGATTACTACCGCAGTGAATGAACAGAGACCTGTCATTTTTGTCTGATTGAGAAAAGGGCTCAAACTGTACAGTGGCCTCTGAAACACCTCATAGAACAAGCAAGTAAGTAAGGTAATTGCAATTTTGCTGATGTGTGAAGAGAAATGGTCTTACTAAAGTGAAAATGGCCTGTGCCCTGTGCCCTGTGACTACATTTTCTATAAGAGAATGAAGGGAAAATTATCACATGGTCATCCTTAGCAAATTTTGATTCTAAAAGTTATGCATATTATGTTGCATTTTTTTTCCTGATTGTTCATTTCCTCATCTATAGGATGATCATACTGCACTCTCCATTGATGTGACTTAACTCCTGTGACAGTAAGTCATTTTTGGGCCAATGTAATTTAAGCAAATATGCTGAATGGCCCTGTACTAAGAGCATTGAGTGATCGCAGGGCGTGGCCTCAGTTTTTTGCCCTCTGCAGACTGCTCCTTTGACTTGAGTCCTCAAGTTAGTTCTCAATGAAAGAAACTGAAATAAACCTTCAGTGAGTGTACATTTAATTTTGAGTGTAATTAAATTTTGTAATTAAATTTTGTTGTAAATCCAGAGATTTGGAAGCCATATGCTACTACCACCATATGACTTAGCAGAATTAATGAATAAAAATAAATTATACTGTACCAACATAAACTTTTAATAAATCAGGTGCTTTTATTGAACTCAACTACACATTATTTCAAGGATCCATTATCAACTGCAACTTGTCTTTCCCTCACAGCTCTGTCTTTATCAGTGTTTAGGTTGGATTAGTCTGACATTATGCAGGCATCCTTTGAGTGCAAGTAAATTCAAAAGATTAATAAACTAAAGATTCAAAATTAGGATGAAATCCTAAAACCCAGATTCCAGGGGCAACTCAAGTAAGGTGAGAGGCTCGGTTTGTCAGGTCTCAGCAAGCCTCTGAACCACAAAGGAAAATAGTTTCTCATCACTGCAGTTCACTTGCTAAGATGAATCATTCTTCCTCTTAGTCAGCTTTCTTCACTCTTTTCTGAGCATTGTACAGTTGTGACGACTGTTATGTCTTATCTCCTCTTGAATGGAATAAAGCATCAACTGAACATCTCATATGTGCCAGATAACTTGTCTCTTTCGTAGATGTCATCTTCCTAAACATTCTCAATTATCCCGAGAGGTAGTTAATGTTCCCTCATTTAATAAGCGGGGAAAAGGAATACCAAAGAATTAAATGATTTTTCTACATGGATAGCAAATGGCAGAGCTGGTTTCAATCAGTATTTCTACATCAGTATAATTTCCATCATATCATAATGCCCTGTTCACTAACCTCAGAAAATTCTACCAGTAGCTCAAAACTAAACTAAATGTTTTTCCTTGGAAGAAATCACCCACCATTCATTCAGCCCAATTTGTCTCTTCCTTTTCTATCTTGCAAAGTTCTAACAATATGGAATTTCATATTATATGGCTACTTTACAAATTGCATATGTACATGTTATCCTGCTTAATTCAATTTTATATTCTCACTGACTGTGTTAAAGACTTTCTAAATGAATGGAGGATCACTTCCCTTTACAGACAAATTTCTGTGAGGAGGGAGGTAGACAGGACAGGATGACTTAGCACCATTTATGAATACTTATACCCAGGTAGGGTGAAAAAAGAAGCAAGTGAACAAAAATAGATAGCCAGTTATTTAGAAGTATAGGTAGCACTATAAGATTTTATTATACTTCTAACCCTACTTAAGATGCTTTTCATGTACCATGTTGCCAATATGGTTGGGATGTACAACATTTTTTTTATTATTTTTTAAAGCAAGAAAGCTTTCTGAATTGCCCTCACTCCCAAATTGCCCAACAACAAATGTATTAAAAAGAAAACCCAGATTTGTGGTACATCACTTGTGAAAAATCATTCAAAGAATAATTTCTCAACTCATTCAGTCTCATTAGTTTTCTCCGTGAGGGATGGAAAAATGGATCTTTCTAGCAAAAATCAAATTTGTGCATGACAGCCAGTTGAGCTCAGAGGTCAAAGGATGAATTTGGACTGCTTCAGTGCATTCCCATCCGTTCAATCTGTAGTTGTGCTTGCACAGCAGGTAGAATTTGAAAGAGAATCTGCCCTTGTCTAGAAGAAATGTTTTTTTTAAAAAAATGGCTGAGTATAATGAGAGCTACACCTTAGAGCAGCCATAGTCAATGCCATCCACCAATACTAAAGGACACCTCTATCAATGTTTAATATTGGCAAAATATTTCCAAGGTAATTTTCATGGCTGAGGGTAAACTTAATATGGTAGAACTTTATGTTTGTTTGTTTTAAATGTTTATTTTAAAAAATAAATAATATGGATATTTGCAGAACTTGATATTTACAAAACTAGGGCACAAGCCAGAGGTGCAGGGGTGGAGAGAGGCTTCGCCAGAGGCACAGTGTGGAGCAAATAGGCAGATAGACTAAGTACACTGTTGAGAGGAGCTGCTGGCAGGTCAGGAGAGGTCTGCGATGCCATGTGGATCACCTCTGGGGCCGGGAATCGAACTTGTACTGAAGCGGCTATGGCTGGTTTGCAGTGCTGTGTCCTAACCCATTGCAACACTAAGGAGCACCAGAACTGTATGTTACTATATAGGGATGATGAAAAAAAATAGAAGGAACAAGAGAAATTTTCAAGGAAAAGTATCAGAAAAGTTTGAATATTTCCAAAATTGCATGAAAGGGAACACATGAAAGGGTGACATAAGCCTAAAGCTAATGTCACCAAACACTAATATGTCAAGCTTTAAGGTCCCAGTGACTCTACTAGTGTAATTTCAATTTTTGCTCCCATGCTCTGGTTCTTACTAGAGCTTACTACAAAGTAAAGGACAGGGGTCACAAATAAGAATAAGCATTTGAAATCAAAAGAGGAAATCTGTGGTTGTCTTTTCTTCTGACTTCAGTTTAAAAAACTGTCTCTGTAAAGAATGCACTGACCTTTAGGCAGAAGTTGTTTTGGGTATTCAGAAAAGAAGTAGGGAGTGTCAGTGACAGCATGCTTTCCAAGTCCTGGATTTCAAAGTCACAGCAACACTTTAGTTGGGCCCATGAAGTCCTGGTTTTCATAAGCCAAGAGGACACATCATCTTGGAATACACATAGACTTTCTGATTTTTTAAATACTGATAATGTTCTGATTCAACCAAGTAAAAGCCAAAGCCAGAATTACTTTTCAGACTGTGATCTTCCATTTCTGTATGAGCCATGCCTTCTTCCTCTGTCTGCGGCAAGTAGACTCCTGCCCTAAAAGATTTTCAGTGACTCATTTGAACACTTCTTTACCTGGCAGATCAGTCCTCATGACTGATATGAATTAATATGCCTGCTAGTTCCCTTCTGCACAGTCCCAGAACCTGGTTTTTCTTCTGGAAAATGTGTCATTCATGCAGATGAAGTTACTGTAACATCTTCCTGATGAGTATGTTAAATGAAAGTAAGTTTGCACATTAAGTGTTTTTATCCTATGTCTATTGCCAATTGGGTATTAGTAGACTAGAAAAAACAATGATTTCAAAAGAACTCCTATGTGGTAAGGGAGAGAAGGAGACTGATATTTTCTATGAAGCCACATAGAGGGCAACAAGTAGAATTATATTTGTATGCTGAAATATTATTTTTTAAGAGATATATTTATGCTGTAAAGTTTTTTCTATTAAAATCATGAACATTTAAATAGGAAATCAATGTAAGTTTGATTAGAACCTCTTGGTATTCACTAATATGTCTATAGTAACTGATAAAAATGCTTAACAAATATGATTATAAGGATTATTTAATAACTATATTAAGGGATGCTACCTTCTTAAGAGGAGAGTCTCGATTTTAAGTACTGTAGATCCAAAAGGAGACCAAAGGGATACAACCCAGGGAGGAGGCAGTGAACCAGGGGATGGACTAAGGAGCCCAGTTCCAGCTTTGCCACCTTCCAATACCCATCAATGGGACAGGAACTTTATGTTCTGACTCTGTGTTCCTATCTATGAAATACAGGTGATATACTAATTCCCATGTCATGAATATGTGATATTTTTAATGTAGTATTTTTCATAGTGTTGATTATATGGCAAGCACACAATAGTTACTACTTTTTTTTTTTTTTAAGATTTATTTATTATTTATTTTTGCATACGAACTGGGATACAGGCCAGAGGCTCAGGGGCGGCGAGAGGCTTCACCAGAGACAGAGTGGGGAACAGAACAGGCAGATCTACGAAGTA
>NW_004567103.1:70097472-70115065 GCF_000260355.1 Condylura cristata | reverse complement strand
GGTCAGGAGAGGTCTGTCACGCCATGTGGTCACCTCCAGGGCAGGCGGGGATCAAACTCATGCGGAAGTGGCTTTAGATTCTCAGTGCTGTGCTTTAACCTGCTGCGCCACCAAGGAGGGCCAATAGTTACTACTTCTTAAAAATAATTACTGCAACTGCCACTGTCGTCTAATCAATTCAGAACCGTGAAATATGAAGGAGAGAATGAGGAATTCTATTAAATTTCATATTGTCTTTATAATGGATATTTATCTGGACTCTCTTGCTCTATACATTCCCATTTCTATTGTTACCTTCTTCACTGTTGTATTTGTGGAAATCCCATTCATGCTTTAAGACTCTCTCCAAATCTTATTTTGCCTGTGATGCACTCAAATGGAAGAACTTTTATCCACCTGTGAACATCTGTTGTATGCATTTACATTCTCCATCCTTTGCTGCATAGTATTTACCTGCTATCTACTATTTTTAGTATTCTTTCAGCTTTCTCTTTTTCTCAAACAATATATACTGCACTTTTGAATTTAGAAGTTATAAATAGCCTGATGGTATACATGTATATGACTTGTATATTCATACTTACCTTTTATACAGAAGTGCAGGCTATGTATATTGTACATATACATATTTATACATACATATTTTAACACATAGGAATTAAAACTTAAATTTGTATGTTCACTTTTTTTAAAGATTTTTATTTATGTATACAGAAGTGGGGTACAAGCTAGAGGTGCAGGGGCAGTAAGAAAATTGACTAGAGACTGAGTGGGGAACAGAACAGGCAGAATGAGGTAATACACTGCTGAGGGGAGCAGCAGACGGGTCAGGAGAGGTCTGCTGCACCATGTGGGTAACCTCTGGGGCCGGGGATCAAACTTGCACTGAAGTTGCTAGGCTAGCTTGCAGTGCTGCATCCTTACCCCATTGTGCCACCAGGGAGGGCCCTGTAAATTCACTTTTAAAGTATGTCAAAGCCATGTGCTTATATTGTTCTAAGAACACACACAGAGCTGTACCTTAATTTTTAAATGTGTCAATTATCTTTATTTATACATATTAGTAATATTTTCTTTTAGCAAAATAAACATATCAACAGCAAGGAGAAAATCTTTTTGTTTTTTGGATGTTCCAGTTGAATAGCAGATTCCAGTGTTCAGTGTTGACATCATTGAATAGATGATACATAGTTTTAACTAAATATCATACTTTCACCACCAAATTTAAAACCACAGAATTTGAAAATTATACTAACAATCACTAACCACTTTCAGAGTAAGTCCCTCCAACATAAAAAAAAAATACACACACATATACTCAAAAAGGGCTACAAATAAATAATGCAGGCTCTTTATTGCAAGAAGTAGGCAATGACTTAGGATAACATAAACAGGACTGTTGGAAACCAGTAGACAGCTCAAAAAAGGTTTAGGAAAACTAAAAGTTGAATCTTTGAAAGGAAACCACAAGTGGGAAGCAGAAACCACAGTTATGCAGCAGTAGGAAGAATTTGGACAGGACCCAGCCCTGCTCTGATGGTAACTGTCACCACAAAAGCTGTGAAGATCATGACCCCTGCAGTCTGGGTGTAGCCATTAGGGCCAGTGTAAATCAGGATTCAAAAGTCATTGGTAGAACCAGATTTGTATGCTTCTGTCAAGTTCCCAGGATTTATAGAACTTCTGGGAGTTCTCTCTTTTGACTTCCCTATAAGCACATGATAAAAATTCATCCCAAATTACATAGGGATTGAAGTTAAGGTGCATGAAAGGAATGACTAATATAATCTGCAATCCATTGCTTTCACCTCTCTGAAACACACAGATGAATTCACTTATTTCCACATTCACAGGAGGAGGAAAACTCATATTACATAATGAGGCTGACCTATTTTTATGTACAACTAAAAGCACATTCATCCAATGAGACAAAACCCAAATCTAATCAGATTATTGATACAGCTCAGTCTCTAGAAGTTCTGGAATAGACATCCATTTTTCCTATGACATCGTGATGCTATCACAAACTCCTGTAACCTGGCTGAATTGTAGGGATGACAGCCATCAACACACCTGAAGTGAAATTGTGGGGAAATAAATTAAATGTGAAATAAAAATCAGTTGTCGTTTCCTGCATCTGCTCTAGTTGTTCTTTTTATGACTCTTCTCCCCACATCCTTTTCTATGTATCTGTTCCCTTCTCTTCAGTTCACATTTCAGTGAGTCAGATCCTTCTGGATGAGAGACTCAAAGCTTAATTGCTGAGGGTTGCGAACAATCCCATAACCAGTGAATGGTGAGGCACAAAGAGAGCACACTGAGTATGACTTTGACTTGTGTGTAACTTTCTCCTCTTCACTGACTGTGCCACAACCATCTGGTTTTTTCATAATTGTAATCATCTCAAACAAGGTAATTACCTTTCCTACCTTGGTATGTAGTCTCAGAAAGACCCCAAAATGGCCAGAGGCCAAGGAAATCAGTGGTGGTTCACTGGTGAGCTTATTTCTTCTTTAGATAATCAAAACATTAACAACAAATGAACAAATAAGAAGTTTGCATAATAGGAAACACAATTCTTAAGAATCACAAATAGATCAATCTAGGTCAGAGAATCACCGTTTACTGATGTTTGTTGGCTTTTTCTGAGAGATGTACAGTTATTACTTGTGTGTGTGTGTGTGTGTTACCATAGCTCCCCAATATCCCATCCACTCCATACATGCACTGGCACACTCTCCCCCTCTCCTTCCCTCCCTCCTGTCTCCCTTTACCCCTTCCCTCCCCCACCACCTCCTTCCCTCCCTCTTTTCCCCAGTTACAGAAACACAGTCCATATGAAGATAAGAAAATGAATAAATGTGGCATTAAGGGTGCAGAATGTAAGGTTATAGCTTCAAAAAGACCTCATCATACAGTACACTAAGAAGTCAGTTATGATCAGCTACTGAAGTGGGAGAGCAATATGGGCTGTGGAAATCTGTGTATTGAATAATGGTTCATTATTCAGCTCTGCTTGTTTACACACAAGTGTCTTGTTTTTAAGTACCTGCACCAGATGGTGAGAAGATTGAGCCCAACCTGAAAAAAAGTCAAACAACCTGTGCCTGTCCCACGTGTTTCATGGTATCAAATAGAATTTCAGAGAGAAATGCCTACCATTTCATGTCTCTTTTCTGAATTTGTTTGAGTTCTTTTGTCAGACACTAAAATGGAGTCATATGGTTCTCCACTTGGCAAAGTTGTTACAGTGCATTTACCATGTTGTGTACTTGCATTGGTGTGGGAGAAAATGAAATCATTGCAAAATAAGATCAGAATGGATATTATAGCTTTGTATATATATTTCATTAACAGTCGACATTCTGTCAAGTTCTGTGTTTCTATGCAAAAAAAAAAATAAATAAGAAAAATCACATTGGAACAACGAAGTAGAAGTAACATTTTATTGTCCCTTGATGAGTAGGAAAAAGTAAGGCAAAAGTAACTTTCAAATAGGTAATAACATAAATGTATAATGAAGAGAATGCACAATATGTTTAGAGGACAACTAATAGCTAGCTGACAGTAAGAAAAATAGAAGGTAAATATAATATTTAGAGACTTAATAGAAAAAATAGATTTAATTAGATTGTTAATACCTTAAACTGCATGTTAGAGAGTTTACAGTTAGTGCTATATGCCGTGGGAAGCTGAACAATATTTTTAAGTTTGGGAATGGTAAGTGGGTTTGTTTTAAAAGCTAACTCACTCATGAGGAATTATTTGTATTGAATTAGGACACAAGGGAATACAGCAGAGAAAACTATTAGATAATTTGAAGGGTTCTAGAGAGACAAGATTTAGAATTCATTGAGAAATGAAATAAAAGAGTTATTTGAAATGCATGGTAATGGCTAAATCCAATGACTTGATGACTAAATATGAATCCCGGGACACAAAAATATGTTAAACATGATTCTAAGTGTTCTATCTTGGGTAGATGTGTGGACAATAGAGCTAATTTAAATTCACATTTGAGGCTCCAATTTATGTATCAAATAGAGTGAACATTACACAATATAACTATAACTGCTACAGCACTTTTCAAGTGAGTCCTAATGGAAGCAATCATCAGTCATTTAAAGCAGTGCCTACCAAACAGAGAACAACCAAAATATAAGATGGGCAATTGAGGTGGAGGGGAGAAAGTATGGAAGGGACTGGAAGAGTAGGGGTTGACTAAAACATATCACATATCATGTTTCATTTTAAATATACCTATCAGATCCTTAAGAGGTAGGGATTCAAAATCTGGAATTCTTAGTAGGCCAATCCAAATTTCTATTTTAGTAAGTTTGGGTGATGACTTGCATAATTTCAGGATGCCCATCATGACCCACATATCTGATTTATTGAGGAAACATTGGTTTTCAATACTGCATCTGATGAAGAGTAGAGGCTAACAGCGTTAAGGTGTATGTTCCCACACCATACCCACAACAAGGCACCATGGTGCTCACCACAATCCATTGTCCCACCCCCCCAGCCTTCACTTTGCTCTCCACATTCTCCATTCCCCTGTGATAGTCTTCAGTAATGTAGTTAGGTTTTTGATTTAGTTATTGATTTGGCTTTATCTGATCAGGTTTTTTTCTATATTCCATGTATAACTGACACCAACGGTATTTGTCATTTGCCTGACTTACTTTGTTTAGCATTATCCACTCTCACTCCATCCATAGTTTCATAAATGGCAAGAGTTTCTTTTTCAATGGTGTTTCTTTGTGTATATATACAACAAATTTTCCTAACCCACTCTATGTCGTTGGCCACTTAGGTGGTTTCCATAGTTTGGTTATTATGAGTAGTGCTGCATAAACTTAGAAGTACACATATTCCTTTGAATTAGCATTTTTTCATTCTCTGAATAAATAGGTAGAAGTGGAATGACTGGTAATATGATTGATCTGTTTTTAATATTGCAGGTAACAGGGAACCTCTATACTGTTTTCCATAGGAGCTAGACAGTCTACATTCCCACAGTATTGTAAGTTTCCTCCTTCTCTACAACCCCACTGATAATTGTTGTTTTGTGTGTGTGTGTGTGTGTGTGTGTTGATAGCTCACTGTGGGTTTGATTTTCATTTCACGATGATAATTGATGAAAAATTTTCCATGTACCTGTCGGCCATCTGTATGTTTTCTTTGGAGAAATAACTATATTTTATGTCCATTTTTTGATTGAGTATTTTTATTTACTTTTATTGAGTTCCATGAGTTCTTTGTAGATCTTAGACTTTAGCTCCTTATCAGATATATTATCTGCAAATATTTTCTCTTATCCATTTGAAAGTTTTGTTTTATTTGCTTTGATGGTAGTTTCTTCCATTGTGCAAAAGTTTTTTGGCTTGATATAGTCCCATTTGTTTATGTTTTCCTTTTATCCCTTGCTGTAGGAATTGAATCTCCAAACACATCTCAGAGAGAAATGTTGTTGGGCATCTTGCCTGTGCTTTTTTGTATGTATTTCATGGTTTACAGGCTCTCATTTGAGGTTGTTATCCATTTGGAGTTAATTTTGTATAAGGTATGAGGTAGTGGTCTAGTTTCATTCTTTTGCTTGTGGCTGTCCACTGTTTCCAAAGTATTTATAGAAGAGACTTTCCTTTTGCCAATGTATACTCCTGGTTCTTTTGTTGTAGATTAACTGTACATATAAATGTGTGTTTATGTCTGTGTTCTTAATCTATTTCATTGGTCTGAATATTTATTTTTATTCTAGAACCATACTTCTTTGATTATTACAGTTGTGAAGACAAGGAGCATGATAGCACCCTACTTAATCTCTTTGTCAGGTTTACTTTTGATAACAGGGACTTTTGTTGTTCCATATGAATTTCTGTAACATTTGTGTTGTTTCTTTGAAGACAGTCATCGAAACTTTGATAGGGATTCATTGAAACTGTAGATTGCTCTGAGTAAGATGACCATTTTAATAATGTTAATTCTTCCAATCCTTGAGAAAAGTATCTTTCATTTCTAATTATTCTTATTGTCTTATCATCTTCTTCTGTTTCTATTAAAAATGTTTTATTGTGGGCCCTCCCTGGTGGCACAGTGAGTTAAAGCGCAGCACCAAGAAGCTAAAGTTCGATCCCTGCCTGCCCGGAGGTGACCACATGGCAAGGCAGACCTCTCCTGACCCGCCCGCTGCTCCCCTCAGCAGTGTACTTTGTCGATCTGCCTGTTCTGCTCCCCACTCTGTCTCTGGTGAAGCCTGTCACCCTCTGCATCTCTGACCTGTACCCCCGTTCTCTATGAATAAATAAATAAATCTTAAAAATATATATTTTATTGTTGTCTTTGTATAGACCCTTCATCTCCTTTGTTAATATGCCCATAGGTATTTAGTCTTTTTTTATGTGATAGTAAATGAGATTGTTTCCTTGATTTCTTTCTCTTCTACTCCATTGTTTTTAAATAGGAAAACAATGATATGTGGTAACCTGTCATTTTACTGTTCTAAATTATAATTGTTTATGGTTTTATTTTTTTTTAAAGATTTATTTATTTATTTGTACAGAACTGGGGTACAGGCCAGAGATGTGGAGGGTGAGAGGATTCACCAGAGACAGAATGGGGTGCAGAACAGGCAGATTGACGCAGTACACTGCTGAGGGGAGCAGCAGGCGGGTCAGGAGAGGTCTGCCACGCCATGTGGTGCTCCTCCAGGGCAGGCGGGGATCTAACTCATGAGGAAGTGACTTAAGCTTAGTGCTGTGCTTTAACCTGCTGCGCCACCAGGGAGGGCCCCAGTTATTAGTTTTATTTAATGTAGCCCATGGGGTTTTCTAAATATATTTTGCCATCTGCAAACAGTGATAGCTTTACTCCTTTTTCCAATTGGGTTCCTTTTATATATTTCTCTTGTTTGATTGCTCTAGCTAGGACTTCCAATACTATGTTGAACAGTAGTGGTATAAGTTGACGCCTTTTTTGTATATGATCTTAGAGGAAAATATTTCAATTTCCCATTACTGAGAATGTTTCCTGTAGGTTTGCTATATGTGATCTTTGTTATGTTAAGGTGTGTTCCATATATTTCCATATTTTTGGAGTGTTTTATCACAAATGGATGTTGAATCTTATCAAAGACTTTCTCAGAATTATTGATAAGGTGATATGAATTTTGTTGCT
Source organism: Condylura cristata (assembly GCF_000260355.1). NCBI lineage: Eukaryota > Metazoa > Chordata > Mammalia > Eulipotyphla > Talpidae > Condylura > Condylura cristata. The sequence goes on along the minus strand of NW_004567103.1, from coordinate 70,107,886 downwards.
ATAGTACATTACATTGATTTATTTTCAAATATGGAACCATCTTTGACTCAGTGGGATAAATCCCATTTGTCCATGGCATATAATCCTTTTAATACATTGATGAATTTTTTCTGCTAAGTTTTTATTCAAGATTGTCGCAACTGTATTCAACAGAGAAATTTTCCTTTTTGAAGTGCTTTTGTCTGTTTTTGGTATAAAGGTAATAGCAGGCCAAAAATTGTTTGTAAGTAACTCTCTTTCTAATATTTTTTGGAGGATTTTGAGAAGGATCTTTACTAGTTTCACTTTGACAGTTTGTAAGAATTCACTATTGAAAACACTCTGGACTTGGGCTTTTGTGTTTTGGAAACTTTTGATTGCTGTTTCAGTTTCCCAATTTGTAATTGGTTTGTTCTTCCTGAGTTTGTCTTAGATAACTATGTATTTCTAAGGATGTTTGAATTTCTCTAGATTATTCAACTTTTAGCACACAATTGTTCATAGTAATTTCTTATAATCCTCTAAATTTCTGTGCTGTCTGTTATATCTTCTCTTTGATTTCTGATTATTTGTGTTTTCCACATTTTTTTTCTTTGTGAACCTAGCTAAAGATTGTTTTTTTCAAAGCACCTGTTTTGGTTTCATTAGTCTTTTGGATCGTATTTTTCGTTTTTCTTCATTTATTTCTGCTCTTTTTTTGTTGTTATTGGTATTTCCTTCCATCTGCTGGACTTAGATTTTGTTTTTTGTCCTTTTCTATTTCCTTAAGATGAGAGAGAAGATTATTTATTTGTGTTCTTTCTTAATACTGGCCCTTATTGTTATGTATTCCTGCTGAGTGCTGCTGTACTAATGTTGCACTGTACATTGTACAATAAGTTGTGTTCTCATTTTCATTTGTTTTGAGATTCTTTTATTTCTCTTTGATGTCCTCATTAACTAATAATCATTTAGTACTCTGTTGTTCAATTTCTGCATATTAGAGGTTTTTCCTTTATGAGTGATTGCTTTCATTGTGATCATAGTAGATGCTTGATACAATTTCAGCGTCAAGAATTAACACTTGTTTTATAACTTAACTGTCTATTCTGGAAAATGTCCCATTTCACTTGAGAAAATCATGTGTTCAGCATTTTGTGGAGCATCTTGTGCCTTAACAGCATTTATTAATCCCATGTGGTCTAATTGTTTCTTGAAGGTTACTATCTCCTAATTGATTTTCTATTTTGTTTATCTGTCCATTGGTAAATATGAGGTGTTGAAATCCCTGACCAACACTGTGGTGCTGCTAATATTTGTTTGTATATTAGACAATACTTACCTTGTATATTTTGATGCACCTACCTTTGATGATATTAATGATTGTTTACCTTCCTGATGTGCTTTTTTCTTAATAATCATATAGTGCCCATACCTGTTTCTTTTTACCACTTTTAAATAGATTTTTTTTTAAAGTTTCTTATATAAGAATAGCTGTCCCTGCCTTTTATTAGGACCCATTTGCTTATAGGATTGTTTTCTAATAACTCACTCTGTGTGTGTGTGTTTGTATTTTTGATACTCAGGTGTGTTGCCTGTAGAAAGCAGAAAGTTGGATTTTGTTTTCTAACTCTACCAGCCACTCTGTGCCTTTTGATTGGTAATTCAGTCCTTTACATAAAGGTGACTAATGATATATGAGGGTGTGCTACTGTGACTGTCCTTAGTATTCTGGTTCTATTTCTTTGTTCATTCTTTTTATGGTGCTCTTCCTTTAATTAGGTACAAGATCTCTTTTCAAAATTTCTTGCAGGAAAGGTCTAGTGTTTGCAAATTCTTTCAACATCTGCTTTTATATGTGTGTGTGTATACATACATATATATATATATATATACATCATTCTTCATTTTGTGCATTTTTTCATCTCAGTTGTAATCCCCATGGGTTTACCACCACCAATTCACCTGTATGCCATCAACTTCTGCTTTTCTAAGAAGGTCTGTCAGCTGAAAGAGAATCTTGCAGTCTGATATTATTGACTGACATTTTTATCTCTATTTTGAAGACTAATTTCTCTCCTAATTCCTTAGAAAAGTCCAATATAAGCTTTTGTAACTTGTCTGCTCCTTCCCACACCTACCTTCTGTAGTCTTTCTTTGCCTTGAAGTCTTAGTGTAGGTCTCATTACATATAGGTATTCTTTAAGCTTTATAGAGCTGTGTGTGTCATTTCATCTCAGGGTTGATAAGTTTTCCTCTATTACTTCTCTGAATAAGTTTTATGTTACCTTTCCTCTCTCTTCCTTTTCTGGAATACCCATTATTATTATACATTCTTTCCCATGGAATTGAATAATTCTTGATGTTTTACTCAATTTTTATTTGTGTTTAGTTTCCTTTTTACATCAGGACCTTTGTGAATAACCATGTTTGAGTTCACTAACCTGATATTCTTTTTGGTCTATTCTACTTACCTTTCTCCATGTTTTTTATTTTCTCTACTGATCTTTTTATGTTCTGAAACTTCATTTTTTTAAATTAAAGTTTCAGTTTCTATCTTCTCTTCACAAATTTCTCAGGACAATCATCTGTTTTTCATAGTTTTCTTGTATACTTTTGATTAACCTTTCTGTGTTTCCTTCCATCTTTTTTAATATCCTTATTGCTATTTTGAGCTTTGTATCATATAAGAAGACCTATGTAATTGGAATCTATTAGATTCAAGAGATTTATTATCTACGGTGAAATATTTCTGAGGACTCAAATTGCCATTTATTTTACATTCACCTTTTTTTTTTTTTTTACCAGTTGTCTTAAAGGTACAGAACTCCCATTTTTCCAGCAGATGGCACTATGGGATTTTTTTGTTTTGTTTTGTTTTTAGCTTTTCTTATCTTTGTATTGCAGTAAGTTGTAGTGTTGCTGCATGTTTGGAGATCTGATCTGTAGCAGCTGATGAGGGTCCTGACTCTGGTGAAAGTAATATGTGGGATAGCTGAATTTCCAGACCTTGTCTCTATGGTATGTGGGTCATGCTGTCAGGACTGCTTTACAAGATCAGGTCATATACAGTGGGTAAGAGGAGGCGAGCATAGTCCTTTGTCCTGTACACTTCACTAGAGATATGGCCAATCTGGCACACCCCAGCACCTCTGCATGTATCCCCCTCAATTAAGGATACACTTCTACACAAATCAGCCCATACCTAGGGCCTCCTGTCAGATTGGGCCTCCTGTTCTCACATACACAGTGAGATCCTATCCCTGCTGCACACTCTAGTTATCTCTCTGCACCTACATTTTGTTTCATCCAGATTCAAAAATGTCCTCATTGTTGCTTTTGTTGTGTTTAGCATTGACTTCCCATGTCCAATAGGTGCTCCAGTTTTAGTTTTTCCCATATTATAGAATCCCTGCATCTAGTGCCCCCACTTGACAATTTTTAGATTACCCTCCCTGCAGCAGAGGAGGGAACCTCCTTAATTAAAAACATCTTCTTAAGTGAATATGTAACTTATGTAACTCTAAGTGGTAACACTATTTTTGAAGGCCCAAGAGATTTTCTACTAGGAAAATAACCAAAGGCAGATCACAAAAGGAGAAGAATATAAAGAATAAACAGTAAACCAACCAGATTAAGTAAAAAAAAAAAAAAGTTTCTAAAATGACTGTAGTTGACAAAACATTAGAATAGTAACAGTAGTAAAACTTTTTTAAGAAAGATTTATTTTATTTATGCATACAAGAACTGGGGTATAGGCCAGAGATGTGGGAGGTAAGAGGATTTGTCAGAGACAGAGTGGGGAACAGAACAGGTGGTTCTTCTGAAATACACTGAGGGGAGTAGTGGACATGACAGGAGAGGTCTGTTGAGCCATGTGGGTCAGCTCCCTACTGGGGATTGAACTCATGCCACAAAGCCTGCCGATTACTTGATAGAGCTGAGAATTAACTTCTACTCCACTAGGGAGACCCCAACAGTAGTAAAAGTTCTGTTGTACAAACTTGTAATCCTTCCTCCTTGTTCTTTGAACACCACCGTATAAGAACCACAAGAGGAAATTTTATTTTTCCTCTTTGTGTATCCCTAGCACCTAGTTCAGAAACTAGCATATAATAAGTTCCCAATAAATATTCACAGTTTAGTTCAGTCATATTTATTCAACACACATTATCAAGTTTCAAGTATTTTTTTAGACTTTGTGCTAAGTATCATAATTATATAAACTGATAAAAATAGTGTCCCTACATAAAAGTTGCTCACTTTTATAGATTCATAAGTAAATGATAAGTGTGCTAGGAGTGTGGTATTGAGATAGAACAATAAATCTTTACAAGGTTAAACAGAAGTGCAGACACTTATTTATGGTTATTTGAATACATAAAATAGCATTATAGTAAGCAAACTGATCTGTAAATATACAATAATAAAAATAATATACAGTTAACACAAAGAGTACATCTCAAAACTGAATTACTTTTTCTTAAGACTATATTACATGATTGTTATTAATACCAGTGTGCTCAGTTATAGATAAAATCTGGAGGGATCTGAAAGATATTCTGCCAGTATGTTCTGTGAATACTTTTGTACTTTTGTACACACTGAGGAAAGTTTTTCCTGGCACGGCAAAGAACAGTTCTCTTTGGAAACAACACATGTAATAATCCTATTTTTTCCCCAACCTCACTGCATGTTTTCACATAAAATAAGTTTAATTTTGCAACATTTTTGAAAAAGTGTTTTGTCATGATTCAAGGTGCCACAATAAAAAAAATAATAATAATAAAACTAGAAGAACACAGAGGACAGAAATACATTTTATTAGTCTGGTAAAATTTCTCCACTGTTTCCTTTGCAACTCATTAGCCTTTTTGAATTTCTGAAAAAGGCATTATTAGGTAAGCAGTCTTAAAAAATAACTAGAAACTAATTTTTTTAATTCTCAGCCATATCTGAATACGAGTAAGTTGAACACAGCTATTTCATAGATCATGTTGCTTTTCAGGATAGTAGATAGTTCAGCTCTCGTATGTAGAAATGTATAGAAACATGAGTCTAGAGGGATCCATATGTTTGGACTCAGACTTTGTATACTAGTGCCAAACATAGTAAATGTTCACTTTTAATAAAATAATATACCAAGTTATTACAGAAAACAATTTGGAATTTAACCAAAAGGGCATCTAATTTCTTGAAGGATGTCAAGTGAAAGAATAACATTAAGAATTACTTTTTACTTCATAAAGTTCTATTTAACAGTGTCCTGTAGTAAGATTAAGAAAATCAACTTGATCATCCAAACAAGAGTAAAGTAGGGTCTCAAAAAAAGAATAATAGTTAAAATAGAAGTCTATGGACATCTATTTTTAGGTCAAAGTCATTGAGTAGATAAGGGTTATACTAGCTGAGGGTTTCTTTGAATTTTCCAAGATAAGAAACAGAGGTAAAGAAGAATTAGAAGGAATGAGCATGAATATAGCTTTCACATTATCCTGTTTGAGATGTTTGTGGGATATTAATGTCATTTTGTGATATACAAAAATTACTCAGTATTTGGAATGTAAGACAGTGCTCTGATCTGAAAACAGAGGCTTGAGTGATTAGCGTATATAAAGCTATCATTAACAAATATAAAGAGGTCAAAACACGGGCATAGAAGAAGTTTTCAAGAACACAATAGTAGAGAAAAGAAAAATTGACAAAACAGTACTATATCCTGGTAGAGAAGGGAAACTCTTCAAAAGAAGTTGAAAATCACAGAGTAATGCAATGAATACAAAAGAGAGAGAAATAAATAAAGGAAACTTACCAGTCCATGATCTAAGCCATTCAAGTACCTAGTTTTATGCACTGAAGCCAAAATTTTAAAAGACAAAAGTGTTGAGTAAATGAATCAAACCTACTTGTCAGGTTTATTCAATAATTAATATGGTTATGTAACCCATTACCAAATGAGTACGCTTATGTGTCATTTTTATTACAATTGTTTTGGTCTTTTCAAGTGATCCTTTCTTTTATATTTTCTAAATTCCTGGGATAAAAAAGTCTTTGAGATATTTTTAGACCAAAAATGCTTAGAACTTGAGAGATCAAAAAAGTGACTGAAGTTTGCAAAAAGTACCACTTCTGAGATTTGACTATGCAAGTTCTAAAACCACACAGGCTGGCATCCAATAGTGCTCTGTAATATGTGATAAGGACAGAATTGTACTAAAACAGAATCTCAGACCTTGAGATATTGAGCTATAATATGAATAAAAAATAAGCATCCTCACATTAATTTTAAGAATTGTAAGATCAGGCAATTTGAACCAACCGCAAGCCCCATATACACACACTTATTGGCCTTTAAAGAAAGATGACTCTTAATGGATTTATCTGCATAATGGCTTTTCTATGTTTCTTTCGCTGAAAACTAATTGGCTATAGATTGAGAAATATTAAAAATAGATGGTGTGGGCCCTCCCTGGTGGCACAGCGGATTAAAGCACTGCACTAAGAAGCTTAAGCCACTTCCGCATGAGTTCGATCCCCGCCTGCCCCCGGAGGAGATCCACATGGCGTGGCAGACCTCTCCTGACCCGCTGCTGCTCCCCTCAGCAGTGTACTTTGTCGATCTGCCTGTTCTGCTCCCCACTCTGTCCCTGGTGAATCCTCTCACCCTCCGCATCTCTGGCCTGTACCCTAGTTCTGTATAAATAAACAAATCTTTTAAAAAAAAAAGATGGTGTTGGCCTGGGCTACCATGGAATCTGACCATACCTCTGGAATATCAAATTTCCTAGGAAAATTTTATAGAAGCAAGATATTATTAACAACTTTATCATATATCCACTCACATTTTTGTGGTTCTAATTATTGTAATGGGGTGGCAAATCAATGAGAATTTATTATATGTTGAAAATTCATAGAACCCCATGTGAAGTACTCTCACTGTACATCAGGTAAGGAAAAGAACATTACCTGTCTCCTAAAACCAGATAGTTTCCTTCTGGCAAACAAATTCCTTCAGCTTTTGACTAACAAAAGGCCTCAGAGGCCTGCTATATTTTAAATCACATCAGTTTCCTAGAGGTAATGACCAGTGGAGTAACATTTTGTTTATGTTCATAAATAATGTACATATTAAATAGGAAAAGGAAATAACTTGACTAGAAGTTCTTAATTCATAGGGAACACATGAGGGACCAGAATTTAAAACTCCAATCTCCACAAATAAAGCCTGTCCATGTATATTTTTTTAAGCTAATATATGCTGCTTCTACTAGCCATCTCAGGAAGTCAAAGGCACCAGAGGAAATTGGTTATCTCATGCAATAATTTTATTGTGCTATGAACAACGTGATTGAAGACTGACCTCCCCAAGCCAAGCTAAAAAGTTTTCTAATACAAACTGTGATAAAACTAAGTTAAAAAGAGACATAATTGGTTGTACACACACTAATACATCATTGAGCTCCCACTAATCTTTTAATCTATTTAATTCAGAAACCTTAAATTAGATGTAGAAGAAACTCATGCTATTAACCACAACAGTGGAACAACACATTAGCAATGGACCATGAAGTTACATCTCTTTCTCTTTGTGTGATAAAGAGCAATCAAGTGCTTTGATTGATTGGAACATCTTAAGTTTTCTAATTGCACAGGAGCTGAGTCTAATTTGCCCTATCTTATGAGTATCACATAAAAATTATATGGAGATAAAAGTGTATCCTCTAGATGATACACCTTATAATATATTCCAGGATTAGGATGAATGATGATATTGAAGTTTTAAATTAGAGTGGAAAGGAAGAAACATCCCCTTATTTAAAGTCATTTGCTGATCACTCATGGCCAATAACTTACTATTCTTTACATATATTTCATTACACATATATGTTTATATGCATGACATAATGTAAGGTCTCTATCATATGTCTATCAATCCATATCATCATCATCTAGTTCTCTGTCCGCTGAGCAAGATAGATCCAATGAGCTGTTTTGTACCATACTTTACAAAGCACTATCCAAGACTACTTCTGTGACTAACTAAAATAGTGATACCAGGTATTATTACCAATTTTATTTTACTAATTGCACTAAGCTCTTTTGAAAGTAAACTTTGTATGTGTGTGTGCTTTTTCACTGAGCATTCTGCATTATTAACTGGAAATTCTATCAGTCGGATGGGCTTTCTTGTCCTAGTTACTTCTGAAGTCACTGTGTCCTGAAAGGCACCTACTAAATAAGAGCTCAGTAAATTCATTACACATTAATTCAATGGTTGAATAAATGAAAAAACATTTTAGTACAATGATATTTCCAAAAATGTTGTAAAATTCATGGTTTATAGCCATGTTAATATTAAAGTCATGCTTCTCAACACAAAACATTACTTCTAAGATCATTCAAAAGTCTTTTACAAATGAGGAAGCAGAAACTAAAGAAACATGAACATATTAGCAAATTTGAATATCAGCAAAATCAAGGAAAGGAGACAAGTACCTGCTCTTTCCACTGAAATATTCATTCTTAGCATCATTTAGAACAGGCACCTGTGCAAATATAAAATTAATAGTAAATAAAGGTGAGTACTCTGTCCTGCTTTCCAGTTTTATACATAGATTCAGTTAAATATATAGTCTTTAAATATGTGTCTATTATCTAGCTATCTGTCCCTAGTCCTTATCCATATCAAATTTAGACTCTTCTTAGATAGACACATGTTTTTTTTTTTTTTAAAGATTTATTTATTTGTGCATACAGAACTGGGGTACAGGCCAGAGGCTCAGGGGGCGGCAAGAGGCTTCACCAGAGACAGAGTGGGGAGCAGAACAGGCAGATCGACAAAGTACACTGCTGAGGGGAGCAGCGGGCGGGTCAGGAGAGGTCTGCCACACCATGTGGTCACCTCCGGGGCAGGCGGGAATCGAACTCATGAGGAAGTGGCTTTAGATTCTCAGTGCTGTGCTTTAACCCGCTGCGCCACCAGGGAGGGCCGATAGACACATGATTTTAACTCCCTGAACATATTTCTCAAATTCAGAGCATAAGCACTAATAGCACAAGTCTTTCAGAGAAAATTAGTTAAGAACACTTGGAAGCAGTAGCAGTGAAAAGAATCTGAGGCAACCAGAGGGAGTAGAGGAGGCGGAAGATTGAGGTGGAGAGGGGGGGAGAGCACAGGTGTCTCTGGTGGAGGACTGTAGGTGTGTTGGTGGTAGGAGAATGAAGCGACTACACCTGAGGGGAAATCCTATACTGTCAAAATACTGACCAGGATACAAAACTATGATAATGATACTTCATTAAAAGTTAAAAAACAAAAAGTGGTGGGGAGGGGAATCCAGTTACAAAAGGTGACTGTGTAATTGCAATTTTATCTTAAGAAAAGGCATTGGATCTATAGGCACAGAGCATTCCTTAGTGGTTTCTTAGGCTAGGTTTATATTGTTTGGGAAGATTCACAGGAATGTTTGTTCTGTGTTCTGACATAGTAATTGCATCATCATAAAATGTTCCAAAACTCATCAAAATGTACACATAAAATGATTCATTCAGCATCATTTATGTTTATTCTATCTCAATAAAGTTGATTTAAAACAAAACAAAACAAGAAAAGAGTATGGGATGTATGAAGACTTCTGCTTCGCTCTTAGATATCTTATAAAGCTGGAGAGACTCTCACATCTGCCCATATAAAAAACAAACAAAAAAACTCATGACAGTTTTATGAACTTGAACTTAGGTAATTAACAAGTTACTAGTCCAAAACCTAAGGGCAGTCAGGCACAAAAATCTGAGACTTGACTATTACATTGATCTATTTAGGTAGATTTTAGAGGGTGCTGATGACAAGACTTCATTTAAAGAGGCTGGGAGTTGTGGTGGAAGTTCAGCATTTCCTGGGAACATATATATATTTATATATATACACTTATATATATATATATATATATATGTACACATACATAAATCCCACTGGGCACATACAGAAAATATTGGACAAATAAAATGTCCTCCGTGGTATAGACCGGGTTAGGAAAAAGCAGCTACAGTAGAGACAGCACAAGCGCAGATGGCCCTTGCCCGCTACCTCCCTTGTGGAACAAGGGCTTTCATCTGTATCTCTGTATGTGGACAGACATCAGACATAGCATCTTAAGGACACTGGTAAAAACCAGTTGCAGCTGGAAGGGGGTCGGTGAGGGGTGGGGGGAGAGAGAGTCTAACAGAAAAAGAATGTATGTGGACCCAAGAGAGTTTCTTGGTGAGGAGTAGAGGAATTGAGCAGTCTGCATCCTGAGATCCAGTGCACACTCTTCTGTGAGTCTAAAGTTACCTTAAAATATATATATAAGTAGGCCCTGGGCCCTCCCTGGTGGCACAGCGGGTTAAAGCACCGCACTGAGAATCTAAAAGCCACTTCCTCATGAGTTTGATTCCCGCCTGCCCCGGAGGTGAC
>NW_004567103.1:70007186-70097008 GCF_000260355.1 Condylura cristata | reverse complement strand
TCTCTCTCTCTCTCTCTCTCTCTCTCTCTCTCTCTCTCTATATATATATATATATATAAACATATATATAAACAGTTATAAAAATGTGAGTTTTAAAGATTAAGTACTATTCTCAGACACTGGTTGTACTCATTTGATGGACAAACTTCTCTGATCCTTGGTTTCCTCTATGTAAAATAGACTTACTATGTTTAGTTAGGCAGAGTTGATGTTTTCCTTTGTACCAATATTCTAAAACTGAAAAATATCTCTGGAACATTTAGGACCTCTGGATATTTAAGACCAATTAAGATAGGCTAAACAAGGATCACATGGAGTTGCATGCCTATTAGTTTTTTTCAATTTAGGGACATTTGGCAATGACAAATATTAAAAATGATATTGGAATTATTTGAGCTAATTGTCTCTATGAAGAACTGTTCCAAAAGTATTTATTAGGCACTCTGCTTCAGGCTGAATGCAGAGAAGACACTAAAGTAATCCTCTGTGCTGACAACACCTTTGGACACACTACAGTCAATCAAATCAAGCTAAGCTAATCAAATGTTGATTGTTGCTGTTGCTGCTGCTTCTGCTGCTGCTGCTATCAAAGTGTGGTTAACAAAATAACACTAAAATCCTAAGCAATAATAGGGTATATTTGGGAGCAACAATAGGGAAATTGGGTGTGGGATATATGGGATTCCTCTTTGCTATACTTGTAGTCTTTCCTATACGCCTAAAGCTATTTCAAATTAAAAATGCTTTTTTTTTAAAGATTTATTTATTTGTGCATACAGAACTGGGGTACAGGCCAGAGGCCTACGGGCGGCGAGAGGCTTCACCAGAGACAGAGTGGGGTGCAGAACAGGCAGATCTACGAAGTATACTGCTGAGGGGAGCAGCGGGCGGGTCAGGAGAGGTCTGCCACGCCATGTGATCACCTCCGGGGCAGGTGGGAATCGAACTCATGCAGAAGTGGCTTTAGCTTCTTAGTGCTGTGCTTTAACCCGCTGAGCCACCATGGAGGGCCTAAAAATGCTTTTTTTAAAAAAATTAAGAAAATAAAGACAAATTAGAGACAGGGGAAAATTTTCCCAATACATATATCTTTCAAAGTACTTGCATCTGGAATATATACTTTTTAAAAGTCAGTTACAAAAGAATTCAACCTGTTTTTTTTAAAACGGCAAAAGTAATCAAATAATTTTCAAAGGATGAAGGAAAAAAAAAAAGATGCAGTTGAAAGCACTGAATATTAAATGTTCGAAAGTATATGGCACAACTACAACTCTCATACACTGCTAATGGGAATGTAATGTAGTAAAATTACTTTTGAAGATTATTTGGTAGTTTTCTTACAAAGTGAAATATCTACCTAATCCTGATTCAGCAACTCACCGAAGTGTAATAAATAATGTGTCCCAAAATGCTTATCAAGAAGTTCCTAGCTGCTTTATGCTAAATAGCAGTGAAGTATAAATGAGACAGCTGAGGTAAAAGGAATTATAAGTCAGTAGGGTGAGTTGCCCCACATCGTGTTTGAAAATGTGAACTAAAGCATGAACTAGCAACCCATATCCAAGCAATGGGACCCACTGCCCTACCATGAGGTGCCATGATAGACAAAACACTAGATCCTTACTAATGATTTAGTCACTATTTCTTGGAAGGAGGAAACTGAGCACCCACTTGTATAGTTGGAATGTAACCCACCTAGGCATGCCCACACTTAGCACAAACCACAACATACTATGAAACTGTTCTCCCCATTTCTCCCTCTAATTGCCTGTGAGGAACTGAGGTAAATTCTCCTTTCCCACAATGACTTCCTTCTGCATGAGTCTCTAATAAAGCCTTGCCTGATTTAGCTCTCTCCAGTGAATTATTTTTTAGAGGGCAAAGGACCTTAGCACCATCACTAGTACAGCCTGCGTTTGACCCCCAGCCAGAAAGCCGACCCACATAAAGCACAGCAGACCTCTCCTATCTCACGCACTGCTCCCCTCAGCAGGGTATTTCAGCAAAATCCACCTGTTCTGCTACCTACTTTGTCTCTGGTGAATCCTCTCACCCCCTGTACCCTAGTTCTGGCCAACATCTCAGTTCTTCTATGCAAATATTTTTTAAATACATGGATAAATGATTTTATGTTATTAAAAAGGAATGCTAGCTAGTGAAGGAAAAACATACAAGATGGAATCTCAGAAACAATTAATTTGAACAAAGAGGCCAGACACAGGCAAAAATAACGTGATTGTAAAAAGGCACAAGTTTAGATAGCAGCAGATATCAAAGACAACAAGTACTGAAAGATAACAATAGAAATCAAAATAATGGTTATCTGGAAATTTGTAAGAATTATCAATAGACAGATGTTAGAGCAACTTGGACTATTTTATATATTAATGAAGATGTTTTCCTGAATTTAGAAATTGACTAAAACTCACTGAATTATATAGAAAAACAGTACTGCGTATACATTATGGGTCAGTAAAAGAACAGCATGGGGATAAAAGTGAAAACCAATAAATATGCAATCATAATTATTATAGATTAAAACTTCAAACAAAAAATAAATGCCAGAATGTGTTTAGCTAACATTATGCTGTATATCATATTTAAAAAATACACATGAAAGATAGAAATATAAATAGGAAGCTATGGACCAAAAATAAAGAATGTTTAGCTATATTATAGCAAACAAGTTTAAAAAGTTTTATTTATTTATGAATACAGAACAGGGGTACCGGCCAGAGGTGCAGGAGCAGTGAGAGGATTCACCAGAGACAGAGTGGGGAGCAGAACAGGATTATCAACAAGGTACACTGCTGAGGGGAGCAGCAGACGGGTCAGGAGAGGTCTGTAGCACCATGTGGGTTACCTCCAGGGTAGGGGATTGAACTTGCCCTGAAGCAGCTGTGGATAGTTTGCAATGCTGTGTCCTAACCCATTGCACCACCAGGTAGGGCCGCAACCAAAACAAATTAAAGTCAAAGCAAAACTAGAGATAAAGTTGCTCGCTATATACTAATAAGAGTTTAATTCACACCCACAAGTAAAAAATGTAATAGAGATGCCATCCAGTGTAGAAGAGGTGGAGAAAGAATATAAGAACAGGTTCTGAAACAGGGGTCAATAATTAAATCTATTTCTTCCTACCATGTTAAGTATAATAAAGCAGTCAGATGCAAATAAGATGGGAAAATACTAGCAACAGTCTTGGAAATTTACTCTATGAATGCCTACTTAGAACAATTTCTACCAGACTACTAAAACTAAGGTGATTCACAGGTAGGAATACAATTTCTTGCATTTGTACATCATTAAAAATTAGAAATGGGGGCCCTCCCTGGTGGCGCAGCGGGTTAAAGCACTGCACTACGAAGCTTAAGCCACTTCCTCATGAGTTCGATTCCCGCCTGCCCCTGAGGAGTCCACATGGCGAGGCAGACCTCTCCTGACCCGCCCGCTGCTCCCCTCAGCAGTGTACTTGGTTGATCTGCCTGTTCTGCTCCCCGCTCTGTCTCTGGTGAAGCCTCTCACCCTCCGCATCTCTGGCCTGTACCCCAGTTCTATATGAATAAATAAATCTTTAAAAAAAAAAATTAGAAATGGGCCCTCCCTGGTGGCACAGTAGGTTAAAGCATAGCACTAAAAAGCTAGAGCAACTTCAGCAGGAGTTGGATCCCAGTCCGCCCTGGAGGAGACCCACATGGCACGGCAGAGCTCTCCTGACCCACCCGCTGCTTCCCTCAGCAGTGTAGTTCGTCAGTAGGCCTGCTCTACTCCCTGCTCTGTCTCTGGCAAATCCTCTCACTGCCCCAGTACCTCTGGCATGTACCCCAGTCCTGCGTGCATAAATAAATCTTAAAAAAAAATTAGAAATGATGTATTACACATTTTCACACACATACAAATGCACATAAATACATGTAAGAAAAAAGGTGGGAGAAGAAGATAGGGAATATCTTCAAACTGACAAACCAAGAATAGTAAAATGTAGTAGTTATAAAGGGTCTTGAACTATCCATAATCTTATACTATTAAAAATAAGGTTTCTTTAAGAAAACATTGCTTCTTGAACAGGGGAGTAAATGTGTATGCAAACTTTAAAGTCAGACTAACCTCTGGAGAGTGATAGCAACACCATTTACTTGATTATAACTTGAGGTATATTATTTAAATTTGCTAAACTTAAGTTGAACTGAGATATAACTAACTAGAATATCTACTTCAGAGTGGGTTTATTGGAGGAAGTGAAGTGTGAGGGTTTAAGTTAAAAATGTGATAATGCTTTAAATATTCATAGTACAAAGAGGGAAATCTAATTCTGCTGCTTTATAATGTGGAAGAATGTTGGCATATGTTTCTCATGTGTTTGTTATAGCCCCTTGCTCAGTGAGTGACCAGTGAGTGGCCCATGAGTGCTATGAGTGTTCTTGCAGAGGAACCTATTAGCTTTTATATGATTTACAGACAAAACCAGCACAAGACCAAGTTGAGGCCTAGTTTACATGGAATGTTTTCTGCATATGAGCTACATATGAAGGTTACATGTTATTACTGCTTTCCATATATGCAAACTACATCTCAAGGCTACATGTTTTCTACAAGCCACCTGTGCTGGAAGATGGTGAAAAACACTCTGAAAAACTGAAAAAATTCTTTACCCATGGGCCCTACATTCAGATTTACTGAAATATAATTAATGGACCATAATAATTTTGATTATCATTATTATGTTCATCTTGTGATATGCTGCTGTACCATTGACTTTACAAAGGGATATTTTGACTAAACAGAATAATTTACTGATAAATTTGAAGCTTTTAAAAAACAACCAAACCATTGAGAGTTCATAACATTGAAGGACAGGAATACTGCTTCTATTTAAGGGCAATATCTGTGAGTTTAGAAAAATAAATGCCAAGATTCTCAGGGCAAAGAAAGGTGTAATCCTCTGGGTAGAGATGTTATTAGGTATTAGGACTCAAGGGAAATGTGTCCCATTCTAGGGGGAAAAGAACAATAAAAAGCAAGCAATGTAAACACATCAGATCACAGTATGTTAAGGTGGAGCTAGAGCTGGGAAAATCATTTTGACCACCTGAAAAGCTTTCTAGTGTGTTACGACTTCAAAAGGAAGGAATATCAAATAGGAAGAAAAGAAAAATAGTATGGTATAACAGAAAAGTTAGGTGAAGAGTGAAATTCCTGAATGAACTGATAAAAACATATAAGGAATGATTTAAAAAAAAGGTTTATATAGATGTATTTAGAATAAAATAACAGGAAAGCTATACATGCAAAGCTTGTGGTGTAATATTAATGGCTTATGGGTGTCAAGTGAAGAGAAAGAGTTTCTATCTTGTGTCTATTTTCCTTTGTGAGGAGAATTCATCCAAAAGTTCCCACTAGCTATAGAAGTTGTGAGCAATGTTTGAAGTCTCTAGAAAGAAAAGAGTAGAACCCAGGAACCTGCAGATGGATGAATTCTCAGTTTCCAAAAAGGCAAACACTAAGGAAAGCCAAAATTAGAGCATCTAATGTAAACCCCACACAATTTCAAATCCAGATTACAAAACAGATGGTCTGTGAATTCTTGCAAAAGGAAGCACATAACATTTGGGCCCAGCATGATCTCAGTAAATGAAACATGACAAACTGAATTTATTTCTTTTTTGATAGAGCTACCAGACTGCTAGATGAAAAAAAAAATGCCCTAGACATAAGCATCTGGATTTTAGAAAAATATTTGACAAGTTCTCAGCTGTCCTTGTGGACAAGCCAAGCAAGATAGGCCAGCTGATAGTGAACTGGAGGGACGAGAGCCTGCGTGTGAGCCCATACCCAAGGTCCTGATTTACAGATCAGTGTCAGACAGGTGGAAGCTGTCTAGCGGCATGTTCCAGCACTCCATGCCTGGCCTTGTTTTGTTCAACCTATTTATCAATATCTGTTTGAGCTCTCTCTGCAGCTGTTTGTAAGTGTATTAAAGCAAAAAGGAAATTCATTAATATTTATTCAACAGTCACTGCATACTTGTCATAGTGCATATATTATTTAAATTTATCTCTATATGGGGCATTATCCCCATTTTACTGGGAAGAAAGTTGAAACTCAGCTAAAATATTTGCAGCATAGCTGTTGCCAGCAGAACAAAGAAATAGGTTTGTACAATTCTAAAGGTTATAAACTTTCCACCATATTATGTTATCTCAAAATAAATAATGCAATTATCATAAAAAGTATTGTTGCTTCTGCTACTTTAATAGACATTTATTAACCAGATTAATGGAGGCCACTAGTCCACTGTGCTCTGCAGTGTCTGGCTATCCCTAGAATTATGTGGGTCTGTGTTTTTTGTTAAGAAAGGCACAGGTAAAATTAGACTATTCCAAGGAGAACATCCAAGGTTTGGAAGCCAGTTGTATGACTATTAGGGCAATTGGAGACATTTAAAATAATGGTTATTGTTTTTAAAAAAGGAATATGAACAAAAGAAAAAAATCCATAGACAACAAATCATTAAATATTGAATTAATAGATAGTAGGTACAAGGATGAAAGCTTTATAAAAATACCCTGTAAATAACAGGATATTCCAAAGAAGCGAATAGTCTGCCTGGTGAGGCAGCAAAATTCCCTTCCACTGAAAAGCAGTAAGGAAGACCCATTTTCTGGGCTATTGTAATGGAGATGTCTTGTATTGAATGAGAAAGTGGACCAGGTTTCAAAAAAGACAGACTCTTAATCACTCTAAGTCTTCATCTGTAATGTTCTACAAAATCTCATCCTTCTGGGCTTTTAAATTATTGTGGACCATACTACTTACAGCATTTTCTTCTATATTACAAAGTAACTGGAATGGGATTATAAGATCATTTGTTCACTAAGATAAGGATAGTACTCCCCTGTTAATTATGCCCCACTTACTTGTCACTTCATTGCTAAGCTCTTGCCACCATAATGCATACTAAAACAGTTTCATCCTTTTTTTTCAGGTTTCTATACAGACTTTTTTGTCAAATTTTTTAATGTTTTCTTTTAAAAATACTTCAGTCTACAATTTTCTTATCATCTTCCTATCTTCCTATCTTTTCTTCTCTGTCATTACTGAGCTACCATATTATATTATTTCATATTTTTTAAATGTCTTTTTATTACTTAAGGACAAGTATAATGACTTATATCATATGATCTACTTTATCTATTAATCATATAGGCAAAACCTCAATGCTTCCCAAGTCTTAAAAATATTACTTTGTTTAATGGATGGCTTAAAAATACATAAGAAAATTAATTTCACTCTATGTAATTATATAAATACATAATTTTTTAAATTTTATAAATGTAAATAAATAAATGTAATAAATTGTTAGTTTAAATATGTTAAATAAAATATACATATTATGAGTTGAATGTAGTATAAAAAAAAGAGGGTCCAGTGACCTTATTGCCTATAATATGTCATTCTGTATTAGGCAGTAACAATTACTAAAATAATTTTTGATCAGTTAAGTTTGATAGATTTTAACATCTGCTTTTAAGGCTTAATCTAATACCATATGATTAAAGTCAGTGTGGTGTTAGTAGAAAGAAAAGCATATTACTGAATGGGACTAAAGAATTTTGAGAAAAATAGAAAGCCATCCAATGGAGAATGGAAACATTTTCACAAAATCTACTGGGAAAATTGATATTCATAGAATAATAAAAATGAACACTAAATTTTATTAAACATCTCACAATAAGTTAAGATAAACCGAAGAGGGTTACAAACATAAACACAAGTGCTGAAAAACAAAAGCCAACAAAAATTAGAAACAATATAGAAAAAATTATATCCTTGGGAATAGACAAAGATTTCTTAGGACACACACACAAAATGCAGAGGTTTTTTTTTTTTTTTTTTTAAGTGATAAATTGGACTTCATAGAATTAAAACCCATTGCTCTCAGTAACATAACCATTAAAACAACAAAAGATTTTTTTAAAAAGCAAGTGAAAATATACTTGCCACGCCTAAACCAAAATTATGAAGAGAAATAACTTCTGCAATGGAATAAATATTTTAAGATACTTTTACAAAAGAAAACAAGTGGCAAAAATAACATAAAAAGGATTACCAGTATAATTAGTTATCATGGAGATGAAAATTAATACCTCTATAAAGAAGGTTTTCCACTTCCTACAAGTGGAGTTAGAGGTACCAGTCTTACCCTAATATGTGAAACAATAAGGAGACAAGATAAATGCAGTAGGAAGAAGCTGGACAACAGGCAGTGAGAGACAGTGATCCTTGAGAAGAGAGGAGTTCTATGATTGCTTCACCGTTTTTAGAGAATATCAGACTATGACATAGGAAGGAGGAAGCCACATGAAACCCACTAAGTTTTAGAATAGAAGGAAGATTCCAAATAGAACAAAATTTCTAGGGTTCACAGCATATGTATAAGAGCAGAGAGAATTGAAAGGAAACCCCAGAATTTTGCAAAATATCTTCTTTGAGCATTCATTTGAGTGCAGTACTGGTTGACATGTATGTGTCGGAAATTATCTAAGGTTGCAAAGAGAGCAGTGATAGAAGTACTCGCTACCTAGAGAAAGGACTGGAAACAGTGCTTATTTCCACTGTCCACACAGGAAATCCTGACTGTCTTACTAATTGGGCATTAAGCATTGCATATAGAAGAGAGAGAGCTGAGTAGCAAAACTTAATTAATCGTAGATGAAGAAAATAATTACTCCACTTCTGTCCTACATAATAAACTTAAAGCAAAGTCTGAAAAATAGTGAATTGTTTCCAAATAAGTCAACTACCTATCCAGAGAAAATTTAAAATATTTCTATTTTACATAAATAATAATTTTCTGGTAAAGCAAAATTCATAATGCTTGATATTCATTCAAAGTGTATCAAAATAGAAAGAAGCAGAGAAATAAGAGGCATAATGAGTAGAAAACCAAATAGTGAAAGTAATCAATAATTGACACACATTAGAATTAGTAGATAAGATTATGAACACAGCTATTTCTGATTCTATATAATTAAGTAACATAAAAAAATAATTTTCTAAATCAGACCCAACTTCTATAGATGAAAACTGGAATAAAAATTGCATGAGGCAGATTACAGGTTAGATATTAAGAAATAATGTTGATCTTGAGGACATAGCAACATACGCTGTCAAAACACTGAACAAAAGTAAAAATAAAATATATAAAACATTTTTATAATAATTTATAAAACATTTTTATAAATTTTTATTTATAAAGGTAAGATAAAAAGTAAACCCCATCAGTGAATGGTGACATAAATGACCTACTAGATATAAAACTAAAGAAACAAAAAATAATTTGAAGAGTTTCCAAATTTGATTCAAAATATTAATATGCATACCTAAAAGCTCAACATTCTCCATGCACAAGAAACACAAATAACGCTAAATTATATCATAATCTAATTATTCCAAATCATTGATAAAGAGAAATCTTCAAAAACAATCAGATGAAAATTCATGTTAGTTTCAAAAGACAAAATATGACATGAAATCCCTCATGGTAAAGAATGCAAATAAAACAATTAGCAAGATCCTAAAGGCACCAACAAGAGAAGACTGTCGATTTACAGTTCCTAAATCAGCAAAACTATCTCTCAAAAATAAAGGGACGCCGATTACTACCTAAGCCTGCCTGGGACTAGGTTCAGACAGACCCAGCACATGGAAGCAGAGCCTTGCATTTACCTACCTGGGCTGGGGAGGCATGCAGAGGTGGCCCAGCCCCCAACCCAGCCCACTTAGAAGTGAGGGTGGCTTCCCCAGCCTGAGGCTGCTAACACCCTGAGACTCTGAGACCTTGGTGGCACAAGGCTTATCTTGCCCCCACCCCTGCTTGCATTTTAGGTCACATGGGGTGTGCTAGGGCCAGCACCCAGGCTGTGTTGGGGTACTTGGCTTTCATCTCTGGCCTAATGGGGACTATGGTTGCACACCCTGATTCACCTAAACTGCAGGTGGGAAACAGGGGCCACAGGCCAAGGCGGGGTGTGGGTTCCCTCTCTGTTCCGACTCCCACTTCAATCAGATGTCAGATTGGTTCAAGACACCTGTAATTCAGGCATATCTGCTGCAGACTTTCAGGGGAAGAGAGGGACAAACCAAATTCCCAGATGAAGTCATGTCCTAGGGTTGATGCAAACAAGGCATGGAGAGAACCAGAGAGGTAGTGAGGAGCAGCTGTGATGACCTGTCATGTGTGCTCCACTGCTCGGGCTGGGAAAACAACCCCTGGTCCAGAGATGCAGATAACATGAGAGGTTTTCTCCTTTTCCAGCAGGAGTGGAAGACTGAATGAGAGATGGGGACTAGAGCAGGACTGGACACCAGAAAGGAGATGAAAGTAGCTGGACCAACCACCCACTAGAATCTGTCCCCACCAGGGACCTTCTCCACTGACATGGAAGTGACATTGAAGATAGTCAACACCAGCATTATAAGACTCAGACACAGCATCAAATGGGAGTCACAGGATTGAATGGGACAATCAGTGTGAATGAACTTGAAACCCAGAGACCACAGTGTTCTGGAGAAAACCAGACAGTCTCTATACCACAACAAGTTCCAAAATCAAGAAGTTGGGGAATCACTCCACACACCTGCCTTGCAAGAGGGTCTTGAGCCACTCTGCCTTGCTACCTGCCTCACAGGTGTCCCTGGGGATCTAAGCAGCCTTATCTGTTGTGTTCCAGAAGTGCAGATCCTCACTGAGGTAAAAGATGAGGGCACTGGGCCCACCATTGATCTACATCTTGTAGGGAAGGAACACACTAGACACACTCCAGATTCTGGGTGTTTGCACTATTCCCCCAAACCAGGAATCAGTTACACCAGATTTTTAAAATGTTTCTCCATCCCTCTCTGCAGGTACCTTCTGTTCCAACATTGTATCTGCCGAAAAACTTTCCCAACCTGAACGAAAATAACATCCCCTGTTATTTTATTATATACTCAAATCCTCACTCTTTTAATTCATAGAATCTTCCACTTGATCAAATTGTATTGTATGTGATCTCACATTGTTTTCTTCCATTATCTGACATGGTTGGTGGTGGCATTATATGTTTCACTTCATGAAAGTTAATTGAGCAGCACAATTATTATTTTTCCTTTCCTCTATGTATATCATACTTCTATTAATATGTTTGAAAAATAAAAGAAAAATGCAGATAACCAGCACAAAAAAATTCACAAGGATTTTTAACATTACAAACACTGAATATATCAAGTTTTAATGAGAAATGAAGTAACTGAAATTCTCAATCAGTATTGGTAGTAATTTTTAAGTCATATAAAAACAGTTAAAAAGTATTTGATATGGCCCTCCCTGGTGGCGCAGCGGGTTAGAGCACAGCACTAAGAAGCTTGGGCCACTTCCGCATGAGTTCGATCCCCGCCTGCCCTGGAGGTGACCACATGGTGCGGCAGACCTCTTCTGACCCGCCCGCTGCTCCCCTCAGCAGTGTACTTCGTCAATCTGCCTGTTGTGCTCCCCACTCTGTCTCTGGTGAATCCTTTCACCCTCCGCATCTCTGGCTTATACCCCAGTTCTATATGAATAAATAAATAAATCTTTAAAAAAAAGTATTTGATAGTTTCTTAGAAGTTTCACACTCCTATAATCTAACTGTTCTATATATAGGTATTTCCATCAATAAATTCAAAATTGTTTTTTTACAAAGACATATATAGAAATACTCTTAATAGCTTTTCTCATGATAGTTAAGAACTGAAAATAACACATCCAATGTTGAATATCCATGAAGAACGGAAAGAGAAAATAAATATATGTGATACTACATGATTGAATTTTACTCAACTATAACAACAAACAACTGCTGATCCAACAATATGAATAAATTACAAAATTATGCTGAGTGAAAAAGTTCAGGCATTGGTGAATTCATACTGTATAATTCCATTTACATGAAGTATAAAATCTACAAACTAATGTATAGTGATAAAATGTAGATGTAGTTTCTTGTGTCTGGGAGCAGATAGAGGGATGAAATCCAAGTGAGTGTGAGGAAATACTTTGTACAATATAAGCTAATGTGTATCTTGATTGCTCTATGAGTATGTTTATGTATATATGTCTTGTATATAAAGTGTGTGAGTATCTTGATTCAAATTTTAGGTTTTTGTGGATACCCGCTTAGAGATGGGACTTATATTCTGCACTTTTACTTTTCTTCCCATATTTTTACCTAGTCTTGGCACTAGAAATGCACAATAAATTATGCATAGGATGTCCTCATATTTGGCCTCAAATATGTATGTACTAACACAGGTTAGAAGCTTGAATGTGCCTTACTGAAGTTATTTTCTCTCAAAACTTCTACTATGCTAAGAAATTTATTTCTGTAGCTTCCAATATGTGACACTGCCTGTTTAGCTTTCCCACTTTACTGGGGGAAGGAAGTAACAGCATGCTTGTAATGGATATTCATTGCCTACTTGCAATTGCCTTTCAGTACTGAACAGATCAGACTAAATCCCATCACCTGAAGCCTTCCTTCTGTCATATATATGAAACCTATAAAAATGGTAATGTGAGAAAAGGTAGGACACCCCCCTCCCGGCATTATTATGTAATGAGAGTTTGTTTTCCCAAGTAGGACTTTTGAATGGGAGTTTCATTTGTCAAGTGTGGACTCCTATTGGAATACTCTGTTAATGGTACAAGAGAATGAAAGATGTGGCACAGAGGTAGAGACTTTCCTCCCCATTTCATGCCTGTTCCACATGCAGTCTAATAACTTTGTCTCTTCCTTTTTAATTTTCTTATTTTCATATGATAGGATACATCTTTTATCATCATTAAAAGAAGAGTAGAAGTCTATTGCATTTAAATGTAACCTCCCTACCAACTTGTGTATTACTGAAACAGACATCATCTATGTTGATGGATAAACAAAAACCAAGTCAAAGAGAGAATGAATGGAGGACAGTGTGTTCAAGCTCTGAAATGACCAGACTTGGATTTGTCAGCTTGCAGTGATTCTGAGCAAGTCACAATCTATTAAAGCTTCATGTATTTTCCTTCGTAAAATGCTGACAAGCAACTGTGGTAGAGATAAATATCATGTTCATAGAGTGTATGATACACTTCCTGTTTTCATGCAGAATATAGCCTACACACATAAATGACATCATGTGAATTATATCATAAGGAATAAATTTCAAATTAAGAACTAACCATGTTAGTTAAAAAGATTTATTGAGTTCCTACAGGGAAAACTGTATCATACTGAAAAGATCAGGAGATAACCAACTGTTTTGAAATAAAAGCCTTCCTACCTCTATGAATACTGCTAAATGCTGTATGGAAGAAATGCCAAATAACTGCCAAGTAGAATGATAAAGCATTGTACTTTCAAGACAAATGTAGATGCAACAGAACCTGAAAAAATGCAAATACCTTAGATTCACTTATAGCAATTGCGAATTGACAGAAACTAATGATTGCAATAACCCTTAAAATTAATGAATGCTATATAGAGTTCATTCTCTGATTCAACATGAACTCTGCAGAACCTCATTCTATAAAATGATGAGATTATTCCTAGCTTATTTACATCATCTTGCATTTCAGAAGTGGTGAAACTGATTGTTAGGATATCAGATAAAATTTTTTTAAACCTAATTCACCAATTAGGGAAATCCTATTTATAATCCTTCATTTTTTAACAATAAAAAATAGACTTTCTACTCTACTTTTAGAGTGTCTCCCACAAAGTCAGGCCAATTATTCCACTGGCTTAACAGAGGGTGCTACAGCAAGGTTTCTAATGTTTCTAGTGTTAGAAATTACTAGATAATATGTCTCAGAATGTTCATAGACTATGAATTCAAATAGACACTGAAGGCATTTCCAACCTAGATTGTATTTTGTGTAATTATGTGCTAGCATGTATCTTTATCAAACCTGTTCCATTATTAAATACAAAGATAAATACAAGTTCTCCATCTATCTCAAAGTAGAGAGTTCCCATGAACAATTTTGTAGGCTGAAAGGGCACTAAGCAAATAAACAATTATCATTAAATTTTGGTGTATTCGTAGGGTCAAAAAAACAGCTGACCAATGTATGCCAAACAAGACATTTAATAACACTAATACCATGATAAATGTTGGAATGCTATGGTACATAACGGCCTGTACAAAATAGCTAAGAGGAAAGACCTTAGTAGTATCACTTTCTGCTTGGGGTACACACTGCCTGTGGAATGGCTTCTGTAAAATAAATGTTGAAACTATTTTGGCTTTTGTTTTAAAAGTGAAAATCCTCTTTAGATTTCTTTTAATTAGTGATAACAGGTGCAAATTAGGTTTTCCTTAACGCAAAGTAGTGTAATGTGAACTTTTGAAAAGTCGGACATACTTTTCTCACAGGGAAGGTTGTTACAGAATTACTGTGTTATTTCTGAATTGTCTAAAATAAAAAGGAGGAGTTCAACAAAAATAGTTCCACTTTTCAGACATGAAGGAAAAATAAGCTAGTTACCTCTAATTCTTCTTTTTTCCAATAAAACTTTTCTGATATTGTTTATATTTGTATTTCTCCTCTAATTTGTTACAAATATTGACTACTGTTGACAAGATAAATAAGTTCCCTTCTTCTCTGCAAAAAGCCCACAGGACAGAAAATAACTTCAGGGCCTCATGTTTCTAAGGACACAAAACTCACAATGTATTTGGCAGGTAATTTATTGTCCAATGAGTTAATCCAGACTTGTAACCTTCAATGTCCCTTCCTGCCTGTGGTGGGTTGTGTTTTGCAGAATCAGCAAAATCATTTGGCAAACTGCTACGGCTACATTTTTCCCTCAAGGATCAGTTTGGTCAAAATGTTTTGGGGAGAAAAGTTTTGAAGCTTTATTAGACTAGTCTCTCTCGTCTGTTTCTCAAAAGCATGGGACACGAAAATCTCACACTATACTAGAAATAAACTGTGACCATGAAAGCACAAATCCAAGCAGAAATCCAAAGACAGAAAAGGAAGTAAAATCTTAACACCTTCTTTCTTGTCTTTTCTTCCTAATTTCCTTCAACCAAATTTTTTTTTTTAAAGATTTATTTATTCATACAGAACTAGGGTAAAGGCCAGAGATGCGGAGGGTAAGAGGATTCACCAGAGAGAGAGCAGGGAGCAGAACAGGGAGATCGACAAAATACACTGCTGAGGGGAGCAGCGGGCAGGTCCCGAGAGGTCTGCCAAACCATGTGGTCACCTCCAGGACAGACAGGGATCGAACTCATGCAGAAGTGGCTTTAGCTTCTAAGTGCTGTAATTTAACCCACTGCACCACCAGGGAGGGCCCCAACCAAATTTTTGAGGACATAATGTACTTGGCACTATTCTAGACATTGAGGAACTCAGTCCCTTTAAAACAGGTGGTGGACCCTGAAATCACCACTTGTGTGGGGGGTGGAACAGAGCTAGCAAGCAGATGGGGTGCAGGCTGGGGCAGGGGTAAGCGTTGGAACTGCACCAACTGCAAGGGGAAAGTAGATACTCATTGTCCAAGGAGTGTGTTATTTAAATAAAGCAACACAAATTTTATTAATATTAACTTCGAAAATAAATGATGCCATATAGGAAATAAAATGTAAAATTGAAATAAAAAAGAAACAAAGAAATAAATTGAATAGGGAGGAGAATGGTTTGAGGTTACCGGGGATGGGTAGCTCTGCTTGTGGGTGAAGAGGATGTTCCATGAAGATAAGTGCTTGATGCTTAGCTGCCCATCAACTTAGATAGAATCCTGGGCCAGTTTTACCAACCTCAGTTGGGCTGGAATCTGCTCAGGGACCTCCAATTACATTATGGGTCCTAGCCATGTTCTTACTCACACAGCTGGGGTGAAATTAGCTCAGGGACCTCAGTTGCTATGATGGTGTCTCGGTTCAGTTCTACTTCCCCCAGATAAGGTTTTCTTAGTTTGGGAACCTCAGTTGATTTTGTAGGTTCCTGGCCTAGTTTTACCTCTAACAGCCAGGAAGGAATTAGCTCAAGAATTTCTGTTTCCATTAATGGGTTCTGGCATGGTTTTACCTCCCTCGACTAGGTTGTTATTAGCTCAGGAACCTGTTTCATGATGGGGTTCTGGCCCAATTCTCTCTCACAGTGTGGGTGGAATTAGATCATGAACTTCAGTTGTCATTAATGGGTCCTTGCCTGGTTTCACCTCCCACAGCCAGGGTGAAATTAGTTCAGGAACCTCAGTTTCCATGATCAGTTATTGGCCCAGTTCTACCTCCCCACTGATTTAGCAGGCACAGTTAAATCAATAAATGAATCCTATTTAATGTGGCAACAAATGATATGGAGAAAAACAAAGCAGAGTCAGGATTCCAAGGATTTCTAGGATGAGGTTTTTGTGTTTGTTTGTTTTTTTTAATTGTCACTGTTTTATAAAGATTGGGAAGGCCGGGCAAATTGGACTCCCACATGAAAAAGAATGAAGCTTGACTACTACCTCACACCATGCAAAAATAAAAACTCAAAATAGATCAAAAATTGAACATAAGACCTGAAACCGTAAAGAATATAGAAGAAAATATAGGCAAAACACTACCTGACATACAACTCAGTAACATCTTTAAAGACACATACCCCAAAGCAAAGAAAGTAATGCAAAAGTTGAACAGCTGAGCCTATCAAACTAAAAAAAGTCTGTACTGCAAAAGAGACATTAAACAAAACAAAGAAACACCCTATGATTGGTAGAAAATTTTTGCAAAGAACTGACACAACTCAACAAAAATAAATCGAGTCAAAAAATGTGCAGAAAAGCTAAAAAGACACTTCTCCAAAGAGGAAATACTAACAGGTATATAAAAAGATGTTCAACATCACTTGTAATCAGGGAAATGCAAGTCAAAGCCATAATGAGATACCACCTTACACCAATGAGAATGGCACTTATTAAAACAAAACAAATCAAAACAAAACAAAACAGAAAAAGCAGACAACAACATATGTTGGCAAGTATGTGGGAGGAAAAAGGAATTCTCCTGTGGGTCTGCTAATCCTAAATGGCCTGTTCAGCCACCATTATTGTTACCTTCAATTCTGCATTCCCATACAAGGTCAGAACTGCCCTTCAGAAATTGGTCAATCAGACATAGGAGCCAAACCTCACAAGGTGCCTTTCAAAGAAATCAAGAACAGAAAGCTTTATCACTCTGGGAAGGGTATGCATCAAAAAGTAGAATTGGGGGGTTGAGGGAGGGCTGATGATGGGTGCATAAACTTAGCATCCTGTATTATGTAGCCTACTCCATGACTTCCATGTCTTTATCAAAAATGTAACACTCTCCTACACTGCTGGTGGAATATAAACAGGTCTGATCACTATGGAAAGCTGTGTGGAGATTCCTCAAAATACTAAAAATGGAGTTTCCATATGACCCAGTAATTCCACTCCTAGGAATTACCCAAAGGACAGAATAATATTAATTCAAAAGCATACCTGCACCTTTATGTTTATTGCAGCACTATTTACAATAGGTAAGATATAGAAACAATCCAAACACTCCAAAAATAGATGACTTGATCAAGATGTGGTATATATACACTGTGGAATATTATTAAGCAGTCAAAAAGATAAACTCATTTGCAACAACATGGATGGAGCCAGTGGGGATTATGCTCAGTGAAATAAACCAGGATAAAATGAAAATATTGGATAGTTTACTTGCAGAATAAATGCAGGGAAAGCAAATAAGGGATCAGGAAAAAAATAACTATAATAAATTTCAGAAATAAAATTAAGAGGTAACTATAAATCAGAGACATTCTGCAGGGAGGGAGAGGGATCAAAGCAGGGAAGGAAGAGCATAAGGAATTATGGTGATGGTGCACAGGTGAACTGGTGGTGGGAAGTCTATGAGGACTATACCTGAGAGGAGAAAGCATACAAAAAGTAAAATGATAGTTTATATGTGTGTGTGTGTGTATCTCTATATATAAACACATGTAATAAAACAAACATGTACAAAAAAAAAAAAAACCTTGGGAAGGCTTTCCTGAGAAGGCAATATCTGAGTGCAGGAAACAAGGGAGTGAAAACATGAATCATGTGAAAATTTCAGGGAGAAATTCTAGATTTCACTGATAAAGAGCATGTTCTTTTTGAGGTTCATCAAGAATGCTAGAATGACTGCAACAAGTAAGATAGAAGATAAGGCTAGAGTTAGTGAGGCATCAGTCTCCTAGGCCATTGTAATGACCACAATTTTTAATCTGAATGAGATGAGAAGTTATAAAGTCTTCCGAGAAATGAATGATCCATTGTTTTTAAAATATCTCTATGATTTATCTTTTGAGTATAGCTTTTATGAAAAAAATCTAAGTAAAAAGCAAGCCAACTTAGGGAACAATTGTTACAAGGCAGGGTAAAGGGTACCACAAGAATCCCCAGACCTGACACTCTATAGAGGTTCTGTCATCCACTTCATCAAGACAAATAACCCCAATGAGTAAAACCTTTAATGGAAAGGAACTTTAATACAATTGGTGTGTAATGCAGAAAAGGGAAAGATTAAAATTTCCAAATCAGAGTTACCCATTGCCATCATTAATGCCCAGCCAAACAGGGTTGGCCCAAAGCAGGGCCGCTGAGCCTCAAAAGCCTGTCATAAATCTAAGCACCTCCTGGTAGGGACTTACAGAAAAGGGGTAAAAAGGCCCCAACATATGTGGAAAGAAAGGAGCAAAATCAAAATCAAGATAAAAGCTGCCATTGTTAACCTTCCCACAGGTCTCTCACCTACATGTTTTAACCAGTCAAAGGCCAAGAAGCAAGTACAATTTCTTTACATATATCTCTGCTCCATGTGCCTTTTCCAGGTCTCCTCTGACACCCACCCTTCTTCTATTTTTCTTCTTATTTTTTTCTCCTCTCCAGCTTCTCCTCACTGCTTAGCTCCATCTTTCCTTGGGTGGGGCAGGAAACATGAACACTCTGCTTTCCTTGAGGACCATCCTGTTACACAATGGTAATAAACCATATGAAATTCAGTGATGATTTGTACTTTTAGTGAGAGCATAAAACTTTGTGAAATGCAAGTATTTTGAAGGAAATTGGGGAAAAAAAGTTTTGGTTTGGTTTTGTAGTATAAGAAAAAAGAGAATGTAAATTTTAGTTTTAGTTACTATTAATATAGTGTTCCCATTTACAAAGAATGGGGAGAAATATTTAATGAGATAGGAAAGACAATTCAAATTTAAGACATCTATTGTAAATCTTCATGAAAATACAAATAGAATGATGAATTGATTTTATACTGGAAAACTTAAATATTTATTTTAAAAAGCAAATACTTCCACATTCTTTAAAAACAGCATAGTTAGCATTAAATATAGCTTTAAATTTTTAACAAAATATTAAAATATCTTGAGGACTATAATCCCCAAATCATTCCTCACACAAGGAACTTGATAGCCCACCTAATATATAAACTTCGAGGAACAAAATATTATATTCTAAAATTATTTGGGGTGGGGGGTAGCCAACATGGCAGTGTCAGTGTTAAAGTCTCAGTTGCTATCACCCTTAGGCCTGAGTTCAATCTCTGGATAGACAGCTAACCCTCTCAGCAAGCTGACCTCTCCTGTCTCACCTACTACTACCCTCAGTAATGTATTTAAGTAGTTCTGCCTTTTCTGCTCCACATTCTGTCTGTGGTGAATCCTTTCACTCCCTAAAACCCAGTTCTTGTATGCATAAACAAGCAAAATAAACCTTTAAAAATAAAATAATTTTAGGGATTAATTGGCCTTATTTCATAACAGAAATAAGAATATTGAGTCCTTATTATGTAGCTGACTAGTTGCAAGTCTTTAATACTCATGAAAACCTTATGTTCATGTTTGAAAGATAAGAAAACAGCTTTCAGTTCAGTTAGCTGTTGCCTAAAAATATTCAAATAACAAATAAGGCCAAAGTTCAAACCATAAGTCACTGTAATTTTATACTTCTAAAAAACCAACTATACCTTTTGGTTGCTCATAGGATGATAGAACTATCAATGTGGAGTTAGAAATAAACAAACCATGTGTGTTAAATTTAGAGTCATGGTCACTTATCATCAGGGAAATACAAATTAAAACCACAATGACATACCACCTCATATCTGTGAGAATGGCCCATATCAAATAGACCAAAAACAGTTAAGTGCTTCTTTGGATGTGGAGAAAAAGGAAGCCTCTTATACTGTTGGTAGGAATGTAGGCTGGTCTAGGCCCTCTAGAAAGCAGTATAGAGAGCTCTCAAATCATTAAAAATGGATCTGACACATGCCCCAGCAATTCAAATCCTAGGTGTCTACCTTAAGAATACAAAAACACTAATCTGAAAAGAAACTTGTATTCCTGTATTTATTTTAGGGCTACTCCCAATAGCCAAACAGGTAAGTGAATCAATAAGATACATGCAAGCAATGACATAATACTCAGCCATTTGCAGCAGCAACATAGATGGAGCTGGGTGGAAATAAGTGAAATAAGCCAAAAGAAGAAAGATAAATACCATGTGGTCACTTATATGCAGAATATAGAGAATCCAATCAAAAAGCCAAAGATAAACTTTAAAATCAAACCTTGAAAGATGATCAATGAATAGAAACAGCCAGAGGGGGAGTAGGCAAATAAGTGGTGAGAATAGGGTGGGGAGAGCACAGTGGACTGTGTTATTATGGACATGGGTGTTTAGGTGATGGGTGACCTAGAGCGACTACATTTGATGGGAAACCTTATAATTTCCAAACGCTAATAAGGTATAAACCAATGATACTTCAGTTAAAGAATAAAAAATGATGCTAAAAAAAATTGACTTTGTGCAGAATTTAAAAGTGACTCGTGGGCCCTCCCTGGTGGCGCAGCGGGTTAAAGCACAGCACTAAGAAGCTAAAGCAACTTCAGCATGAATTCGACCCCGCCCTCCTGCCCTGGCGGTGATCCACATTGGCCTGGCAGACCTCTCCTGACCTGTCTGCTGCTCCCCTCAGCAGTGTACTTCAACAGTGGGCCTGTTCTGCTCCCCACTCTGTCTCTGGGGAATCCTCTCACTGACCCTGCACCTCTGGCCTGTTCTGTATGCATAAACAAACAAATCTTTAAAAAATTAAGTGACTCATATTTTCCTTTTACCCTCTAGATTAGGTTTACTCAAAGACCAGAGTCAGTATTTTTAAACTTTGTTATTATGAAACCAAACTCAGGCTTCAATCTTCTATTTACAGACAATTTAATTTGTATATTCAAGATGTGCTCCATAGAGACTCTCTCCCAGCTCTTCCCTTTTCCCACAGGACTCTTAATTGTTCTAGCACCTCCATGTGCTTCTCCAGCCATGACTCAAAGACTTTATATGACTACTTATTTTAAAAGAAACTTTAGTGCCTATAAAAACAGCATGTCCTCCGATAGCACATCTGTTCTCTCTCTCTCTCTCTTTCTCTCTCTCTCTCTGAATTTTTTATTATCGTTTTGCCAGAGGTTTTTACCTGCTACTTCAATGGAATTTGGTGTGCTGTTATTCAACTGGATTATATCTGTCATGAGTGTAATTAGTAAATGTAGGACGCACAAATGTATTTATGTTGATATTTGTCAATTACTAGACTTCTGATCATGAATATCTTCCTCTGTGAAAAGAAATAGTAATCTCCTCTTTACAAGGCTCCTTTATGCATTTACTTTGTAAAATTTTCCCTTTCCTTTGGGCTACTACAATACATTTTTAAAAATATTTCCTTTTTGATACAATTCAGATTAGTGACACATTTTTTTTTAATTGTGTTTATATACAAAACTGTGTCTATGATGTTTCCTTATATTGTATTTATTTGTTCAGGACTATTAATTACTTAGTGCATTGAAATGAATAAATGGCAGAATAATTCCTGGCGGGAACTGTATATTTGCATCTGATTTTGAGAAATAACTTCATCTTGCTGTACAAATATCTTGGTAGAGATTTGGTTCAAGTTAATATTCAACGGTCAATGTATACAGGAATGGAGATCATATTAATTCTAAAGTATCAAGTTAGATTTGGTCTGGAATGGGGTTAAATAAATCCCTAAATTCTTGAATAAGTTAGCCAGTCTTCCTCCATACTTTTACTCTGCCATCTGAAACATATATTCTCCAAGGCTATGGCAACACAGAAGAAAGAAAGAAAAAAAGATTTTGAGGTTCTTAATTGCGTAGGCCAAGGTGTGATACATCAATTCTGTTCACAGTTTTTGATTAGGAGTAATAACATGGACACAATTTAATTGTAAGGAAATTCAGTGAGTACCAAATTTCTATTTCTCTTCAATAATTGAGTATCAATTTCTCTATATGCCGTCTGGATTCTATTGCTTTAAGAAAACCAAACTTCAGCCAAGCAGTTCTCTTTCTTATGGAATTTTATAGCAATAAAATCCTAACAAAAAATTCATAGCTGGAACACAGAATATTGGTAGGAGTTAACCTATTTTAGAACAGGAAAAGTCCACAAATATAAATGAACTTATGTTTAATGACAAGAAACATATTGTCCTCCTTCTTAATAAGTATGCAGAAAAAATAGCAAAAGTTTTTATAATTGTACATTATGGGATTTATTTTCTTTTAGTAAACAGTAACTGTCAATAATTCATTAACCTCCATTAACACACAGCTATAACTGAATAACAATAATCCTAGGGTTCAGGATTTTAGTACTAGACCAACACCTTCCTTGCAAGCTCTGTTACAGGAACATAACATTCTTTAAAGTAGTTTTCTTAAAGTCACAAAAATAGATTTCTGATATCTCGAAGACAGTGAGACTTTAACTTTAAAAAACATCTAGACCCCAAACTGGACTTTTCTCTAATGTCCTTGTTGTCTGTAAAATAAAGACAACTCATAAATTAATTATCTCTAAATATTTAGAGAGTCCTAAAATGATATCAACGGTTGTCACAAATTAATAACAACATATTTGAAGGATAAAGCAAAGACAAAAGATGAAGAAAACTGGCAAATAATTGTTCTCTTCGATGATAGTCACTATTTGAATTTTAATATAAACTTAATTCTCTGTAGTGATCTACACAAACCAGGGGTCTTAGTGAAAGTGGGATTTATGCAATTTCTGCATAATTCCCAGCAGTAGTCCAGATGATATGCATGCCTATTAAAATATATTTTATATACAATGAATAAGCAAGCATTACGCATTTGCGGAAACCCAGAAGATTTGGAGTGTATCATTTTCTGTTTTTTTCAAAGATGTATATATGTATATGATATAGTCTCATATTGTTTTTAAATTGCAGTTGGGATTTTCTTCTGGTTATTGTAAAAATAATTACTTGCATATTATAGAATATTTGGAAAATAATGATAAGCAAGAAAAATGAAATCTGTAGGTAAATATCTGAAGAATGAATGATCATTTGGAAGACTTCTGATTTTGCATCTAAGAATATATATATATATGTATATCAATTATATCAATATTTGGATCAAACCATATGTCTGGTATATGATACATTTTTTTCAAAGCATTTAGTTTCCACAGTTATATACACAAACATAAATATATGCTCAGTGATACGTAGCAATTCATATTTTGGTTGTTTGAACTGCATCCGCAATTTGCATTAATGTAATGAAAACTGCATAAAACAGTTAAATGCATGTCTTCATTTTTGCTTCTTGAGCTCAACTGCAGTCCTAAGGTAGCATTTTTGACTCAATATGAATGGCTAAATAGCAATGACAGTCTAAAAATAATCAAAATTATGTTTTCATTCTTTTAAACTTAAGAAATATATACCACGCTTCTTTAATTTCATTTATTGCACTGAGAATTGAATGCTTTAATTTATAAAGAAAACTGCAGAAAAAGAAAAATGTCATTTGAATGGAGAAATATAAGATGATTCATACATTAGAAGACATTGCAGATACAGCAGAAATAAGTGAAGTATGTCGTATACGAAGTGAAGAGTGACAAGTGTTTTTAGGACGGTAATGTATAACTTTTAGGAGGAAACTGCTAAAATTTTTATGCTAAGGTGAGAAATGATGCCTTGATTTATATAAAATGGGACCAATTGGCATTTTAAGAAAGAAAATAACTGGGTTGTTTTAAAGAATAAAAGCAAATATTAGTGAAATGATTTATGATTAAATATGGAGATTAAGAAGCATTTTTAAGAAACTTTGTTTACTTATAAATGGCTAATGGAACCATTCAATTAATACTGATTGAGAAAAGACCAAAACAGTAGGGAACATAAAATATTACTCCAAAATTACGCATATCCAATTATTCATTCCAATTTTATATCTTACCATTTGTTTAGTGAGACACTTAAAATAGAAATATATACAAAGATTAAAAAAGGAATCCTCATGTTGAGAGAATTCATAAAGGCAACGACTAAGTACTATTTGCAGAGTTTACATTATAATGATAAACAGCAGTATCAAATGATATGATAATGTACATCTTAAGTGGAGCAATCAGAGGAAGTGACAAACTGTCAGGAGACATCAAAGGGGATGCAGGCAACATTACAGGGGTCACTTGAAAGGTGTAGTAATCTGTAGAGAGGAGTGATGGCTTATCAGTAGCCTATGAAAGTTTTCTCTAGATTAATTTTAAAGACAGCTCCCTTCATTTTCTGTCTTCAGATATCTCTCCTGAATTTTGAGAATATTCATTTGAGATAGCTTGGTAGGGACTCCCTAGCCCTTATTTTATGAATGGACTATTATGGCACACCTTTGTAATGAAAATCTGTGCAGCTATACAAAGCATAATGTGTGTGTGGACACCCACATGTAAATACTATGTGACTTTCTTTTTCCATGTAATATCTAACTTATCTTAAACTATTAACAGATTAGTTACAGAAAGTATGTATAGTTAATATATTAGATCTTTGATTGAAAATTACAGTAATTAGGTCACATTTATGTGAAAAGAAAGTCAATAAACATATGTGTTATATTGTATCTAATCCTATAAAAATTATGCATTTCTGAAAGAATATAATGGGAACAATTAATATTAGTTACTTTATTGGCTATGTGCCAATAAAGAACCAGAGTTAAGGAATCAGGAAATATTGCTATTGACATTGTACTTCATTTCACAGATTAATCATCTAAAACATATTTACACTTAAAATTGTTTTGCTTCATTTTTATTGTTGTGTGTTTAGAATTGAAGATGCATATAAGATGCTTCATATTTGCTTGTCAATATTCCAAAAGTCCTTGAGAAGAGCATGTATGACAATATTTTAGAAACAGGATTTTACATGTCTATTGCACAAACCTTCTTAATCATGTTTTTCAGCTTTTTACAATCTTATTTTCTTAGTCTCCTTGATCTATTATTTTATGAAAGGTATGCTAAAATACCACCATATGGTGGTTAATTTGTCAATTCTATTAATTCTGTTCATTTTATACTTCATAAGCTTACGGCTATTACAGGTAGCAGATATGCAGGATTAATGTATACTTAACAATTTTCTCTTTTCAACATTATTGAATGATTCTTTATATTTATCTTGCAATTTTTAGATGTAAAGCAGTTGGAATTCTCATATATTTCTGATGAGAGCATACATTTTACAGCCACCTTGGGAAACCATATATTTGAATGTACTAACTAAAATTGAATCTATGATCTAATAATTCTACTCCCAAAAGGATATTCAACATGCACATTCTACTAAAACAATGTATATAAAACTATCTATGGTGACTGTTTTATAATATTGTCAAGTGAAAACATCCCAAATATCCACTAACAGTAAATGAGGTATATGAGCTATAGTAAATTTATACAATCAATATTAAAGAGCAATAGAAATGAACTCACCCATGTGAGTGAATCCTACAAACCGACTGTCGAGGGAAGTAAACCCTAAAAATAACTTACAGGGGATACTAAACCACACAGAAGTGAAAATTGTATTCACCTTCACAAATACAGGAGTAGTGGCTGAAAGAGTATGTGAGCAGAGTACTTTTTAAAAGCTGGCAATTACTTTTTCCATGACCTTGGTGATAGTTACATGGTTGTGGTAATACATATACTAGTATGGGTATTTATATTTTGTGTGCCTTCCTTTATATATGTAATATTTGACAAGTGTTTAACAAGAAAGTGTACAAGAAATGGGAATAGGTGAATCTTTAAATCTTTAAATATTTGCCAGCATGATTAATAAGGAAACAACAGAACTTATCCTGTTAAGTCAGAAACAAACGAATAGACTCCACTTTGTTATTTTATATCATTTTACCAATGTACTAACAATGCATTCAAGTGGGCGAATGAAAGTAGACATTAAATACAAATGAAATACATTATTATTTGCATAAATTCTATAATTTTATAGGTGTGACCTCTAAGACAAAAACGTTAAAACATAGCAAGATACTTACCATGCTATTAAATTGGCACTGGCATTAATAGCTTTGTAGATACCATTTATATGGTAAAATGGAATTAAAATCATAATTTACAAAACCCATAAGAACAAAAAGCAAACCTTTAGAGAGAGAAATAGGAATTAAGAAATATGAAAAATGCATATTTGCAATATTTTATGGCATTATTAAAGAGCACAACAAATTCTTTAACACATGGGAAAAAATTCAATATTATTGATAAGAAAATTCACTAATGTGTGAAATTCTTGAAGTTATTATTTGTTTAATATAATTCCAACAAAAGTTATGTTTGTTCTTCTAACCCTTCAGTTAATGTGAAAAAAATGGAGAAATGAGGAGAGATTGTAACTTCTATATAAATATATGGAATACATGTTCTATATAACTATATGGAATATATATGCAGAGTTTCGCCAGTAAACAGGAAAGCCAATGTAAAAGAACAAAAATTTCAAAAGTGGACAATCTGTGCATGAGTAATTACTGTAATATAAAGTGATCTTTCAAATCACATGGGATTGCTTAGGGATCAAAGTCCCACCAGATGAGATCTGCTTCATATACATGAACTCTATCTTTTGAAATTTGTACCAGATTCTAAGGTGTTGTGTGTGTAGATAAATGAGTTAAGTTCTACAATCCCAAAGGGTAGAAACACTTTGGTTTCAAGAAACATTCATATTTAATAAGACAGAAACAATCTCACTTGACCATCAATAACTTGGGGAGCCATAAATGAGGAAATGACACTTAAGAAGACAAAATCTTATGAAAATCACAACCCAAGCCCAACTCATTTTCTGATTAAGATTACTAACATATCACCTTTTTTGCCTAACAGAGAAATAGGAGTCACTTTGTATAAAATAATATTACTACAAAATTTCTCCTCATCATGCACATATATCTGGAATAAAATTCTAAAATAGAAGACATGTGGAGACAGGGAATTATTATGATTCAAGCAAACAATGAAAATAATCCCTGACTACCAATCTTCTAGACTTATCCCTGACTACCATTCTTCTAGACTTTTCTGGCCAGTGATTAGGTTCAGCATAGTCATAACAACTTTACTGGCACATTACAACCCAATGAGGAATTCTTCTAATGAACAAATTTTGCTTGATGATTTATCATCACCACAATTGAAGCTTTCTCAGCACCATACTGCAATTTTGACTCTTTTTTCCAGATGGTTTTAGTCCACACAGTCTTACTATCATTAAATATCATAGATATTCTACAGATACGTTCCCTCACAGTTATAGAATTTGGGAAGTTGAGATCAAGATCAATCAATTTTGTGCCTTAGTTAGGGACCTCTTCCTGGTTTGCAGTTGGATGCCTTTTCACTGTATATCACATTAGGAAGAGCTGGAACTATGATCTCTTTTTTTTAACTATGTAGTTTACATATTTATTTATGTTTTACATCATTGTTCATTTTTTTTATAATGTTTGCTTTTTTCTTCAGATGTAGCCCCCCTAGAATTTCCACCACCAATTCACTATGGTACACAGTCACCATAGTCCCTTGTGAAATTTCTTACCTTGTTTTGATACCTCTCCCTCCACATCCTCTGCAAAATGTCTGATTTATAGTTGTCTGGTTTGTTTTGTTTTGTTGTTATTTTATTCTTATTATTTTTCCCTAAAGCCTTATTTGGTTCCCTTATATTCCTCCTATAGGTAAAACCATCTAATATTTTTCTTTTTCCTTCTGACTTATTTCACTGAGCATACTCCCTTCTATTTCTATCCATGTTGCTGCAAATGGCATGAGCTTATCTTTTTTGATTGCTGAATAGTATTCCATTGTGTATATATATCACATCTTCTCAATCCAGTCATTTAGTTTTAAACAAGTCTTGCCTATTATAATAGTGCTGCAATAAACCTAGGGGTGTAGGTATTCTTTTGAATTAGTGTTTTTTTGTCCTTTGGTTATGTCCCTAGTAGTAGAATAGCTGGTTCATATGTTAGCTCCATTTTTAGTAGGTCTTCTTCTTATAAGGATATACACACCTGATCTTCAGAGCTAAACTCAGATGCCATCATCTAAATCTATTATCATCCTTAAGATGGCATTGCCAAATACCACTATACAGAAGGCTAGGGTTTCATCTTGAAAATCCGGAGAGGATAGAATTCTCCCCAAATTGAATAATACTAATCCTTATTTCTCTTTCTCTCTTCATAACACTTAGAACTTCATTATAGTCTTAAGGCTTTCCCTCTTTATTTCTGCTTCTTAACAAGTATGTCCACCAACTAATATCTTGCATATCTCATTCTTTCTTGGCATCTCTTTCTCAGAGGATGCAATGGACACAGAGAATAATAAAAATAAGCTATTTCTAGGATTACTCAGACCACAGTATAATAGGATGAAGAATGAGGCCCTTATTTATCTATCTATCTAATCTATCAAGAGATTTAAGTTACAAACATAAAATAATGTACCTCTTGCATTAGTAGCTATATGATTTATTTTAATTCACGTTGTCTTGCATTTTTACACACCTAGATATAAAATCTTTTGCTGTATCTTTCCTATACTATATTTCTTATACCATTTGTACAATTGTATTTTCCATTGTTCTTCAAATGAGTCAAAGGGTTTTGTTTTTGTTGTTGTTACTATTGCTTCCTTCCTCTATAAGCACCGTCTGCATGGTCTTCTTCCCTTCTCCCTACCGTGAAAGCTGAAAAAAAATCCATATAATCAGTTTTTTTTTAATAAACAAAAGGAAGATTATAACAAACCTTTTTGAAAGCAAATCCTTGCCACTCCTACCTGCTGAGTTAATTTTAATGCTAGGTCAAGAATATCAAGTAACAAGCAAATATGCTATTAAAAAAAATTTAAGCTAGTCTAAATCCCAATATAAAAGACATTACTTATTGCAGATCGTCAAAGTCACTACTCCCCTCTATCTATGACTCTCAAGTCTGAAAGCTGTCTGTCATAGATAGAAAGACAGGACCATCAGAAATGAGTTGTTGAAGGTGAGCAATATCATGAGTAGTCTACTCACATAATTTTTTTGGCAGAATCCAATTTTACTTTAATATAATTGAATAGCTCTAACCTGCCTGACTAAAATTCCCTTAGAGCTTAACTCCACAATTTTCATTTTCTTCCACCATCTGTTGATGGCAATATTCCACCAATCTTTCATACTACCAGCCCATAATCCAGTGGTCATGAAACAGTTCTAGAGACCTAGCCTTGGTCTCAAGAGATGTTAGGAAATGGGAATGCAGACACACCAGTCATACTCAAATATAGAACTGACACTACTACCCTAGAGTTCATAATTCACTAGTTCTTACCAATCATACTTTATTGACTATGAATATATACAAACAATAGTCAGTTTTATGAGAAAAACTAACAATTTCAGATTGTTATTTCAGACACAAACTGCAAACATATATTGTTATTAAATCCAGATTGTGGATGTTCAAGAGGTTCACACAAAGCAAAAAGAAGTCTTGAATTGAAAAGGCAGATCCCAGGTCTTTCCTTTCAGTGTGTGCCTCAAGTAGCAAAGATGGGCTCTCTAGGTAGCATGACACAGCAGGAAGCAGTTAAAGAAGAGCTGTCGAGCCAATAAGATATTCTCTTTACAACTGTGACTCATAGTTCCTGCATCCTGTTTACTAAAGACAGTAGGTCATCAGAGATTCTGAGATTATTTCCCACATGAGTCTCTTTCTTTCAGCAAGCATTAATGTCAAATTATCTTAAAGTCCAGTTGATGTGATTTTATACTTGGTCACCTACCTTTTCTGTCTATGGAGGCATGTCCTGACTCGCCACCTTCCTAAAAGAAATGAAGAGATTAAGGTTCATTAACCCCATCTTCCTGGTGAGTAAAAGATGTAAGATTGAGATAAAAGAAAGAATAAATCAAAAGGAAATGGCTAGTTGGGAGTGAGGAATAGAACTTGAAGCGATCTAATGGAAAGAAGAGATGTAAGAATTCACCAGCAATCAGAGACAGAGTGTGGTTTATACAAAAGATAGAAGACTTAGGCTAGATATTTAGGATCTGCTTGCCACTGGTTGTTGGTGTTTGTTTGTTTGTTTGTTTGTTTTTCATGTTATTTAACCTCTCTGGACTTGAGCTTCCTCACCAGTGAAATGGTGATATTTTCCACAGGAAGGCTATGAAGAAGTAGATGAGGTATTCTGTGTGTCTGATACTTAGTGAGAGCACATTAAATGTTACATGTTTTCTTCTTTTATTTAATGAAAAATAATAGTTTTGTAATTTCCCCTTTTTAGTGGCTATAAAATACATATGCCAAATAATGCCACCTACTCTTACACTCTTTAATTAGTCTTAAAATAGATTTCCTATCCCTTTGGAGAAAATTTAATTGGTCTTACTGACTATAGAAGTTGAGAGAATAGGAGGTCATACGTCAACTCTATTGCAGACTATTTCTGTAATAATAAGTTAGGTTTATATGAGACTAATGCTTTTCTCTAAAAAAGTAGGACAACATCAAGCAAATTTTAATTAATAAATTAGGAGTCATGGTTTCAATAATTATTCAACTTTATGCCAGCTCTTGCCCTTTTCACAGATAATAGTGATATTTGCATTGACTTGATAGCACAAACTGGAATGATATCTAAGAAGGTTCCTCTC
This sequence comes from Condylura cristata, assembly GCF_000260355.1. Classification (NCBI taxonomy): domain Eukaryota; kingdom Metazoa; phylum Chordata; class Mammalia; order Eulipotyphla; family Talpidae; genus Condylura; species Condylura cristata. Next base: position 70,065,832 of record NW_004567103.1, on the reverse strand, counting down.
TCAGCATATGCAACTTCCCTCCTAAGTAAAAAAAAACCTGAATCATCTTGAATGGAATGAGAAGGAATATCACTTACTATTTATTGCTAATAGACAAAAGTCAGATGCTAATGTTAGGGCATTATGGCAAGCTCTCCATAGGGACAGTTATTCTTATGCCTTAGGGAACACAAAAAGATGGTGCTTGACTCCACTAGTTTCTACTTTCTAGAGACAAGCTTCTTCGCTTGGATCACTGTAAAAAGCAAGTATTTTCTCTAGGTACCTGCATTTTTCATGCGTATACATACCTATTTTGAATCTTTTAATGCTGCTCATCTAATTAATGTTGTGTTTGGGGAATAGGGTGTCCTCGGGAATGTAGGAAAGTAACAATGCAGCTACTGTTTTTCACCTACATATTCCAGAGATCCTGTGCTAAAGTGCACAAGGCTGTGACTCACGCTTTGTCTACAGAAGAGCCTATCTTTGAACCAGTCCTTCCACCAGTAATTTTGCACTAATTTCAAGCTACAGTGGACTTGAAATAATTTCCTTGCCTTATTAGATTTTAAATCTTTTAAAAATGAAAATTCTTTCATGGCAGGAACCTCACAAAAATGAAAATCTTATAATTTCTTCTTTTTTTGTGAGAGTCCTTGCATACTCTACTGACTTCAAATTATTGGTCTCCCATTAAGTAATGCTCTTCTGATGACTGTAGCATCAGACTATTGATTAACTGTGTAATTGAATGTCAGAATGAGGAAGTCATGTTCTTCAGAAGAAATGAGATGAGAATATGTTAACACCTTGGAACCCAAGGTTAAAGCTCCAGGCTTTAGTTTGGTTTGTTTTTGTTATTTATAAATATATTGGTATTACCAAATGTGTCTTAAATCTATAAGCAAATGTTTGATAAGTTATATGATGATATATCTAGAACTCTCTACTCATTATGTGCTATTTTATATCATTAGTGAAACCAGTGGTTATCAGTTAGTCACAGAAAGAGAGGCTGCGTATCACAAGGTCATTATTTTTACTGATACTAAATTACTAATGCCATCATAATTATTTTATCATTGTTAGTATTTTGGTTGTACTGCTACAAATTAGGGGTGTTTAGACCCATTCATTAAAACCACTTCTAAAGGTAAAGATTTTTCAGAAGGTATAGTTTGGTGCTGCTTTTTAGTAAAAGCCTTTAATAAATTTGAAGATAGAATATATTAAAAACCACAGAATGTATTATTTGCAAAAATATGGGCTCCAATGAGATTTCTGATGGTAACAAAATGATTAATTTTCATATAGATAAATCTTTGCATAAATCAGAATGGCTTCCGTAAGTTGTTTGTACCCAGTTTTAATAATTTTTCTGCCAGTAAAGATGTAGGATATACATGTGTTTGAGTGTCTTAGGCCACCTCATTCAGACAATAACAAACATACAATGCATATGCTATTCAGAGCCACTCTTTATCACCGTGCTAGTTAAACGCGACCCAAGAAAAGTTAATGGTTAATGGAAACCTAAAGAACTTTCTGTGTGAAGGGAAATAAAACCAAAGAAGAGAGAAGAAATGGGGAGACAAAATAAACAATCAAAAAGTTGGGCTTCTTTCCTCAGAGTATAGAGTTAACATTTCCCATCTGGTTCTTACTAGGCCCTCTTTGTATAAAATGGGGGCAAGCCTGGGGTAAAGACGCAGGGAAGAGCAGGAGGAAAATACAACTTAATGGTTGGTGGAGAAATAGAGATCCTGAATGAAGTATTATATATCTCTGCACCATTTACACTGAGAGTCTCTTTCTTTGAATATTTAACCATGACAAAAAGTTTATGATTTCTACACTGTCATGGGAAAACTCCCCATGGCATTTTATAAATCCCAATTACTGAGCTGATGTCAGGTTTTCAACAGTCTGTCAAGTTCCTGACAGCTGTAACTTTTCTCCTCCAGAACACTGGAAAGGCATTGTGTTGGAATATTTTGTTGGTAATTAATGGGCCATAATAGGATTCTGAGAGGAATGAGAGAAAATTCCATTGCAGCTGCACATAAGGGGCTGATGGTTATAAGATCATGACTCCCATGTTTAGGACTCTGGAACAAATGCTTCTCAGTGTCATATTGGTCTAACCAGTGTTAAGCAGAACAAAAGCATTCAATAATTTTAATGCTGGAAGTGTCACTTAGAATAGTAAAACCAGCTTTCTGTATTAGTAACTAGGTATTGAAACACATGCATATAATCATATTTTATTTTAATATGTAGCAAGGCTTAGAATAATTGTTCCAAGACATTAACAAGGACAGAATATCGGCTAGTGAGAGCTTATGGAGAATATAAGCTAGCTCCATAGTTTGTCAAATATTGTTGGAAGTCTATCCACTGTCATAATAACATAACTCTTACTAGGAATCCTCATGTTGTTGGTTGGGATGATTCAACCCAGAATCATACTTGGGGATACACGGTATCTAAGCTTGCAGAGAGGGTAGAATCCACATTTCCAATACAGTCCATTCTATAAGAAGCAGGGTCTACAAGCTACAGCCTGCAGTCCTCATCTGTCTCATTGTCTGATTTTTGCCACAGCTCATGAGCCAAGAACAGTGCTCATAATTTTAGTGTTTAGATGAAGATTCAGATTTCCATGGCTAAAGTGTTTGTGGCTCATAGCCATGCCCATTTATTTGCATATGGTCTATGAATGTTTTCATAGCACAAGACAGAGTTACACAGTTGCAACAAGAGACTGTATGACTCTAAATATCTAAAATATTTACTATACAAGCCCTCTAATAGGTTTCTGTTACTGCCATAACAAATTATCATAAACTTGTTGGCCTGAAATTACAGAACTCTACTGGCACAGCCCAAAAATATGGGAGTTCAGTTTTAGACCACTCCAACAAAGTGAATATTGCAATAAAACAAGACAAACTTTTTTTTTTTTTTTGGCTTACTAATGGATGTAAAAGTTATGTTTACATTACAGTGCAGGCTAGTTAGTGAAACATAGCATTATGACAAAGACAAAATATCTACTTTTATGTATTTATCTATTTTGGAGTAAAGAACACAAAAAGGTGGACTTATTGAAATAGCTTTCAGGAGTGCAGAGGGTGAGATAGGAAAGGTCTGTTTATCAAGAAGAGTTGAGACTTTATTCTATAATCTGTTTTCACAGGCTTTCTTGGGTTGCCAGCTTGGGCCATTTATTTGCTGGGACATTTGGCCTTGGGCATTGACCTTTGACACAAAATGTCTCCAGTATTCATGGTCAAGTGATCTGGCCTGGTTCCTGTAGTGACCTTATGGATTCCCTTTATTATTCTAATTTACCTCAACAAGAAATAGAGGCACAGTTTTTATCGTATTGATGATAACCCAACATTTTCCCCTTTCCTGTAGCTGCTTCAATCTGAGTTTTGGGGTGTAGCACTGGCCCTACCTCATTTGTTGTCATCTCAGGACAGTGGGAATGGGCTGTGGAAAGGAATGCGATGGTCCCTTTAGGCTCCTAAACTGGGGTTCATTTTACTTGCTGCAGGCTGCAAGGTGAGGCTGCAGGTGGCGCTAGTTGTCTACACCGAGCTACCTGAAAGACCAGGTCCAAGTATTATGCAGTCTTTTGTGCTTCTAGCTCTGGTGACTGATACTCAGTAAACTGAAGCTGCAGTTTGATGGTCTGTAAATAAGATAACGCTAAACAACAAGGAACTTAAAGGACTCAGCTGGAAGAACTTTGTATAAGAGGTTGTAGTCCCCTTTGGGCTTTTGATTGAGGGGGTATTGTGGCTTGGTAGTGAAGATATGAATGTCTTTTAATTGTACTCTTAACAGTGGAAGCAAAAATAACTCTGCCTGGGATTGCAGGATCCTAACTATCTGGAGGTACTATATACCGAAAAGGGGAATTAGTGAGTTTTGGATCCCTGCACTAGTTTTATTTCCTGCATCAGCAGCTGAGAGGGCCAATAGTGGCTGTGTGAACTGCTCATTGGAGACTAATTTGGAGCTTGGTCATTATGTCCCATTCTAATAGTGGAATGAAACGGGAAGGCTAGACCAAAACGAATGTGTAAACAAGTGGCCTTGCAATATTACAATAATTGTATTAAGGAGGGCAGCAGCTCTTGAAGTATAGTGGCTTAAGTTGGCCATCAATACCAGTGAGGAAGACAGATGACTGACAGGCCAGTCTGGAGAATTGGAACAAGACAGAGTAAGTGGCCCATGTATGCACCAAGAAGGTGATCTCTTTGTCTTCCACTTCTAAGATCACCCAAAGCTCATCCGTAAAGATAATAAGTAGGGGTGCCTGCCTTACCTCTTGGCCCCCTGAGAAAAAGAGGGCTTCTCTTGCTCCGGGTTCTTAATAGAATACATCCCTTGATTTAAATAAATACATTATTGTTAAAAAAAAAAAGTTAACTATTATCTGAAACTTCAGCTAGTATTTCCTGGAGGAAAGACTGCTTTGCTGTTAACTGCTGACTGATCAGCATGGTGGTTGCTAAAGGATGGGGTGGCTATGGCAATTTCTTTAAATAAGGCATCAATGAAGTTTGCCAGATCTTTTTCAAAAGAAAAAGTGTTGCATGCAACACTTTGATAGCACTTTATGTACAACAGAGTTTTCAAAGTTGTAGTCAATCCTCTCAGACCCTGTCCCTCCTTATCAGTCACATATATACAGTATTCTGACTCTTTTCTTGCTATTTAAAATATCCATAGCATTTTCAATGAGAGTAGATTCCACTTCCAGAAACCCTTTCTTACTTAGCTCATCCAGAAGAACAACTCCTCCTTCATTAAATTTTTATCATGAAAGCATGGTAATTCAGTCACTTCTTTAGAATCCACTTCTAATTCTAGTCCTCATGTCATTTTCACTACTATTCAGTTACTTACTCCACTGAAATTTTTTGAACCCCCAAAGTTATCCATGCAGACAAGAATCAACTCTCTAAATCACCTGTTCATGTTAATATATTAACCACCTCTCATGAAGCATGAACATTGTCAATGACATCTAGAATGGTGGATCCTATTCAAAATGCTTTTAACTGACTTTGCCCAAGTCCATCAGAAGAATAATTATCAATGATAGCTATACCATTAGGAAATGTATGTCTTATATGACAAGTCTTAACATTAAAAATGACTGCTTGGCTCATGCACTGTAGAATGGATGTGCTACTAGCAGACATGAAACTAATAAGCATCTCTGTACATTTCCATCAGGGTAAGCAGATGCATTGTCAATAAATAGTAATATTTTTACAGAAATCTGTTTTGTTCTGTACAGTAGGCCTAAACATTGTTATTAAAATATTTAGTAAACCATGTTGTAAACAGATGTTCTGTCATCCAGGTTTGCTTTCCATTTATACTGCATAAGTAGAATAGATTTGGTATAATTATTACAAGTTCTATGATCTTCAAAATGGTAAATGAGCACTGCCTTTGACTTCAAGTCACCAGACATATAGGTGTATGACAAGAGAATCAACCTGTTCTTTGAACTTTGAATCCACCCATTAACTTTTCTAGCTCCCAAAGTCCCAGATGAAATTGTTATATATGTATGACTGTTTCATGTACATTGAAAATTTAATGTAGAGAATAGTTGACTTCCTCCATAATCTTATTAGATTTTCTAGATAATGTGCTATAACTTCTACATCAGCACTTGTTTTGATATTATAGATGACTTTCCTTAAACCTCATGAACCCATCTCTGCCAGCTGCAGTTTTTTTCTTCTGCAACTTCCTTATCTCGCTCAGCCTTTATAAAAATGAAGATAATTAGGGTTTTTCACTGAATAAGGCTTTGGGCTATGGGAATGAGATAGCTTGATCTTCTATTAAGATCACCAAAACTTTCTTCATGTCAGAAATAAGACAACTGCACATTCTGAACTTTTACTATTCTCATACCTAAAAGTTAAAAAAAAAAAGTCTCACTTGACAGCTTTATACAAACTAAGTGATGCTAAGATTATTTCTAAAATTATGTCAGCTTCTGGACACTCTAGGTACTTTTTGGCTTGAGGTTTCCATCTCTATTTTGGATTTCAGATGACTTGTCAAATGGTACTCTACTTGTCTCTGAATTCTTGCCATTGGATTTTAAGCCTAGTAGGTAATCTGGGAATATTTCATCTTTGAGGTACTCAATTACATCTGCAAAGGACTTTTTTCTTTTCAAATATATTCACATTAACAGTCCTAGATAGAGAAATCTAAGCCACTATAATCCTCTATAGAAGAAAGTTTGTTTTGGCCTAGAATTTTAACTCTATTAGGGAAATATTTAAAAGATAAAGAAGGTATTTTGTTGTTGTTGTTTTTAAGATTTATTGATTTGTGCATACAGAACTGGGATACAGGCCAGAGGCTCAGGGGGCAGTGAAAGGATTCACCAGAGACAGAGTGGGGAGCAGAGCAGGCAGATCATCCAGATACACTGCTGAGGGGAGCAGTGGGCGGGTCAGGAGAGTTCTGCTTCCTAGGCCTGTGGGGATCAAACTCATGCTGAAGTGGCTTTAGCTTCTTAGTGCTGTGCTGTGCTTTAACCTGCTGCGCCACCAGGGAGGGCCCTGAATAAGGTAGTTTTTAGGAACTCACATTTTGGCAGTGTGGGCTTCATTTTCTCCAAATGGACAAGAAGGATATAGGTAATTGAATGACCATTACAGTCAAGAGGATGCTATAGGAAAATAAATAATTCCTTCATTACTAACAACTATTCCTTAAAAATATGTCTTATGGTGATAAATTGATGATGTAGAGAGTAAAGAATAAGCTCAGACTTTGTAAAGTACCAGTAAGTGCTAATAATCAATACCATTAAGTAGAATCTGTATCTTAAATAAACATTCTGGCTCAATTAAGATAACCCACTGGCAGTCAAATATTCTTTTCATATAACACTGTATAATTAAATCCTTGCCAAAAAAATAGAGAACATCAAGGCAAATATGATTAAGTCGCTAAGAATACCCTGAGGGTATTCTGCTGGCTCTCTAGGAAAGTGGACTTGGGGTAGTATCAGAATCTGTTGGCGTATATTTTGAGCCTCTTATATATTGATCCTATGGCTTTTTATTTAAAAAACCCCTTGAAGGGAGCAAACACACTGTGTGTTCTATTTTGATTACAGAACTTCAAAGGTGACTAGAGCTCAGCCTGGATCTGTGGGACAACTGTAGGCATCTGTCTAGCCATAAGCCAGGATTCCTGCAGGTGGAGGAAAACAAAAGAGAGCCTTGGGCCAATGAAAAAGGACTGGACAAACACCTAAAATTTTAGACAAAGGAATCAGACAGTTTGGATGTCTACCTCCTGCATAGATCTATGATTAAGAGAGTGAGGAGACATTTGGCTTACAACTGATTGTTGGAAGAAGAAATAGGAGACAGAAATTCCATTTTTCTTTGGTGTCAACAATATAACAAAGAAGGCTTAGTCCTAGAATCTGGAAGCAGCATCAGAGAGTGGCCATAGTGATGGAAAGTACTAATGACAATGAAAAGGTCTTTTTTTTTTTTTCCTGTGAAAACCCTCTGTAGAGGGAAAATGAACTTAAACCAAAGTATACCTATTTGTTAACAATATGATCTGAGTGCTATTTGAAGCATAACTATGTACTTTATAACAAGTCCTAAAAAGAGACAATTAAAAGTAACTATGTAATTGTAAATATATGAATGTGCCGTGTATATGCATGTATATATGAATGCAGGTATTATGCATGCATGTGTATAAACATGTATACATTTGTTAGTAATATTTACAAGTGCATGTGCCTATACATGTACCATGTTTATTAGTACATGTATGTACATGAATAGGAATCATAGACTTGTTTAAATGTATAAATGTATATAATAGAACCATATATGTAAATATATAAAAATAAATATAGTTAAGACATATAACTATTCAGTTGAATAGGATGAAGTCATAACTTGCCTGTGGTGACATTATGCAGAGTGAAGGGATCAGTAGATTACTGATGTCCAATAAAACTCACAGAATCATCTGGACATACCCATCACAGGGGTTTCTGGACACTTGATATCACTGGTATTGACTTTGTGTTGTTATTTTGGGGGCATCTGTTTATAGGACCTTTAAATGTAAAGCTGAAAAGTTTTTACTGTTTTCTTAGCAAAAATGAAACTGTGATGAAGAAATCTAAAGCAAGATTGTTGTGTCTGGCAACAACACACTGATAAAAAGACGGATTTGTGGAGCAGGCTACATAATGCAGGATGCTGCTCAAGAGCAAGGTTCTGGCCTTTTTATTGATAACCAGCATTAGTCATATGAGGAAGTAAAAAAACCAAGGGAGAAATTGAAAAGGAGGAAAAAGGTGGAACTGTATTTCTCATCTGCTGATGGCTTGGTAGGTAGATCCAGTCCTGATTCCCCACTCAGGATTTCAGAGTTATCAATAATGTGTTCCACTGATCAGCTTCTGGGGTCCTTCATGTTTACCCAACAGTCAACGGCCCCCAGGCGTTCCTGGTCATACCTGGTGACGTATAAGTCAGGAGTAAGTTTATGCACCTGTCATCAGCCTCCCAACCCAAGTAACACAGAACTAATAAGGATTTGCATATGTGTGTATAACTTCAGCCTTTTTGGTTAATTTGCTAAGTGGTTAACAGTAGCCATAATTGGGGAGGGTACAACTTTCTTTTTGTCTGGGGAGAGGGTTATTTGATATTTCAATATAAAAGTAAAGAAAAATTAGAGGAGGGACAAATGGATTGAACTTTGTAGGAAAATATCTCTTTTTGCTAAGATTCGTTTGGAAAGAGATAGCTTTTAACAAGAAGCAGAAGGAATGGACTCATGGACAAATAATACTAACACATGATATTTATGTGTGAGATGGCTGTTCAGTGAGTTGTGTCATCTAAGTAATGCCCTATCTTCAGTTAATGTCATTAAAGAGTTCATGGGATTTCTAGAAGCCATACTTCCTGTGTTTGAATGGTATAGGGAATGCTGTTGTCTTTTTGAGTTCGGGGTCCTTGTGTTCACTCTGGGAAAGGTTTCACCAGAGCTCCCCTTTCAGCGGCACGCAGCGAGATTCACCACGAGGCAGATGCTCAGTTATATTTAAAGAGTAAGTTTATTAGAAAGAGACAGGAAAGAGAAAGACAGTTGCATAGACACAAGTGGGCAGAAAGAGCTGCCCTGAAAGGAAAGGTTTGCATGGTTACAGGCTGGCAGTCTTAGGAGAGCGGCCTCCCTTGAGGAAGGTCAGTGCAGAGAAGTCCCGACATGTTATGGGTCTTGGGCAGGCAGGACACTGCTGCCCTGCAGGGGGAGAGAGCAGGTGGAAAGAAGCACCTGCATAGAAACAGGTGGGCAGAGGAGTGGCTGCCCATTGCTGAAAGAGAGACTGTCCTGATATAGACAGCCTCTCCCTGGGAGGGGCTCACTCCCAGTGAGCCTAGGTTTGTTGTCTTTGAATAAAATCTGAAATTCCTGATAGGCTTCATCTCTATGTCCTTATCTTTTACCTCTTGGATTTGAGCTTCAGACACAGCCCCCAATAGTCTGTTATATGCTGAGAACTCCTGCAGATATTTAGGCATCCCAGGGACATCCCTGGCATGGGTTGACCTAGATTTTATGCCTGTGTCAGCTGCTGCACTAGTCCCTTCTACCAATCCCTTCTGTGTGACTCAGTCTTGCGATGCCTCCCCTACATCAGGTGTAACAATGGGCCTGAGATAAATTGAAATATCCTTCTTGAGTTTAGGGATAAAACAAAAGAAGAAAGGCAGTGAGTTCAAGAATATGAGATCAAAGTGAATAGGTTTGCATAGATTATAAAATTTAGCAACCAAAGCAAGGTTACTAACTGTTAAAGTAATATAACACCCCAATAACCCATCAACAGCCAAAAAAGTAGGAAAAAAACAGAGAGAAAACCTGGTAATAGAAACAAATTGCCTTTGATAGAAGCAATGAATCCCAGAACATAATTAGTCCAAGAAGGTGTAAAGATTAACTTTCTCTTGTAGATGCATTGATGAAAGAAAAGTAAAGCAGCAGAATCCCAGTGTTATATGGAATAAATCAGAATTCTGTCTGTCAGAGATTATGTATGTGGGTGGTGCGTAAATAAAATCTGAGAAGAAAAAGAAATTGAAAAGTAAATAGATAAGGAGGTGCATAATGCAAAGTAATTTTGTTTTAAAGATAATAAACCAACACAGTAAAATCTGGACACTTCTGGCTTTGCAAATATCAGAAAGATGCTTCTGTATCCCTAAGAATGTTTGTTTATCTTGAATATGAGCCAAATAATAGCAACAGTTGGCAGAAGATTGTGCATGAAAAAAGGAGATTGTGAAATCAGGGACCTAAGGGTTTTTGCAAGAAAATGCTAGTGTTGGTGCACAAGGCTTTCCCCAAAGGGATCTGAGACCCTGATAAATGAATCATGCAATACATCCCCTCCCCTATCATTTTTATTTAGCTAAACTTGTAATGATTGAGCAATATTTTCCCTTGCAAGAAAAAAAAATCGTCTTAAAAGATCAAAACATGGCCCTCCCTGGTGGCACAGCTGGTTAAAGCACAACACTGAGAAGCTAAAGCCACTTCCGCATGAATTCAATTCCCCGCCTGCCCCGGAGGGGACCACATGGTGTAGCAGACCTCTCCTGGCCTGCCCGCTGCTCCCCTCAGCAGTGTACTTCGTAGATCTGCCTGTTCTGCTCCCCACTCTGTCTCTGGTGAAGCCTCTCGCCGCCCCTGCACCTCTGGCCTGTACCCCAGTCTGTCTGCATAAATAAATAAATCTAAAAAAAAAAAAGATCAAAACATTCTGCCACTATTTTGTACTAATGAGGCAGTCTTAAGTTCACTAATTTATATGATTTACCTACTTCTTGACAGAAATAAATATTAAAAAAAAAAAAGATCAAAACAGGGTCCTCCCAAGTGGCACAGTGTTAAAGCACAGCACTAACTAGCTAAAGCCACTTCAACATGAGTTCAATCCCCGCTGGGAAGGTGATCTACACAGTGCAGTAGACCTTTCCTGACCCGGCCCGCTGCTCCGCTCAGCAGTGTACTTCATGGAGCTGCCTGTTAGGCTCCCTACTCTGACTCTGGCGAATCCTCTCACTGCCCCTGCACCTATGGCTTGTACCCCAGTTCTGTATGCATAAATAAATATTAAAAAAAAAAAAGAAAAAAATCAAAATGGTCCATAACTTTGTGGAGAAGAATTTATGAATTAAGATAGCAATATAGTTAACTTTACTGATTGTATACTCCAGGCAATATGCTAAGCACTTTAAATGCAGTGTTTCATTTACTCTTCTGAACAAACTTTGTACATAGGAAATAGTAATACTCTTATTTAATAGAAAAAGTAACATATATACAGAGGTAAAACCACTTTACCCAAGTAAAAGATTATTATTACCACTAGTAATAATATCATGAAATAGCTAGTGAATGCATTATATGCTAATAGCTAAGAATTCCTCATTTGTTAGCTCATTTAATTTTTAATTATCATGTAACCTTATCTGCCTGTAATAATATTATCATTTTGAAGATAATAGTGTGAAATGACTGAATTGGATTCTAAATCCAATTAATAGATCTTAGCATTATAGATATAAACTTTTGGGCTGGGTTGCACAAGTATTACTTGCCCATGAGTCTACAAGAGAGAGAAAACCTCAAAGCTCCCTCTGTCAGTCTATTTGCCTGCTCACGGACTTAAGGGTCCTCCCAGGTAATGTCAATTGGAGAGGCTTTAATATAGTAAAAAATTATGAAACCAAATTTTACAGCTAGTTATTATCATACAGATATTGTGAAAAGAATGATAGCTGAATGGACTACATGTGAAATCACTTGGTTTACACTTTGCAAGGTATACAGTGTAACATAAATGTGGTCATTAATAATTTCCTAAGACTACATACACTTTACAAATCTTTTAAAACACAGGTTATAAAATATATAAAAATATGTATTTTTCTTACTAGAAGGCTAAAAGTTGTGGGACTTGCATCTCAGTTTGCCTTTTTTTCTTTCTTTCTATTTTTTTAAAATATTTATTTATTTATGAATACAGAACTGAGGTACAGGTCAGAGGTGCAGGGATGGTGAGAGGATTCAGCAGAGACAAAGCCAGGATCAGAACAGGCCAACTGACAAGTACACTGCTGAGGGGAGCAGCAAGCTGGTCAGGAGAGGTCTGCCATACCAGTGGATCACCTTTAGGGTAGGCAGGGGTAGAACTCATGCTAATGTGGCTTTAGCTTCATAATGCTGTGCTTTTTAACCCGATGCACCACCAGGGAGGGCCCTCAGTTTGCCTTTCTTTGTAAATTTTCACCAATCATTAAGTGTATAGGTAAAGTAAGGAAAATGTAATAGAATGACCATGAGACCCAGATTATCAAAATAACAGAATGGAGCTTTGCAAGAACCTGATTTTTTGGGGTGCTTTATTTTCTTTTAGTAGGTGCATATAAGGATAGATGCATATGTATACAAACGCATGCATGCATACTCACAAACACACATATAAAACAAATTGTTGTATTTCAGTTTTCTAGATTTTTTTTTTAATTTTCTAGATGAAATTAAAAGACAAAAAAAAAAAAAAAAAAAAAACCCAAGCAGTCCATTAGAACATAGGGAATATTTTACCAAAGAGGATACACAGATGACAAATTAAAAAAATAAAGAAGACATTTTCTAAAAGATAAAAGAAAGTAATTTTGAGCTACAATATTGTTCATTCATGTTACCTTAATAAAATATTAAATTAAATTTTAAAAAGGAGAAAACAGTTGTAGCCATCTGAGAAGTAAACAAAAGTGATTTATATTAAAAAAATAATGCAAAGATCAAATTCACTGAAGTAGTCTAGCTCTTTAATTTTAGATTCATGATAGAAATTTTCAACCTATAAAATAATGATATATTTTAAGTGATGTTTTGGGACAGGATATATAATTAAATAGAAATAGACTTAAATATATTGCTTTGCCAGAATTATTTATTCTTATATAAAATGGCAAAATCCATGGCTAGTCATGTACTTTCATTGAATACTAACTCTGCAAGACTAGTGTTAGAACACATTCTCCACCTCCTAACCCACATTAAAAATCAAATCGAGAACCTACTAAGTTCTAGGTGTTATGGTGAAAACTTAAAATCAGAGTTCATAGTTACTTGGCATTTGAGTCCACTGGAAAGGTAAGTCTTTACAGAAATAATTGCAAGACAGTGAATCCTAAAAATATAGGCCAAAAATAATGCTGAAAGAATTGACAATTCACAACTGAGAAGTGTCCTATTTGGTAATAGAAACTATTCATTATAGCCAATATGAGGCATAAACTGACATCTGTAGAGATATTTGAGGTTGGAGTAAAAAGAATAAAGGGAAAAGGACAAGGATTGAAATAAAGACATTTACAGTTACCAGGGTGCCTTTGAGGTATATGTGAGGTAGACCTCAAAAAGCAGTATGTTTAATTATTTTTGTTATTGTTTATCTTTTTAAAATATGAATGACAATTAGTTTTCAACAGACTAGTAAGTATCTGTCCTTTATTAAGAGACTTCCCTGAGGACCCAGTTTTATCAAAAGAGTTAAATACTGGGTGTAGCTTTTAAAGACATTAATTGTTATTTCAGGTATATCATCAATACTCATAAAATTATACCAGTAAATAGAAGCATTTCTGTTTTTATAGGATCCTGAGATTTCTGCAAAAAAGATACCCGTAGTAGTTTCTCTTCTTATTTAAATCAGAGCCATAACAATTCCCAAGAGAAGTCAACTAGTGAAAATCCAGACACAAGACAAAAACACAACTCACTCAATCATATCTTTCCTCTATTCTGGACATGTGATCAATAGTTTACAGCACCTGATTTAAACAAACAAAACAACTAACTCTTCCACTATTTACAGATACAGCTGATTTTTCTACTTTTACTAAATATAAATGAATATCTATCAAATATCTTTGGATCAGATTTATCAACATACTAGTTGTTCTGTTTTATTGCTCATCTAACAATGAGTTACTATGGGATATTTATGAATAGTCCAGTAAAAATATTCCACTTTAACAGTGATTCCTAGCGCTTCATTTCTGAGAATGTTTGCTTAAGAATCTGACATTTGCAAAACTCAAACACCATAAAAGTCACTTACAAGCTCTACTTTCAAAAATAGTTCTCAGCAGAAATACCCAGCCCTGTTAACTGTGATGTACATGACATGCTCATTTAGATATTCTGGTAACATATTCAAACTGGGAAGAGTGTAAGATGAATTTTTCAATGGAAAATCTGTAAAGATGGATGAATTACAGACAAGAATTTTTCAGAACTAACAACTACGGAATATACAAAAAGAATAAGCACAGTGAAGCCAGTAGTTTTGTTTGCATATGCTAACAGGCTTGATCACAAGAGATACTCACCTCAAATATTTGAGGCTTTTGTCTATATCTGAACAAGTGTTATCTGGATCTTTTTCATCTATAACATTCTAGTTTATAGTAAGACTTTTCCCCACAGAGAATATCTGTACCCAGAATAATTAATCTGTAGAGCTATGCAGGAGCAATACCACACTTCTCACTGTGCTGCTCCCAAATGATCACTTCCCCATTGATCAGAAATAAAATAGCTAACTAATTAAATATTTTATTTAAATGGCATTAGACAAATGGTCTTCATTAATAAACATCCAAACAATAACTATAGTATTTTGTGTTGGCATTGACAGATACGACAATTACAAAAGAATATCATAGTTCATTAAGCTTTAACATCTTGTGTGCCTTCTTTTCACAATGGATGTCAATTTGTCTTGCATAGGGAATGAAAAATTCCCTTTCACTCACTTTGAATTCCAAGTACCTAGCAGGGTAATTCACACTTTGGTAATATCAATAAATATTAGCTAATTGGATGAATGAATGAATGTTCACATTAAATAGAATGGATCGCAGAGAAATACATTGCAAAGAAGTGACAATATTTTAATGCCCACTTGGTGATAGGTGCTAAGCTCACATTGTCTATGTCATCTATTCTCAGAAAATGTTACAGAGCTAGATCTTGAGGAAGTGAAGTGAATCACTAAATTGGTTGTAACCAACATTCAGCATTTTAATAAAGTAATGACAGAGAAATTTCTTAGTTCTTTTATTTTTTAAATTTTTTTTTTAAAGATTTATTTGTGTTTACAGAACTGGGGTACAGGCCAGAGGCTCAGGGGCGGTGAGAGGCTTCATCAGAGACAGGGTGGGGAGCAGAACAGGCAGATCTACGAAGCACACTGCTGAGGGGAGCAGCGGGCGGGTCAGGAGAGGTATGCCAAGCCATGTGGTCCTCTCTGGGGCAGGTGGGAAGCGAACTCATGCGGAAGTGCCTTTAGCTTCTTAGTGCTGTGCTTTAACCCGCTGCGCCACCAGGGAGGGCCAGTTCTTTTATTTTTAACTAATGTATTTAATGTATTTTAAAGATACTTTTAGCTCACATAAAATTATTTTCATTCAATGACTGTTAAAACCTTATTTATAGCTACTGCTACCTTTTTACTAATTTGTGTAGCAGTTGAGTACCAGGATTAATTACAAATACTCTATAAGGGAAAAAGGAAAATTTCTCCCCAATTTGCAAAGGCTGTTATCTTTAAAGGAAATGGCGACATATAAAAAGGCATTTGAAGAGTTGATAAAAAGAAAATTGTAATTATAATATTGATTATCCTATTCTACGATTTCTCTCTCTAAGAATGAAAAAAGGGAAAGGAAGTGCCATAAGCTTCTTTCTTGCTTGTAATCTCCACTAAACATGCATCTTCAAGTGTTTTTTCTTAGGGAAATAGCAGAGTGAACTAAGGTGTTTTGATTCTTGAGTCTAAGGGCTCCATTCTGATGTAAATGGGATTGTATTGTTTTTCCTAGTGCATCTACAGTGCAGTTATTCACATAATTTAATTAATGAGTATGAGCAAATGCATTCAGAGTTAATCTAATAGTGAATTCCAGCAACATTTATAAGCTATTTCAAATTATTCTTTTTATTGCTGCTGGTTCTAGAAAGCACAATCTGCTTTCTAGAGACCTGAGCAAAAAATAGCATGCAAATTAGCATTTTCAGTTATATGGAATAAGTGAAACCACCAATATTTAGAAAAATCAATTATTTAATAGCCCTACATAAAGTTGTGATTTTCTGTGAACCTATATATCCCATGTCCTTCCAACTATACTTTAACCTGATACAATATTCTTACCTCTGGTTTTGACTATTAAAATATAGACTTATAGGGATTCTTGTGACTGTGGGCTAGTCAAATATATCTATTATGGAAAAAGAAAACACAGTGCATATCTTTTATGATTTTGGCTTGCTTAACTTAAGGGAACATTCTTTAATAACAGCCTAACAAGGTTCAAAGAAGAAAACACAGCTCCCTTTCTTCCAAAAGTTTATATTATTAGTATTGCTACTCAATTTGACAGCTCCCAATTTTATCCAATCCAATCCAAGAAAGCAATTGATTAGCTGTTTGACTGATGTTTGTATTGCACTGTTTTTTATTGAGGTCAATTTCATTATATTTCCACTGAGTTAGAGTGCAAGCTCCTTGAGGACTATGTTTACTGCTGTTTTCTTTCCAGTGTCTTGTTAGTGCCTAAAACAAAGTAAGTCTTCATGTATAGGAATAGAAGAAATGTCTTTTATGGAATTGTAATAGGATGGTACTCAGGAAAAGGGAAGGAGGGGAAGTTCCAGGTACCTTGTCTCACCCAAAGGAGGGTGGAGCTGAGCAAAAAGGAGAAGAGACTGGAGAAGGAAGGAAAAAGGATGGAGAGCCAAGAGAACTGGAGGAGGTGCAAGAAGCAGAGAGACATAGAAAGGAATAATGCTTGCTTTTTGGTCCTGGACTGGTTGAAACAGATGTGGGTGAGAGACCCATGTGGAGGTTAACTATGGCAGCTTTTATCTTAATTTTGATTTTGCTCTTATGTCCCAGATTTGTCTGGCTGTTTCTGACCCTTTTCTGACCTTACTGGAAGGCGCTAAGTCATCTTGTGGTGGGGTTTCAGGCCTTGCTCTGGGCCAATCCTGTTTGGGTAGATATTATTCACAAAGGGATGGGTAACTTTGGGTGCTTGACTTAGAAACTATGTTCTTTGTTTTTCTATGTTGTTTTCTATGTTGAACTAAAGTCCCATATGTTTTGTCTTCATGCAGTGGATGGCAGAGTTTCTTTAGAGCATGCAGATTTGGGGGTTTTGGGATGTTCCTCACCCTGCCCTGTGAAAGATTGAGAAAAGATTCTTTTTCCAGGTTATCATTCCTAAAACCAAGAAATTAAATCATTTGGAATCTTATATCTTCTCTTCCAGAACCATAGTGTTTTTCATCAAAAACATAACTACTTGAAAAATTAGTTTCTATTAATTTCTGCAAGTTCCTTTTATTACATTGTCTAAAATATTTTATTTAGTTTGTCCCTCAAGTTGTTTGAAGTGATCTGATGTGTGTTGATATCCATCCCAGGAGATCTTCACACTGCTAAATTGTATAATAGATAACAGAAGAAGAAAACTATATTATCTTACTGGAATGTCAATAAAAAGGTTCTAAGACAGAAACATTCAACAAGCCTTTCTGTCCAGAACAATAAGCTATGACTTATACTTACAAGCATGAATGAAATCACGAATTCCAACAGCTTTGTAGTAACCATATTTTATCACAAATCCCCAGTGTTCAATTTTCAGCATTTGCCAATATGGTTCCTATACACATGATAATGATTCATTTGAATATTCAAATGTTTGAGCTTTCTATTACATTTTATAATTAAAATAGTAGCAAAATGATTTTGTGATTTTGGTTTTATTGGCAGTTTCACTAGGTTTCTTTAGGGACCTTTATATTTCTGAAGGGAGGTGGACCGTGAATATCCTTTTTGTAAGCATGAATCTACTTGTTCCTACAGAAATAGAAAACATGAAATAGCATGTCTTTGACACCTGTGAATAAAAACAAAATAAAACACAAAGTATTTGTTGGTTGTATACACATTTTCTGTTATTTCACTTAGGAGAAAACTTGGCTTTTTAATTACTCAGGATAGACTCCATGTAGGTTATATAAGCTCCACTTCACATTTAGCAATAGCAATGAATTTGATTAGAACAAAAATTTGGTTAAAAATAGTCAGTTTTACTAATTTACTAATTTCAAGAGCAGTCCTAGTGATTTTATATCTGCCTAACCTGTCAGAGGCAACTTTCCTCAACTCTGCTACTTCTCACCATCATTAACTAGTGGAATTTTGAATGCTAAGAAATAGGATTTAAATTGGGCCCTCCCTGGTGGCACAAAAGGTTAAAGCACAGCACTAGGAAGCTAGTTCCAGCCGGTTCAGCATGAGTTCCATCCCTGGACAGAGAGCTGACCCACATGGCGAGGCAGACCTTTCTGTCTTGCTCGATGTGCCCCTCAGCAGTGTACTTTATCAATCTTCCTGTTCAGCTCCCGGCTCTGTCTCTGGTGAATCCTCTCACCACCACCACCACCACCACCCCGCTTCTCTCACCTGTACTCCAGCTCTGTATGCATAAATATATAAATCTTAAAAAAAAAATACTACTTACATTTTAAACATTAAACAGATGGTGTACCAAAACTTCCCTCTTCTACAGAACATTTGTCTTATTGATGAAGATGAGTTGATAATACATTTCAAAAATAAATTTTAAAAATCCAAGAGGAAGTAAAGAACACAAAACATATTCTGAAACATCAAAATAGATGGAATCTGTTTGTAAATTTTTTTCGAAAAAGTATATTACACCATGCCTTGTTTAAATAATCCAAATATCATTTGGTTTACACTATGTCACTCAAACTGTCAAATAAATGCCAACTTAAAAAAAAAATGTGTACAATTAGAAAACAAAAAGAGGCTATTACCTTTGCTCTAGAAATACTTTACATTAAAAAAATGAAGAAATATGTTTTATTCTGTAAATAATCATTTTTCAGGTTTAATGGTTTGTGTGACACTGACTCAATGTAGCATACTTTTTTGCCAGTAATGTAAGAGAAAGCCTTTTCCAACTCACCAAACACACACTTACATTAAGGCAAAAAGAGAAAGGAGCTTTTAAAGAAACAAGTCAGGAGTCAGCATTGGTATTGCTACTAGTGAATTGCCTGGAAAAGTTAAAAAAGTGAAGTTGATGAGTCAGAGAGAGACACAAAAGAAGAAAGAACCCAGAGCTTATGACTATTTTAATGAGTCAGGGAAATGAATTTTATACTAACTCAGAGCAATAAACTTTGCTTTCTTTCAGGAAGGACCTCAGAGTGCAGTCCAAACCAAGTCAGCTCTTTGCAAAGGGATAACAAAAAGAAAGGAAATGAAATAGGTGCAGTGTTTTGAAATTATTTTTATAGTATAAAAACTTTCAACTATTGATTCAAGATGAGCATCTTTGTCAGTTAGGAAGAATATTTATGAAAGCGAAGTTTGATTCTTCTGCTTTGGTAAGGAGTTGTATTAGTAAAATAATTCATCAGAAATAAAGGCGAAGAGTAAATTTTATGATTAAGACAATTGTTTTGGGGAAATGGGAAAACTGACATATTCTCTATCATTATAATAGAAATCATTTGAATTAGACAAAGGTTTCTTGTAACTTAAAATTCCTTGCATTGATTATTATTATTAAAGAAGCATAATTATGTAGGTGACAGGTATTACAAAGCTATTGATAACTTATAGTAACATCTGACTTTTCTTCCACATATTATGGTATATAATGTAGATCATGGTAGATCAAGAGGGTTTGTAAGGAGATGGAAGAAAAAAATAACGGAAAGGTGATGGTTCCAGGAGATAAGCGATTGTGAACTTAGTGTTCCCACAATCTTAGGTCCCACAGTTATTTAAATACCTAGTTATATAATTATAGATTGTGAGTTAAATACCTAGTTAAATACCTAGTAATATAATTATAGATTGTGAGAAAATAATCTCTGTGCCACTTGCCCTGATCAACCAAATTTACCCACAGGCAAAAACATACAATTTTTTTTTCTTCCTACAGTAGCTTTGTCAATATTACTCAACAATCACATTTAATTTCATTCTTGTGCCTATGCTAATCAGTACTACTAACAGAGCAATCTCCCAGAAGAGGAAGAAGGATATAGCATCTTTAAGGGAAATGAAAATACGAAGAAAGATTTGTTCTCATAGAAATGTCCATTGCTAGCTTTATGTCCTCCCCCTCCACCTCTCCCTTTGCGCCATATTATTTAGTGAATGCCAACTACATGCCAGGATGTGAGCTCTTTGGCTGACCTAGTTAAAGTCGACTTGCACTTCGTCAGTTCTAAATCAAAGCTTCGTAAGGCTGAGCGAGGACTCGGGAGGTCGTTTATCTCAGACCCCTGCCTGGAGAAGTCACTGTTCTAACCCTTCCTAAACTGAGGTTGGAAGAGGAGTCATTTCCAAAGGACCCCAGGGTGCTATAGAAGCTGTGCTGGTGACTCAGTTCTCTGCATTCTCCTTCGCAGTCAGGGCCCAATCAAAGTTCCTGAGGGGTGGAAAGGCCGCTGCACGTTCAGATGTTCTGCCTTTCAAATGTACTGGAAATGAGTTTCTCACAATAAGCGGCCATTTAAGACTTCCTAGCCTCACTGAAAAACTACAGAGACTTACGTTCCTTTAAAGAATTGAAGATTCCTTGGCGAATAGGGTCTTCTTCTTTTTCTTAGAATGTCAGTTCACTTACCAGTCTTCCATTTTCTCTCTTCTTGGGCATTTAATGGATGCCTGAAATCATATTTCCCCCTGGAAATAAGTATGTGTCTAGGTAGCTGATTTCCCCTCACACACATCCCCTTTTGTCATTAATCAAAAACTCGAGTGCATTGTAAATAATTTATTTAAATGTTTTAGAGAATTTACAATTTTTAAAATTTCTCTCTAAGTTATATATAAGAGAAAGTGGGTCGAGTGTTGGCAAGTGTTAGCTTCACTTGTTTATCACATGGATTTGTACTTGGAAATTTGAATTCAGATAATTCATGATGACTAAGAATATGGGTAGATTTTGAATATGTTAAACACGGGTGGCTTAGATATTCTCCAGTTTTCAAGTAACAAAAAGTAGTTATATAATTTTCTAACCAAGCTACTTCTCTTAATTTCTTTTCTGAAGAACATGTATGTGTGTTCCCTACCTTTCTGAAGTGTAATATAAGAACATCTTTGTTCTTAGAAAACTGATCTTCCATCACAGAACAACTATCATCAAAATTGAAGTCAGTTACCCATAGATGTGTTGGCCTGAAGAAGAGAAAGAGAAGGTCCAATAATGCAATCCTATTCAGCTAGTGACAAAATAATTCAAAGTACTTCCGGAGAGGAGAGTGATTTTTTCCCTTCATCTTTATGTCATTTGGTAAACCAGAAAGATGGTTTTCATAGGTGTGGAAATGTCCCAGTGCTATCTGTGCTGCACATACATCTACCCTAATAGATTGCAGGAAAAAGGAAAACAGGACTCCCGGACAAACACCTTGGTCTGCCTAATCGCTAACAGAAGAAGAAAGAATAAAACATGATATTTATGACATCCTTTTGGAGCTTAGACTACACACCTCAGTAGAAGGAAAGGGCTAGGAGTCATTCACATAGGAGGATTCAAGGGATTTATTTAACCTCAACCTGACTTTCTGAAATTTGAGAAGTTTCCTTTCCTAAATGTCTTTTAAAACTTTGTACATTATAAGGCCACTTTTAAGCTTTATTATTTTATTTATATATGCATGTAAGAGCTGGATTGTAGACCAGAGGTGTGGGGTAGCTGTGAGAGGATTCACCAGAGACAGAGTGGGGAGCAAAACAGGCTGATTGACTGAAATACACTGCTGAGGGGAGCAGCAGTGTCATGTGGGTCAGCTCTCTGGCCTGGGATTGAACTCACACTGCGGTGGCTGCTGATAGTTTTATAATGTTGAGATTTAACCCCTTGACCACCAGGAAGGCTCTGTAAAGGCCACTTTCCAATCAGTAGTAAAAAGTGATGTAGGGTTGTGGTTTTCCAGTTTCTTCCTTTGACCACAAAATTTCAAGAAATATCAAAGATTCAAATGTAAATAATAAACCATGAAAGTGCTAGGAGACATCCTGAAGGAAAAATCTTCTAATCTTGGTATCAAATATATCTTAAGTATAATCCCAAAACCAGTAATCAAAAAGAAAAGAATAATAAATTTGACAAAATATTTTTAAAGCATAACAAAATACTAAAAAAAAAAAAAAGCTGGAAAATATATTTGCCACTCATATAGGTTCTTAAAAATCCTCTTCTGGGCCTTCCCTGGTGGCACAACAGGTTAGGATGCAGCACTGCAAGCCAGCTGCAGCCACTTCAATGCAAATTGATTCCCCACCCCCGAGGTGACCCACATGGTGTAGCAGACCTCTCCTGTTTTGCCTGCTGCTCCCCTCAGCAGCATACTTCCTCCATCTGCCTATTCTATCCCCACTCTGTCTCTGGTGAATCCTCTCACTGCCCCTGTGCCTCTGGCCTGTTTCCCAGTTCTGTATGCATAAATAAATAATTTTTTTAAAAAATCCTCTTCTATAAAGAGGGGGGGAAAGGAGACAGAAAAGAAATGCAAATGGCTCTTCAACAATGTCCTAACTACCTCATTTGTAGTAAGAAAACTTGAAGCTGATGTGATCATTAGTTATAATTTTTTTTAATCTCCAATATTGACAAAGATTAAAAAGTTTGGTAAAGCATTGTGTTCATAAATATGTATGGAAACAGGGCTTGTTTAACATTACTGGTTTGAGTCAATATTTTTCCTAAAGAGAACACTCAGTTTGACATCATTTTATATGAAGAGATTCCTAAATAATAGGCAGTTGATGTGTATACTTTTCCATTGACATTAAAACATAACCTCACTGATGTCTAAAATTTATTTGATATAACCTAATAAAACAATGAAAATCTTTACATGACTCATTGCGTAAAGTAACTACAGATAGTAAATTCATCTTTCTCTCCCCATAAATCATCATAGATCCAAGGAGATAAATACTTTCAGAGTATTGTCAACTGTTTGAATGTCTTTAGACCTGTATTTAAAGGGAAGCTCTGTAAAATTCTTTGTCATTACCTAATTCATATAGAATTTTTAATATTCAAAGTAATTTGACTATGAGTGCTCTTGTGGCATGAGCCTATATTTGATTTTTTTTTTTGTATCTTCCACTTGTTTTCAGCAATTGTACAAGTTTTTTTTTTATCATGCTGTCCATGAATCATCACTTTAAAAACAATTGTACCTACCCACTGTTAGCTCATAGTAATGATACAGTCTTGCTTGACATTCTTCAGGAAAGATTATACACTTATCTTATTCTTGCTATCCTTGTATTTTGGGATGAATCATGAGGAAAAATACCTTCAAGATGAACCCTGGGGAGGGTTCAAGCTAAATGCAAATCTTCTTGATCTGTGTATTTAAAATGTTGGATATACCAAGGTATCAACTTTCCATTGAAGGTTATCAGTGAGGTGTTTTAATAAGATAAAGAACTCAACTATTTAACTCAAATAGATGTGTGAAAACTGGATTTGAAAATGGAAATGTTGCAAGAAGATTCTTCATGTGGATTTTTACAGTAGCCTAAATGAAAGGAAAAGCTGAGAACAGAACAGGTGTTAAGAATAAGGAAATTGTTATTTTAGAAGGCCATGTGGGTATATGCGAAGAAATAGTCATTTACGTGGAATATTATTTTGCCCATTCTTTCTAGTATCTGCTATAAAACAGCACACTTTCTGCCAATAGATAACAGTATTTACTTCGTGGAGAACAATTTTAAGAAGTGATGCATTTTCCCATCCAGTTTGAATAATATAGTTGTCATTTGCTTTGCAGAAAGTCCCTTTTCTATGATTAAAAAAAAAAGGAATTGTTAATGTCACATGTTCCTCTGGAGATTGTACCATATTCTGCTACTTCACAGGCTACCTCATGTTTCAGGCCAACTTAGACATATTGTCATTTGTACTATTCCTATGAAAATTAGAGTTTTTAGTAAATCTTTTAATGAAAGGAAACTTTATGGCCTTTGGGATAGTTGTTTTTAGCAAATAATGAGACAAAACCTTTTATTGGACAAAATGTGCTGTTTGAATGCAAGTATTCAATTGGATAGCACATTGCTAGCATTTACTATATTAATAAAACTAAATACCAACAAACAATTCACTTCTCTTCTCATTTCTCTAAGTCAACCGTGTACTCTGAACACACACACACAAAACAGCTTGATTTTTCCCAACAGTAGAAAATGTCCACAGTTAGAAGAGAGTAAGTTTTTTAGTCCCTGAGATGCTGAATGCTCAGTGGGGTTATGTAGAAATAGCTCAGGCGCTATTTATCAGTTCAGCATTAATAATCTAAGAATTTCTATAACTATTTGTCCTCTGTAATATTCAGTCTGCTCAATCAGAGCTGTCACTAAAGAGAAATTACAAATCAGACTGGACTAGACTCCCAGGTTTAATTTAACTTTATCCCTTGAGATTTAGTTGACTGTGGGCAAATTACTTCATCTTCCAAAGGCTAAATTTCTTATATGCAGATTGAGAATGACAATATTATTTACATAACATGGGTTTTTGTGAATGTTCAGTAGATAAATACATGTAAAATGGCTAGATCTCATCATACATAGTAAATATTTAATAAATGTGATAATTAATGTTTTTAGTTCTTCCATACAGGATAAGAATTGGATGAAGTCATTGATG
This sequence comes from Condylura cristata, assembly GCF_000260355.1. Taxonomy (NCBI): domain Eukaryota; kingdom Metazoa; phylum Chordata; class Mammalia; order Eulipotyphla; family Talpidae; genus Condylura; species Condylura cristata. The sequence goes on along the minus strand of NW_004567103.1, from coordinate 70,040,927 downwards.
ATTGCTGATTTTTGAGATGAAACTAAATTATATTCAAAAAGAGATTAGTCCCTGGACATGTCTAATGCAAGTCAGCTAAGTGATCTTGTTAGTATATTTGACTTAAAACTCACTATTGAAAGAGTAAAAACAGGATAGGCTAGTTTGGGGAGAAAGGAAATCTGTTCAAGAACAATGGTATTCATATCGTCTAAGAGAAACTTGTCCTACTTAACAAAAGTTTTTTGTACTTCTTTTGTTACATGAACTCCTAAGAATGTCTTTTCTCTGTGTTGTGACTATTTGAGTCTGACTAGACCTCCAGCCCATGCCAAAGGAGGGGTCCCTATTGCTTAGGAAAGCACAGAGGCATGTGGAAAAAAAGACTGAAATTAATATGTTTAAATAGGGAGAGCTGAAATCAAATTATATTTTGGCTCTTCACATAATTCACCATAATAAGCTCATTCCTTTATTAAAAACTTTCATGATTCTTGCCCTTCTCATTTAGTCAGAAGGGAAAAGAAATTTCTATTTCAATACTTTTTTGTAGGTCAAACAGCACTATAAAGAATCTCAGGAAGTTTATGAAATAATTTCATAATGGACAGAAAAAGAACTCTGCAAAGAACAACTATAGGAACCTCACCTCCCCAGCACCCCAGAGGTCACTCCGGAATGCAGTTGCCTGACATTTTTTCCTTAGAAGATTTCTCATTTCTCAACAAGAATATTGGTATTCATTATTCCACAAACTTTGCTACTGTTCTGTCTTTGTGCAACTGCGAATATAATTCTTCTGTGAGTTCAGTTTACAATTACCATTGAGTAGCCATGCTAGTTGAAAGCAAAGAAATATAGAAAATTAATATCTTCAAATCTGATTTCCAGGTGGGTAGTCTGTGGCTAATCCAAACAATAACTTTTAGAGAATAAGGTTGGAAATTTTCCAGGCAGGTGCAAACTTGCACTAAGACAAATGGCAGAACAAGCAGAACCACCATTTGCCTCTTAGGTGAACTTTTGCAGAGCACAATCTACATAACCACGTAGCAGCTTGAACTTTGAAGAAAATCAAAATCGACTTCATGGTTATACATTGTCAGTTGTCAATGGAAATTCACATCTTCTGCTGGGAAAAACAACGAGCTTTTAAGTTAATCAAATAAATTTAAAATAATTAAGTAAAGTAGCATCCTTTATCTTACCATCTTCTCAAATCCACATATTTTTCTTACATTATATTGATGATAAACTTGTTATCTATACTCTCCAACAAAGTTCACATGTATATTTTATTTTCCTTAATATTCTCCATACATTTATGTTTCATAGGACCCTTGAAATTATTCCTTGAGCTGATTAGTAATATTCAATTTTTAAGTAAATGATTTATGGTGCATCACATGCAGTAATAAACTACAAATCCCTTAATTTTGTTCTTGCATACTTAGACTCCTTAAATCAATTTTTTTAATGTGTTCTTTAAAATTAACTTAAATGTATTTTACTGAGAGTCAGTCACTTTCATAGATATAATCTTTCTCCATTCATTTTACTTGTTGTGTGATCAAAGACCAAATAATAATAAATACAAATTTATTTATTTATTTATGATGCAAAACTGGGTTTTGGTGCATGGGCAGTGAGAGGATTCATCAGAATCAGAGTAGGGAGCAGAACAGGAAGGTCAATGAAGTACCCTGCTGAGGGGAGCAGCAGGGGTGAGGCAGGAGAGGTCTGGGGCCCCATGTGAGTCAGCCTCGGGGTGGGGAGGGAGGTGGCAGTGTTCGAAATGGCACCTAAGGAGCCTTGACCAGGTTTACAGTGCTGAGCTTTGACCCATTTACCACCAGGAGGGCTAAGTCAATCTAGTTTTATCTCAAAAGAGTAACATAAGTATTTTAGTGGCTCAGAAAGAAGGTATACTTATGCTATAAAAACAATTTATGACACATACGGACTATCTTTATTTTTTGTAATAGCTTTGTGAAGACCGAGCACTTTTAAAAGCTTTAGAAGCTGATGCTAAAAGATGAATAATGAAGAGAAATAGATTTCAGAGAACTTGGGAACAGAGATTCCTCCACAATATACCATAAAAAGAAAACCATTACTGTAAAATAGTAATAGCCAAATATTTCAAGCATTGCTAAAAAGAGAATAGTTAAGCAAATACATGCCCATATAATCATCTTCTTCAGTTCTGATTATTAATAATTCTTCAGTACAGTGAATTCCTATCCATTTTCCAGGCATGGATTTACAACTATATAGCATGGACATATTCACTAACAGTATATACTATCATCTTCAAGTTTTAAAATTATGTAAATGCTTTGTGTGTTCTTTAAAATTATCTTAAATGTATTTTACTGACAGCCAGTCACTTTCATAGATATAATCTTTCTCCTTCATTCATTTTACTTGTTGTGTGGTCAATCAATGACCAAATAATAATGTATTCATACGTCTGAACTCTATGGTAATAGTCATTTAAACTTTGTCAGAAAAATATGAGGCTGGAACATTATTTACCTCTATTTTCTAAATTAACTACAATTTTAGAGAAAGTTTAAAAAATTTTTAAATTAAAAAAAAAATAAGTAAAGTACAGTTACACATTTGGCCAAAGTTGGCAAGCTGGACTCAAAAAATGGGTTAGTGGCTCCAAAAATTCCTTCTTTAATCACTATGCCAAAAATGCCTGCTTTAAGCACAGTTTAATTATTTGTTCTGCTGTTAGTAGGAATTGAAGTTGATTATGCTATTTTCCATGACAGACTCTAATACACATCTTGGAGCATGTCTTTTGTCTCTGTGAAAATATCTCAGTGTATATACTAATGGAATTGCTGAAGTGTAAGATGTGTTCATCTTCACCTTCATTAGATACTGACAGCTGTGCTTACTGACTAGATGTATGCATCTAAAACTATCAGCAAATATATTTGTCACTGGTAGATTTAATTATTTTTTGCCACATGTTAGATACAATTTGATATGTTCTAGTTTTTTATAATATTATCCTTTAATTACTATTGAGTTTGAACAACTGGATGTGTTTCCTAACAATTCACATTTCCACTTGTACAAAATATTTGTCTACTCATTTGCCAACAATTCCTGTTGCTCTTTTTTATTTTTACAAAAGTCTGATGCTTTAAAAATACATTGTAAATATCATTCTATAATTTATTTATTATGTTTTATATTTATTTTTTAAAAGATTTATTTATTTATACATACAGAACTGGGGTACAAGCCAGAGGTGCATGGGTGGTGAGAGGATTCACCAGGGATAGAGTAGGGAGCAGAACAGGCAGATCAACAAAGTACACTGCTGAGGGGAGCAGCGGGCGGGGTCAGGAGAGGTCTGCCGCGCCATGTGGTCACCTCCGGGGCAGGCAGGAATCGAACTCATGTGGAAGTGGCTTTAGCTTCTTAGTGCTGTGCTTTAACCCGCTGCGCCACCAGGGAGGGCCAATTTATTAAGTTTTAAATGCATTCTCTAATTCTAATTATTTGATTTTAGTTTTATTGTGCTTTTACTATAACAAATTTTCAAACTTCAGTATGGAAAAATTTAGTTTTATGGCTGTGTTTTCATCTCTTACTAAAAATATGATCGTCCTTCCCATAATAAAAATATTTTATATTTTCTTCTAACTTTTAAAATTAAAAAGCTCACCCTCCTGCATTTCATTTTTAAGTATGATGGGAGGTATGACTCCAATTCCATTTTAAAAATATGTGATGAAGTCACTAACTCAATAACATTAACTAATGAAAACATTCATTGAACATTGATTTATAGTCTCACTTCATTGTTAATTAAAAAATGATATACTAATGGGTTTATTTTTAAGCTTCTTCTTTTATTCCATTTCTTTCCTTGTTTTTTCTATTTACTTTAGCTTTAAAATTATACTTGATTTATGGAAGAATAAGACTCTACATTTTAGTCTTCTTCTTGAGTGTCTTAGGTACTTTTAGGTTCTGATATTTCATAAATATTTAACAAAATCTTGTTAGTAAATCAACTAGAGTTTCATTGAATTTATAAAGCAATTATAGAGACCCTTGCCATCCATGACCATTATTCTAATCTGATTTACATAAGCTTTTAGTTTCTTTCTTAAAGATTTTATGAGCTCTTACTGTCATTGCTATTATTATATTTACATATAATGTCTACTGTATATATAAATAACATATTTTTAAATATTTATTTATTTATGCATATCAGAACTAGGGTACAGGCCAGAGGTGTGAGATGTGAGAGAATTCAGCAGAGACAGAGTGGGAAGCAGAACAGGCAGGTGTACTGAAGTACACTGCTGAGGGGAGCAGCAGGCAGGTCAGGAGAGATCTGCCACACCATGTTGCTCACCTCCCTGGCTGGGAATTGAACTCATGCTGCAGTGACTGCAGATCGCTTCATAGTGCTGTGTTGTAATCTGTTGTGCCACCAGGGAGGGCCTTTAAGTGATATTTTTTAATAATTTTTTCTTAATATGGTGTTTTTCTGACATGGAGGCAATGAAGGTGTGTGACTCAGATATCCTTTCAAGAATAAACTTGTCATAGGAATTGACTGCAATGTTTCAGTCAATAACAACTTTCCCTGGGCAAGTCCCAGCCTGAGTAAATAAAAAAGATAGTGAAAAGAAGTGGAATAAATCAACAATTTAAAAATAAACCCATCAATACATCTTATTTTAATTAATAATGAGTTGGGTCTATAATGATAGGGACATTAAACCAGCTTTTGACTGCTTATACAGTACACCTTTATAGACAATCTTTACCCTGGAGCTCCCTGTTGGGCTGTATAAATTTTTTCAGTTTCCTTGCAGTTTGAGGTTCTTTTTCCCATTTCCTCAATTTTTTGAAGAAACAACAGATTCTGTAAAAATGAGGATAAATTTAAAATATTAACATAAATTTATAATGTGAAAAGTTCCCATTCTGTCACTTAAATAATCTGTTACCTCTTTGTTGTTACATGATACAGTATGCATGATAAATGTGCTTTTCCATGTCCCAGGATTGAATATTTCATGCCAGTTTTCACCAGAAGAAGTGGAAACTTACATGAACCACAGTCAAAATGTATCGGATTATCTCACTGTCTTAAGCCCAACTTACATTTCCCAACTCAGAGCAATTTCTAGAATAACTCAGTTGATATACAATTGGAACAAACATAATTTCCCAAATAATTTGAGTTCATGTTATTAGAACTGAGGGAACCTACAGGCAAATATGTAAGAGATCATAAAGACACACCCCAATTCTGATATTCCCAAACAGAGAAAATAATACAGGTTAATTCAGGTGATAAGAATCCTACACCAAAAAACTCCATTTACATCCAGGTTAACAATTCAAACATTTGTTACCACATAAGGCTTTCAATATTTCAAGACATTTGGTTTGATATTTACACGCTACAATGTGCAACTTCCATATGGTGGTTTTCTGTTATACATAGTATTTCAGTATTATAGTAAGAAAGTGGTAGAAAGTTTCATTTCAAATGTTAGCAGATGCACTCATGTACACACACACACAAACACACACGCACAAGCTTTAAAGACCATTGTGAGCCTTTGAGAGCTAGAAAATACCCCTGGTTATTACCATAAGTAGGTAATGGAGAAAATATTTTAGCAAAAATGCAGTTATTTTTCTTAGGCTATTTTACTTCAAGGATACAATTTCATCTTTGTCTCCCCTATTTGTTTTAAAAATTAATGTCAAAAAATAATGAAAAATTTGACCTAAACACCAACTACAAATATCTAGCCTTTTTATTCTCTTCTTGTTTTCTATAAGCAAGAGTGACTCATATTAAGATCATCTAATGAGTAAAAGGCTCCTGTTAAGTGGAAAGCTTATTTACATAGTAAAAGAAAGAAAACAGCATTACTCTTTGAGAGTCCATAGCTAAAAGCAGACCCTTACCAACAAAATAACTTAATTTTTGTTTGTTCCTTTTCTTGGTTATATGCTCCAACACCAGATGTCTGACAATCTTTTGACCATGCAACAATAGCAATAACAGTGTAATATACTTTTAAGGGTTTCCCCCCAACCCCCATTTTAAAGGTACTGCTTAATTAGCATAAACACAATCAGCGAAATTTTAAAAATCAATGTCCTAAAGACAATGCAAATCTATACACTAATCTAGCAGTTACGTTTTGGACACATATCACACCAGCACTCTAAAATGAATTTACTTATCATACAAGCACTCTAAAATGAATTTTTAAAAAATACTTTTAGTGAAATGTCCAGCCAGAATGCAGCTCCTTTGTAATTATAAGCTTGTAGATCTTGGGAACCAGGATATCAGCCCTCTCAGTATAAAAATAACAGATCAGGACAAGAGTCTCATCACATGATATGTAAGATACATGTCAAATAGTAAGGTAAGTAGAAAGATGTCAGATGGATGAATGGATGGATGGGTGGATGGCTCTGTTTTGTCATCTATAAATGTAATTCCAACTGACCAACTTCTCTTGGGAAGCAAAAATTCTCAGACTGGAGGACATCTCAGTTTAGCACAACATTGGCCACTGTTCCATACTTGCTTGAATTTAAATTCTGGCAGAAATTGAATTTAGATCTATGTGGATAACAAACATTAAAAACGATATTTCTCTCTCACCCTCCGCATCTCTGGCCTGTACCCCAGTTCTGTACGAATAAATAAATAAATCTTTAAAAAAAAAAAAGATATTTCCTCTCACTTGAATTGTTGTCAGATGCTCCTATTTGTAAATGGTAAGCCCTGGCATACAGAATTTGGTGCAATAATCTTATAAGTGTTTTATTTTATTATTTTTAAAAGATTTATTTATTTATGCATACAAAACTGAGGTACAAATCAGAGGTGCAGTGGCTGTGAGAAGATTCATCAGAGACAGTGGGGAGCATAACAGGAATATCAACAAGGCACACTGCTGAGGGGAGCTGCTGGAGGGTCAGGAGAGGTCTACTGAGCAATGTGGATCACCTCCGGTGCAAGGGATCAAACTCGCACTGAAGCAGCTGCAGCCAGATTGCAGTGCTGCACTCTAAGCTGTTTTGCCACTAGGGAGCGCCCTGATAAGTGTTTTAATGTCCTACACAAAATGATTATTTTGGTGTAGAAAATACTAACATTTCCCAAAATATTTTTATACTAAATTCTCAGTCTTGGAAATATGTTTTTATGAGTGCCTTTAGAAATTTTAGTATTTGTTTACCTTATTTTTGTTTGATTCATAATTTAATACATGATCTAACTATTATGTATTTATTTATAATTGAGTAATATTGGGATACCCCCAACAGATATTACTACTATAGTGTACCCATCACCAACTCATCCATTTTCCTCCAACATAATCTCACTGTGCTTCCTTCCTCCTTTCTTATTTTGCACCCCCCACTTCCTCATGGTGTTTCAGTTCTGTAGTCAGCTATAGAGTGTTGCTCAATTATTTACTTATATTCCACATTTTAGTGATGCCACCTGGTATTTATCTTTCTCCTTCTGACTTAGTTCACTTAGCATCATCCTTTAAAGTTCCATCCATGTTGTTGCAAATGGCAAGAACTTATCTTTTTTTTTTTAAGATTTATTTATGCATACAGAACTAGGGTACAGGCCAGAGGTGTAGGGGTGGTGAGAGGATTCGCCAGAGACAGAGTGGGGAGCAGAACAGGCTGACTGATGAAGTACACTGCTGAGGGGAGCGGCAGGTTGGTCAGAAGAGGTCTGCTGAGCCATATGGATCACCCCTCCAAGGCTGGGAATCTAACACTGAAGTGGCTTTAGCCTCTTAGCACTGTGCTTTAACCCACTGCACCACCACAGAGGGCCCCAAGAGCTTATTTTTTGATCACCGAGTAATATTCCATTGTGTCTGTATACCACATCTTCTTGATCCACTCATCTGTTCTGGGGCAGTTAGGTTGGTTCCATAGTTTAGTTATAGTAAATACAATTCCAATAAACATGGAGTGAAGTTTTCTTCTTAAATTAGTGTTTTTGAATATTTTGTATAGATGTCAAGGATTGGAATTATTCAGTCGAATGATAGAACCATGTTAATGTTGAGACACAGCCAACCTGCTTTCCATAAGAGCTGTCTGCATTCCCACAAGCAGTGTGGGAAGATTCACTTTCCTCCACCTCCTTTTCAGCACTTGTTATTTCTGGCCTTTTTGGTATAGGCCATTCTCACAGGAATGAGATTGTATCTCATTGTGGCCTTGATTTGTGTTTCTTTATAAGTGTATGTAAACATTTTTCCATGTGTCTGCTGTGCATTTTAGTATCTTCATTGGAGAGTGTTTATTTACGATCTAACATTAAACAAAACATTTTGTTTTCCTATTTTTGAATATTAATTGAATAAAATACTTAACAGTATTCCTTTTCCTTAGGCATATTTTCCTTTTTATTATCATGCAATAGACCTTCCATGGCTGCTGAGGCCGAAAGCTGGTGCCTTAACACTCTTTCCCAACTTGCAAGATGGCAGGTTAAAAAAAACTGAGTGGGCGGCTACTAAAGAGAAGAAAACTGAAGCCAAGAAGGCTGATGGTGGTGGCAAGGTTAATAGGGCCAGGACCAAAACAATAAGAAGGGAAAGTCGAAGGGGAACTGCTGCAGCCAAAGCCGTGTCCAGTGAGAGGAAGAGGCAGAAATTGCCCATCTGCTGTGTGTTCTAGAAAGGCCAGGCACAAAAGGAAGTATGCAGCAGCTAAGCCCAGCATTGAAAGGAAAAAGAAGTTTCTGACAACAGTCACAACACTGCAGTACTCCGGTGGTTAAAGTTCTCAAAATGCCTAGCTATTATCATACTGAAGATGTATCTCAAAAAACTGTGCAGTCATGACAAAAACCCCTTCAGTCATTCATGTGATAAAATTACAAGGTACCACCATTTCTGGGGTCACTCTGGACATCCTTGCGTGGTGTACAGAAGCAGAAATGTGGTTTTCTTGAAGCAGCTGGGCAATGGCTTGCTACTTGTGATGACCTCTGCCTCTCATCAAATTCCCCTGCATAGGAAACCATAAATTTGTCATCGTCACTTGCATCAGAACTGGTTTCAATGGTGTGAAGATTTCAAAACATCTCATTGTTGTTTATTTCAAGAAGAAGAAGCTCCCTAAGTCTGGACACCAGGAAGGGTGAAATCTTCCAGACAGAAAAATCTCATACACAGAGATCACAAAGCAGCCTGATTGATCAAAAACTGTGGATTTGGAAATTTTGCCAAAAATCAGGTCTGTTCCTCAGCTCCAGGGCTGCTCCATTCTGCTTGCTCTCACCAGTGACATTTACCTGGACAAAATGATCACCAAAATTCCCCACAAAGAATCTAAATAATCATTTTTTTAAAAATTCAGTGTTAGATGGTTTACCTTGTATTGGTAGGGAAGAAAAAGCATATTTTATTTACAAATACATTTCTATTGACACATATAACATTGACGTTGGAAATCTTACATATTAAAACATTAGGTTTTAATGTAATTATGCTAAGAGTATATAATGAGAAAACATTTCTAATACTTTTTCTTTATTTTTTTTTTCAATTTATAATTTAAAAAATGCCTGGTTATCTCAATGTGATGTGTATATGAACAGATAATAAAATTATGGAGAAGACTTTAGCCTTTATTCATCATCATGATTTTGTAAATAATATACACAATATATATACATCACCTTAATTTCCAGCACATGAAAAAATGATTGTTATTCCTGTATTATTAGCTCTCATCAAATGCTAATGTCTTCTCTAGTGTAATTTACCTTACTCTTTCTTGCTCAATCCAAGTCCATTGCTCCAGAAAATTCTTCTTTATTTTATATCATTACTTGCCTACATCATTTCCATTAGCATACAATACACTGTTAATTTTTCTTTTAAATAAAACGTTCAGACTCTACTTCTAGTCCAGCTACTTCCTGTTAACCTGCCCCCTTTAATAGCAAAACATCTTGAAAAACTTGTTTTTATTTCCTCTCCTTACACACCCACACAAACCGACTCTGATCAAATTTTCTAACTTACACATTAGGTATTTATTAGACCTACTGATAACATTTGACTTAGCTAATCCTTCTCTTTTATATGGTTTCCCAATTTTTGTCAAAACTCTACTCCTTCTGGTATTCATCTTAATTCAGTGACAATCTCATTTCAGTCATTTTTAATCTCACCATTTCTAAATTGAAGTTTTCTGAGTCTCAGAATTTTTTTTTTTAATATTTATGTATTTTTGCATACAAGAACTAGGGTGGAGGCCAGAGATGCAGGGGTGGTGGTGAGAGGACCCACAGAGACAGAGTAGGGAACAGAGCAAGCACATCTACTGAAATATACTGCTGAGGGAACCAGCGGGTGAGACAGGAGAGGTCTGCTGTACCATGTCGGTCATCTCCTTGGCTGGGGATCAAACTCCTTAGCCAAGGAGAGCTACATAGTGCTGTGCTCTAAGCCCTGTGCCACCAGGGTGGGCCTGATCTCTTTATCTCTTTTCATTCTCTTTGAGGTCATAGGTAGTGTCGTAGATTTAAAAACTATGTGATGCTTTTCAACAGTTGTATTCTATCACTTTGTTTTCTATGTAAGAACTACATTACTATCTCATCACTAAGTGACAGAAATTTAAAGAGGAACTTCATTTTGATGACAGTAGTCAAAAGACAAGTCAGCGTTCAGTGTCTGTTTTGCAACTGCCATTTATAGAGGCAATGTGCACCCAAGAAGCAAATATAGCATCAACAAGTTCTTTCCCTGGGAAGTAGTTTATACTGGCTTTGTATAGACCATATTATTCCAAACCATGTGATTTTGAGTATTCTGTGTTATTGTGAATGATTTACTAGGTTACTTCTGTGGTCTGAGAAGTGATAATTGAGCCCTTTGACATACAAAACTTTCATAGACACAATCTATTTTAGGATAATGGGATAAACTTGTATATGCCATGGAGTCTAAAACTATACTTACAACACTGTCAGGTGCTCTATCAGTTTAAAGACCATAAATCTAGTATTTTCTTAGCATCTATACTGATATTTATATGAGATCTTGAATGAACATACTTCAAAATGAATTCCCAATTATCCTTCCCAAATCTGCTCCAGTCAGTTTCTGTATTCATACTAACTCATACTAAATCAATAACTCATATTAACATTATAGGAGTCATCTGTGAGTCCTCATTTTCTTTCAAAACCCATTTTGTTAGGAAATTTATTGTACCTGTCTTCAAAAGGTTACCAAAATCTACACTTCTCTTCAACTCCTCTTTGACCATAGAAATTTATTCACAAGATTATAATGATTTCAAAACTGACCCTCTATACTTTTATTTTTATCCAATAGAGTCTACTCTCAAGACAAGAGCCTGATTTGTTAGGAAACATTTTCATAATTAATACCTTTTTGAGGAGTTGAGTGAGAGGAAAGAAACATCTTTGGGGAAAGAAAGAAATTGGACTGTTATGTAGGTATTCTTTTTTTTAAAGATTTATTTATTTATGCATACAGAACTGGGGTACAGGCCAGAGGTGCAGGGGCAGCGAGAGGCTTCACCAGAGACAGAGTAGGGAGCAGAACAGGCAGATCGACGAAGTACACTGCTGAGGGGAGCAGCAGGCGGGTCAGGAGAGGTCTGCCGCGCCATGTAGTCTCCTCCAGGGCAGGCGGGAATCAAACTCATGCGGAAGTGGCTTTAGCTTCTCAGTGCTGTGCTTTAACCCGCTGCGCCACCAGGGAGGGCCATGGACTATTATGTAGTTTTTTAAAGCCACTCAAATCACAAAAATCTTTGAAGTTGCAATGGTCCTTCTAAGTAATTTGGAGGTGTCATTATTTCCCCTTCAACCTATTACTGATCCAGAGACAGAGTGAGATTTAGGGTGAGCATACTCCTTTCAATGAGTGCAGATACAGGAAAGATGGAAAGATGAGAGCTCTCAGGCAACAGAATTGCAGCAGCTATAGAATAAATCTTCCATTTCTGAAGGGATGTGTTGGAACTTCACAATAGTTAATACATAAATAGCTGAATTACCCCTCTTAAAAAAGAAGAAAATAACGTCTGGCATGAATATATGGAATTTATGCCTCAGTTTTCCTTTGAAAATAGAATATTGCTAGGGTAGCTATCTACCTGACAAATTATATATTCCATCCTTTACCTTATGAATTTCAGCTCCATTGTACTTACAAAAATTATTAACTCCAAGGTACTTTCAAACAGGCCATGTTAATTAATCAAGAGAGAGTAGGTCTCTTAAGTTGTCAACTATATGATGTGAATTTAATCACTCCATTTGCTTCAGGAAGTTTTCCTTATTACAAGATCTCTTTCTATACATTACTTCTACTTGCATGACGTCAATTCTAAAATTTGTCATTAATTCCATTATCCTATAATTTCCCTTTGTTTAAAAACTTATACATCCTTAAAAAGAAAGTTTAGTGAACCTTTTCTTCATTAAAGCTCATAGTTTTAAACCATTAAACATTCAATGAAAATTAAGACTATTAACCCAATATGTACTAGATGCAGATGAAGTTGTGGGTTAAATGTGGTGAATGAAGCACAAAACAGCAGTGACTTGAAGGAATTTTGCAATTTTGTGAAGAAAATAAATATAAAAGCTCATGATACCAATGTGTGTTGACAAAGATTTGTCCAGAATTCTGGTCAAAAGGCACCAAAGAGGAATCCAGATGTATAAGTAGAGTCAATAAGTTATTCTAGTTAAAAAGTGGAAATTGAGATATTTCAAAGAGAAAAATCTGACTCTGCATACAGTAAGAAGTCAGAGAGAACAGAAAACACACTGGAATCACAAGGGATTGGTAGGCCTGGGACAGCCTGAAGGAACCAGATGTGGTGTGAAGGCAGCTGGAACTATAGACAGAGAGGGGGACAATTGTACCAGGAAAAATTATTTAGAATTTATTTAGAACACCTAAAGAGTGTTCTTGAAATGAAAATTGAATTGGAATGTAAGTCAGAAATTGTGGAACAAATCTTTCTGAGCAATTTATAGTGTATTGAAAGCATGAAAAATTTTCTTTCCTTAGTTTCCAAATTAGCCACAAAAATTTTGATTTTCAATTTTTTTTGTCTGTTCAGCTAGCCTATAAGATAATTTTGTGAAATATACATTTCTTCTTCCTATAAAAGAATGTACATGTGATTGTATGTAAGTTGTGTATACTATGATTCAAGTTGTTGCTTGATTTCTTGAAGTTCATTCATAGTGGTTTTAGGACATTAAATACAGAATCCAAATCTAACACTTCTGTATCAACTTATTAGAGTAGTTCCAGCATAGGTGCTTCCCTCTTGCTCCTCCAAAGTACACAGTAGAATTCTTGTTGCTAATTCATTCATTTGATGGCACCAAGAATCACTTGTACCAAGAATCAAAGTACCACATCACTTTGCTGCTGGGCAGGGTCAGATGTGTATCGCTGCATCACTTAGCCCCTTAACATATATAAACATGAATATATAAACTGTTGAGGAACAGTATCTTTCTATATGTCTGATCTAAATTACCTGGATGGTATTATAACCCTATAGGCTCTCCCTCTGTTCTCACTGAATTTGGAAGCTAAATGTAAATACAGCTTCAAGAGTCATTTACGTGTTGTAAGTATAGGTGCTTAAGGCAGAAACCTCATCATTTCTAGTTATAAGATGCCACAATAACTTTATTGGGGGACTAGATCTAATTATTAGTATTAATTATGAAGCTCAAAAAATAACTATGCTTATTCTTTCAGGTTTTTTTTTTTTTCTTCAATTGATACTTAGAATAACTATCATTTTGTTCCAAAGCCTACATCAAAAAGACTAGACACTACAAGTTTGGCCAGAGTATGGAAAAAAAGACATCCTTGTGAACTATTGGGAGGAATGTAAACTGGTACAGACTCTACAGAAGACAGCACAATGTTGTCAAAAAAATTTTTTTTAAATTTTCCACATGATGCAGTAATTCCACTACCAGGTATCTATCTGAAGACTATGAAAATGCTAAATCAAAAATAAATAAATAAATAAATAAATGAACTCTTATGTTTATTGTGGCACTATGTGCAATAGCCAAGATATAAAACAACCTCAGTGCCCATTGATGGATGATTGGATGAAATTTGGTACATACATACACACTGTAATATTACTGAACTATAAAAAAGGAAAAAGATGAAATTTTGTCATTTGCATCAACAAGGATGAAGCTGGAGGGCATTTTGCTAAGCAAAATAAATCAGAAGAGAGAAAAATGCTGCATGCCTTCATTCATGTGGAATATAAAGAAGCAAAACAAATGAACAGACAGAACAAAACAAAATCAATCCCTTGAAATCAGTACAGCAGAACAAAAGTTACGGGGCGGGGAGTGGAGTAAAGGATATGGGTTTCCAATCGACCGTCATGTAAGTTTATTGGTGCATTGGTGGTGAGTGTGGAGTGGTAACATGCATTTAAAAATTGTTAATCTCTATTCATGAAACATTTACAGTGTTATAAATCAGTTACCTGAAAAAAAAAAGTATAGTTAATAATGAGAGTGCAGTGAATTGCTCTAGTTTTTTTTTCGCTGCATTCAAAGAACTGTTGTCTTCCTTTGACTTTCAAGGGGTAAAAAAAGTAACCTTTGAACAGCAGCAGAGGATCCATAGTTTAGCCATATGTTTCTAGAATCCTGAAATGGCTCACTGAGGGAGAGTATACCTCTCCTTTTCTAAAGACATTTAAATATAAATTTGATCATCTTTCTTTCCTACCAAAATGATGTCTTCACATAAAATCCTAAATGAACATATCACAGTGGACTAGAAGACTGTTCAAAATTCTTCCAAAGTTTGTGATTTCATAATTTAACTTTCAAATGATCAAAATATTCAGAAAATGCTGGATTTTAAACATTTGAACTCTTCCTGTTTACCACCATTGATGGGCACTTGGGCTGTTTCCATATCTTGGCTACTGTAAATAGAGCTGAAATGAGAACAGGGGTGCATATATCTTTTTGAATTAACGTTTCAGATAGAGACCTAGAACTGTAATTGCTGTTTTATATGGTAGATACGGGTCATTCTCATAAGTGTGAAGTGACAGCTCATTATGTTTTTGATTTGCAAAGTGAAGAATATTTTTTTTATGAGCTTGCTGGCATCTATAGGTCTAGTTAGCTCCTCTGCCCATCTTTTAAAAGTTGGGTTATTTTGAAATATAATCATGTTCCAGTGTACAAAAAAAAAAAAAAAAAAGGTTATTTATTGTTGAGCTGTATAAGTGTAACAGGGTGGACTCAGGAAAAGAGGAAGTTCCAGGTTCCCTGCCCCACCCAGGAGGGTGGAGATGAGCAGAGAAGAGAAGAATATGAAGAGGAAGGAAGCAGGAGGGAGAGGCAGAAGGAGACTGAGGGAGGCACATGGAGCAGAGAGAGACATGTGAAGAAACTGTGCAGGTTTCTTGTCCTGGCTGGTTGAAACAGATGTGAGTGCATCTGGCAGCATTTACCTTAATTTTGATTTTGCTCTTTTCCTCCCAGACTTGTCTGGCCATTTCTGACCCTTTTTCATGGGTCCCTACCACAAGGTACTTCAGGTTTGTGGAAGGCTTTCTGCCTTGCTTTGGGCCAATACCTTTTGTGTGGACTTCTACCTACAAGGGGACAGTTAATTTTGGGTGTTGGATTGAGAAACAATATTCTTTGTCTTTTCTATATTGCACACTCATTGTAGTGGTCTGTTTCAAAACCCTTATGTCTTTTCTTGATGCAACAGATGGCAAAACCTATTTAGAGCAGGCAGGTTTGGGGATTCAGGGGTGCCCCTCTCCCTGCCCTATATAAGTTCTTGGATATTAAACCTTGAAAGATGCATGGTGTGCAAATATCTTCTCCCATTCACTAGACTGTCTTTTTCACATTAGCAACAGCTCTTTGGCTGTGCAGGAGGCTTTTAGTTTGATGTAGCCCATTTGCTTTTGTTTGTGTTTCTCTAGTCACTAGAGTCAAGTCCCAACATGTATCTTGCAGGCTGTGTCACAGAGTGTTTCACCAATGTTTTCTTTTATATTTTATATTTTTTTATATTTTATATATTTTATGGTTTTAGGTCATACATTCAAGTATTAGTACCTTTTGAATTATTTTTTGCTTTATATATACTAGTGACGTACTTTCAGTCTTATGCATTGTGGCTCTCTGGTTTTCTCAACACAAGTGATAGAAAAAAACTTGCCTTTCTCCATTGTATGCTCTTGTCTCCTTTTCACAAAGTAACTGTCCTTTTATGTACGACATTTTCTTCTTTTTTTTCCTGAGAATTGCTTTGGCTCTTTCACATCTTTTTTGATTCCTTACAGATTTTAGTATTGTCCTATTTCCTTGACAAACTGCCATAGGGATTGTAATTATCTCTATATTGTCAGGATTGAGATGGCGATTTTAATAATGTTAATGCTTTTTATCCATGAGCTATCTCTCCATGTCTTTTGTTTTCTTTTATTTTTTAATAGTGTCTTATCATTTTCATTGTACAAATAGATGTCTCACATCTTTTGTTAAGTTTCTTCATAGTACTTAATTCTTTTTGATGCCATTAAATGAGACTGCTTTATTTTCCTTCCCGTTAATTACTTGCATATAGAAATTCAGTAGATTTTAGTAGACTGAATTTGAAGCTTATCAATTTACTATTGTGATATAATGTTTCTAATAGTTTTTTATTGGAGTCTTCAGGACTTTCTACTTATACTATCAAATCATTTTACAATAGTGGTAGTTCTATTTTTTTATTTTTTATTTTTCCCTTTTGGAGTCATTTCTTTAAGTATACTTTCTAAATTCCTTCTTCACATTGTTAAAAATAGAAGACATTTAAAAAACCTGTGTTTTTTCTATTTTATTATTTTTTAAATTTTATTATAATAGTTTATTTTTACATCATTTTGTGCATTTTTCCATCTTAGTTGTAATCCCCGTGAACTTCCCATCACCAAATCACCTGTGTGCCATCACCATAGTCCAGTGTATTTCCCTCCCCCCACTGTTTTTGAACCCATTCCCCATTCCACCCTCATAAAATGTCTCTGGTATATAGCTGTTCATTATTATTATTACTTTCTCACCTGGTCCATTATACACCTGCTATTAGTGAAATCATTCAGTATTTTTCTTTTTCTTTCTGGCCTATTTCACCAAGCATGATCCCTTCCAGCTCCATTCATTTTGAAAAAGGCATGTGTTTATCTTTTTTGATTGCTGAGTAATATTCCATTGTGTATATGTACATCTTTTTTTTTTTACGATTTATTTATTTATTCATATAGAACTGGGGTACAGACCAGAGATGCAGAGGGTGAGAGGGTTAACCAGAGACAGAACAGGCAGATCAACAAAGTACACTGCTGAGGTGAGCAGTGGGCAGGTCAGGAGAGGTCTGCCACGCCATGTGCTTCTCCTCCAGGGCAGGCGGGAATCGAACTCATGCTGAAGTGGCTTAAGCTTCTTAGTGCAGAGCTTTAGCCCGCTGCACCACCAGGGAGGGCCCAATACCACATCTTTTTAAACCCAGTCATCCACTTTTGGGCATTTGGGTTGTTTCCATATATTTCCAATTGTAAATAAAGCAGCAATAAACATGGGAGTGCAGGTATCTTTTTGAATCAGTGTTTTTGTGCCTTTTGGGTAGATACCTAGGAGTGGGATTGCTGAGTCATAGGGAAGCTCCATTTTTAGCAGGTTGAGAAACATCCACACGGTTTTCCATAGTGGTTGTACTAGTTTGCATTCCCACCAACAGTGCAGGACAGTTCCTTTTTCTCCACAGCCTCACCAACATTTGTTGTTGCTAGTTGTTTTTAAGATGTGCCATTCTCACTGGGGTGAGGTGGTATCTCATTGTGATTTTCAGTTTCATCTCCCTTATTACAAGTGATGTTGAGCATTTTTTCATATGCTTGTTGGCCATCTGCATTTCCTCTTTGGAGGAGTGTCTTTTTATCTCTTCTGCCCATTTTTTGATGGACTTGTTTACTTTAATTTTGTTGAGTTTCATCAGTTTTCCATATATTTTTGTGATCAATCCTTTATATCTAGTTTTGTGTGAGAAATTTTTTCCCCAATCAGTGAGATGTCTGTCTATTTTTTGTAATGTCTCTTGTGCTTACAGAAGCTCTTTAAGTTGATGTAGTTCTATCCATTAATCCTTGCTTTCACTATCATAGCACTGGATGCTGTATCTTCAAAGATGTTACAGAAGTGTATGTTGTATAGTGTTTGGCCCATCTTTGCTTTCAGGTATTTTATGGTTTCCGTTCTTATGTCTATGTCTTTAATCCACTTTGAGTTGATTTTTGTGTATGGTGTGAGGTAGTGATCTAGTTTCATTTTTTTTTCATGTAGTTTCCCAGTTTTCCCAGCACCATTTTCTTTGTTCCATTGTACCTTCTTTGCTCTTTTGTCAAAGATTAGCTGCCCATGAACCTATGGGTTTATATCTGGGTTTTCTGTTCGAATCTACTGGCCTGTGTGTTTGTTCTTGTTCCATTTCCATGGTTTTGATTATTATGGCTTTGTAGTATAGCTTGAAGTTTGGGATTGTAATGCCTCTGTTCTCTTTCTTCTTAGTCATGAGAGCTTTGGCTAAAAAAACTGTGGTTTTAATAATTAACTAACAGTGAAAAATATAGATCCCATCAATTTCATAACTATGAAATTTACTGTTATTTATTACATGTTACTTTATACATTTATGTTGTTTATTTTATAGATTTTCCAGAAGCCAATTTCTTCCATTTTTTCTAAACAATATATAATATAATTAAGGCAGGTCTTGTTTGTCTCTTCAATTATCATTTTTGAACTACTTTCTTGACTCAAAATGTGCCAGTTCCACATACAAGTAAATTTATTAAAGGCAAAAGCAGTCTTTGCATGTGTGAAAATCTAAATGATCTCTCAAGTATTTTCCTTAAAATCCACTCACAAAGGATAATTAACAATGACCACCAATGGGAACAATTTGTTAAACACGAGACTTAACATTGAGATCTATTCTCAACTGTTTAAGAAATGTTTGAACTCTTTATCTTCTCCTAGCTATTATGTATTCATTCATGAAATAGCATGCTGTACTTATCCTGTATATGTATTTGAAGTTGAATTTCTTAAATATTAAAAATATTTTGTGTACGGTTCTCCCTGGTGGTGCACCAGGTTAAAGCACCACACTGTGACACTCTCAGAAGACACTACAGCACAAATCTGGTCCCCAGCCAGGGAGCTGACACACATGGCATGGCAGGCTTCTTCTGACCTGCCCGTTGCTCCCCTCAGCAGTGTACTTCAGTAGATCTGCCTGTTCCCCACTTTGTGGTGAATCCTCTCACCCACATACTTCCGGCCTGTACCTGTTTTGTAAGCATAAATAAATAAATCTTAAAAAATTATATTTGGGGCCCTCCCTGGTAGTGCAGTGGGTTAAAGCACAGCACTAAGAAGCTAAAGCCACTTCCGCATGAGTTTGATCCCCACCTGCCCCGGAGGTGACCACATGGCTTGGCAGACCTTTCCTGACCCGCCCGCTGCTCCCCTCAGCAGTGTACTTGGTTGATCTGCCTGTTCTGCTCCCCACTCTGTCTCTGGTGAATCCTCTCACCCTCCGCATCTCTGGCCTGTACCCCAGTTCTGTATGAATAAATAAATATATCTTTAAAAAATTATATTTGGGGTAGACAACAAACAAAAAGCATTTACAACTAAATCTTCATTATGATTGCTGTTACTACTTAAGTAGCAAAGTATCAAAGATATATTAATACACACAAAATAATATATACTATAGTTCAGATAACGGCTTATTCTAATTTCAAAGGTTATAAAATTACATTCTTTGATAATTTTAGCAAATAGTCTTTAAATTGTTTGTTAGTTATGATACTCTCCACTGCAAATAATGGAACACACAAAATGAAATGACTTGAACAATATGAAAATTTCATTATCTCACTCACAGGCATTCTAGACAGTTTCAGAGTAATGCTATAGGAACTTGGCTCCTCCATCTTGTTACTATTCATGATGTGATTGGCTTACAGTTCCAGAAAACAATGCTAAGTAAGGCAGCAGCATTGTCCTACATGTTGACCAATATTTTGTCACATTATAGACATGAATCCAGTTATTGACAAAAGCAATGGAATTGCTGAGATTTATTGTGCTAGTTGGTCCAGTATGATAAGCAGTAGCTACTTTTGTCTATTTAAACTTAAATTCATATTAATTAAAATTTAATTAAGTAAAATTAACATTCATTTTTGTCATGTTACCAGTCAAATTTTAATGTCTCAATAGCCCTAAGAGGCTACTATACTGAATAGTGCAAAAATGAACATACCTTTTTTCACAGAAATTCCTGTTAGACAATGATGAAACTTCAGAAAAATAAGGACATACCTCTGAACCGGAGTAAGGACTATCTTTTCGAAAATTAGATATTTGAACAAGTTATGTTTCTACTAGTTAAGACGATAGTGATTGGACTTGTATATACAACATTTTTTATCTACCATACCATTTTTTTGAGGGTCAAAGAGGCAAGGAGCTTTGCATAACATTGTCTTTAAGTAGGATGATTGCAATAGCAATTACAAATAACCTTATAAGTAGGATATGTGATAACACCTTAAAAACATCAATAAGGGCCCTCCCTGGTGGTGCAGCTAGTTGAAGCACAGCACTAAGAAGCTAAAGCCACTTCAGAAAGTGCTTGATCCTTGCCCCAGAGGTGACCCACATGGCATACTGCCTCTCCTGATCTGCCCATTGCTCCCCTCAGCAGTATACTTGTCAATCTGCATGTTCTGCTCCCCACTGTCTATGGTGAATCCTCTCATTGCCCCTGCACCTCTGGCCTGTATACCATTTCTGTATGCATAAATAAATAAATCTTTTAAAATAAATAAATGAATTATACCTTGCTGGTAGCACAAAAAAAGTGAATATATATTTTATCATTATCAATACCAAAATAAATATTTCCAAATTTTAATTTCTGTAGCATAATAGATGGTTTTGTTTTCACATTTCTGGATATCAAATGAGGTCACATTTTATATTTAGGAGGTAAAACCCTTTGTTTACAACTAATGGTCAACATTATCTATGGAGAGAAATTTGTAAGAGTTCAATGGAAAATTGAGTTCATATAGTGAAATTCCTTGAATTCAAGGCAATTTTACTATCTAATGTGAAGAAATGGGATTCCCAAATTATTCCAGTTGATGTGTAGCTTGGGCTAACTTCCTTTGCTCTGTCACTTCTTGCCACCAAAGGAAAGATGTCACTGAGCAAACTGGGATAATCCTTAAATTGTATATGAACTGCTCAAATTATTTAAAAATCTAAGAAGAAGATTAATTGATGATTATTAAGACTTTCTTTTAAAAATGGATAAACAAATTTTGACTATGTTAAATTTATGAAAACATGAAAGAAGACTGGCAAAAAATATAAGACTACTTTTCAGTAACTGAGATGAAAAATGTTCCCTCTTACACAGGAAAGAATAACAGGACAAATAGGCCTTTCAGGTCACAAGCACTAAGGCAATTTACTCTGTCCATTTTTTTTCGAAGGTCTTTCACTTATAATTCCTGACCTTGGAGACATTTTGGGCTTCACGCATTCTCTCCCCAGACTGAAGGTCATGCTCTCTTCTGTTTGCTGTGTCTGAAATAGCTGATACTTTCATCCTAAATCCATGCTTTGGTTCCTGGACCATCTAAGCATCTGATTAGTTCCATCTTTTATCTCCCATCTTAGTGGCTTCAGATCTTTGACCTCCTGTTTCTGATACTCTCTCCAAACCCTGATTGATTCAGAGCAGCAGAGTTGGCTTTAGAGCCCTGGGAGGGAAGGTCTGGCTCCTTGCACTCCACTTAATACCTTGCCAAAACAGTCCAGTCCCTAGAGAGCTATCAAACACCTTTTAAACAGTGAATTTAAGCTTTTCATTTGTTTTTG
Source organism: Condylura cristata (assembly GCF_000260355.1). Taxonomy (NCBI): domain Eukaryota; kingdom Metazoa; phylum Chordata; class Mammalia; order Eulipotyphla; family Talpidae; genus Condylura; species Condylura cristata. The sequence continues at coordinate 70,018,855 of NW_004567103.1, read as the reverse complement.
GACCTTTCTTTCATGCTTTATGACTAATTGGAACCAAAATTTAAGTAAAAATCTTGGGGGCACATTAAAGGTAATATGCATGTATACATATATACATATTATACAGAATACACTTCTCACTTTTAATTTATTTTGATCAGTGGATAATTTAAATTCTGGATTTACGTTGGAATCATTCAAATCCACTTATGATTTGCATTTTCTTTAGTAATTACCTTAATCACAAAATGACACTCAAAGTATATATTTTGTGTGTTTCGTAGCTGTGAATGTTACATTTTGTATGCATTCCTTTAACTCCTAAATTAAAGCTTAAATGCTAGTTTGAAATTGAAGTATATATTCAAGAATCTAAACTATTTTAAAATGCCACAAGTGGTCTTCATTCTTTCAATATTACAGATTTTCTTCCTAACATTAGTCCACCAACATCTTAAAAACCTTTGTTGGTTTATGATTTGGTCCATGAAAGAAAGTGACTAGAAACTGCTTACAAATGTCAGGGACTGGTTATATATCTGAGTCCTGAGTTCAGTAATGTTGGATGAATTTAGTATGCCATGTAACTTCTTGCTGTTAGTTTTCTCATTTGTAAGAGTAATTGTCAAGATGATTTCTAATTTAATTTCATGTTCAAAATTTTATAGCTCAACTGTAAAAAAAACAAGTAATTTAATTTAAAGAATAGGTCAATGGCATGAATAAGGTTTCCTCCAAAAAAATATTCACAAAGATAAGAAATATATGGAAATATTTTCAACATCATTAGTCATTAGGAAAATGCAATTCAAAATCCCAATGAAATATCGTTTCAAAGCCATAAGTTGAAGATAATTAAAAAAAAAAGATAATAAACAATAAGTGTTGGTAAGAGTGGAGACATTGGGGCCCTCATCCATTACTGGCAGCAATATAAAATGGTACAGTCTCCATGGAAAGCAGTTAGACTCTTCCACAATAAGCTAAGCATAAAATTATCACACATGAACAACAATTCTACTTGTAGGTATAAATCCACAAGAATTAAAAACAGATACTCAAACAAATCTGTTACACAGATATTCATAATAGGTTGGTTCACAAAAAAGATGGAAACAACTTACATGTCTTTTAGTGGAGCAATGGATAAACAAAATGTGTCTTACCAGGCAATGGAATGGTGGTCATAAAAAGACCAAAGGAAAAATATGTGCTACAACAGGGAGGAAACTTACAGTATGTGAAGTAAAAGAATCCCAGCAAAAAGGCTATGCATTTTATAATCCCACCTACATGAACAACCCCAAATAGGCAAATCCATCAGAAGAGAAAGTAGGTTAGTGGCTGCCATAGGCTGGAGGAAGAGGGAGTGGGGCATGATTGTTTAATAGCTGTGGAGTTTCCCTTTGCCTTGGGGAAAAATCTCTGAGACTGGTAGATGTGATGATTTCACAGCATTGTAAATATACCGGATGCCGCTGAGTTGTGCACTTTCAAGTGATTTTTTTTAATGTTATGTGAATTTTAACACAATAAAAAATTCTGATTCAATTTATACATGAAGAAATTTACATTTCTAATATAAGAAGTTGTCTAACAAATGGGAAGAGAAATTCCATTCTCATCAGCTATTGGCAGTGATTGAAAAAGGGCTTTTCACCTGTGTATTTATAATCTTGTAATTTAAAGAAACTCCATTTGGAAGCTAATAAAAATAAAGCTCCAGGTATTAATTTTCAAAATAGACATGAGCTGCTAATCCTCACTAAATCAAATCTTTACATTGTAGCCATGTGCTGCTTTATTCTAATTGTTCTCACACTGTTCCCCTTTCTTTGATTAGGATTAACTTTGTTTCAGGTATGTACTGAGCTTTCTTGTGTTTTAGTACAAATATGTCTCTTTCAATTACAGTGATTTTTTTTAAGTTTATTGCCACTGTGTTTCAGATACTACTGTGCATCCGAATAAAAGAAATTCTAACATTTCAAATTAAAATCTGTGGCAGATAGCCAGATATCTGGACTCGTCAGTGCATTGCTCTATGTGACAACGATCACACAGAGTGTTGAGTGTAATGATGTGCTTAAAGTAGAAATTAGGTTTTATTCTATCTACTCTAATGTCACATAAATATGTAAGATAAACTTTTGGACTATTTATATATGTCCTTTCCTAAACTATATATGTTACATAAATGTTCTTTCCTAAACTCTTGACTCAGAGCTGCTTGCTTATTGTGCTCAATTTAATTTTTCATTTCTGGCTTTAATTTCTGTACACTGCAGTGATTGATTTCTCATTCAATTCAGATCTGTAGTTCAATCTTATTCTGCTATTAAACTGTCTCCAAGATTTTAATTTTTCTCCTCATGCTCCCTCCTTTCCTTTTTCTAGATTTTTGCACAAAAAGCATTCCTTCTTCCCTCCCTCTCTTATTACCTTCCTCCCTCTTTCTATTTGTTAAGGAAATTTAAGGTATTAGAAAGAACAGATTAGTAGCAGAGTTACAAGATGTCTTGGTGCAGCAGGGGTAGAGGGAGAACCACATTAAGCATCTGCTAAAGCAGATGAGCTTGCTGAAAGCAGTAGTTTTGCCATTGGCCTAGTGGTGATGCAGTTGCCCAGGGCTCCTTCCAGAGGTCCTACTCTGCCCTGTGTTGAAACATGAAGAATCCTTCCATGAGAAAAATGCTTTACTAAAGCCCATACACCTATATTTATGGGTCTGAAGGTACAAAGGGCAATAGAGCAGCCAACTATACAGCTAAGGTCATGACTTATTCCTCTCTCCACAGGACACTGATTATTCTCCTGTACTTATCCTAATTCTACCCAAATATAGAGGATGGTCCATGATTTATTCATGGACCATCCTCTATATTTATTCATTCCAGCTCCGCTGGGAGAATGAAGTTCCTTCTAGAGGCCCTATTCTAACCTGTGTTGAAATATCTACATGAAGGATCCTATGGGATCCATGGGAAAAATGATTACTAGACTCCATGCATCTACATTTAAAGGATCCCTATTTGTGTAATATGGCACAATTTATTTACCATTTATGCACCAAGGATAATCCCTAGAATAACTATAGATACTGTGATTCAATATTGGGGCAGTAGCCTTTTTGATGACTGGCAAGTTATTTTTTTTCCAAATGTCTGTGACCACTGGTAATTATAAGTATTCTTTGTGCATCCTTCTCATAATGGGCAGAAGCATTTCTTTCTTTCTTTCTTTTAACACAATAGCTTATTTTTACAGCATTTTGTGCACTTTTCTATCTCAGTTATAATCCCCATGGGCTTCCCATCATCAAATCACCTGTGTGCCATCACCATAGTCCAGTGTACTTTCCTCCCCCTCCCATTCCTCACTCCACCCCTGTAAAATGTCTCTGCTATACAGTTATTCATTATTATTATTATTATTTTCTCCCCTGATCCTTTATACTCCTGGTATGAGTAAAGCCACTCAGTATTTTTCCTTTTCTTTCTGGCCTATTTCACTAAACATGATCCCTTCCATCTCCATCCATGTTGCTGCAAAAAGCATGTGTTTATCTTTTTTGATTGCTGAGTAGTATTCCATTGTGTTTGGGGGTGGGTGGGTGTGGGTGTGTGTACCACATCTTTTTAATCCAGTCATCTACTTTTGGGCATTTGGGTTGATTCCATGTCTTTACTATTGTAAGTAAATTAGCAATAAACATGGAAGTGCAGGTATATTTTTGAATTAGTGTTCTTGTGTCTTTTTGATAGATACCTAGGCATGGGATTGCTAGGTCAAATGGAAGCTCTATCTTTAGCAGTTTGAGAAACCTCCACAGAGTTTTCCATAGTTGTTATACTAGTTTGCATTCCCACCAGCAGTGAAGGAGAGTTCCTTTTTCTCTACATCCTCACCAACATTTGTTGTTGCTAGTTGTTTTAAGATGTGTCATTGTCACTGGGGTGAGATGGTATCTCATTGTGGTTTCAATTTGCATCTCCCTTATTACAAATGATGTTGAAAATTTTTTCATATGCTTATTGACTATCTGCATTTCCTCTTTGGAGAAGCATCTTTTTATCTCTTCTGCCATTTTTTGATGGGGCTGTTTATTTTTGTTGAGTTTCATCTGTTCTTTGTATATCTTTGTGATCAATCCTTTATCACTAGTTTTGTGTGAGAAATTTCTTTCCCAATCAGTGAGATGTCTGTTTGTTTTTTGTAATGTCTCTTGTGCTGTACAGAATCTCTTTTCACTTGATGTAGTCTCAACTGTTTATCCTTTCCTTCACTATCGTTGCGTTGGGTGCTGTATCTTCAAAGATGTTACTGAAATGTATGTCATGTAGCGTTTCGCCCATCTTTGGAATCATTTCTTTTAAGATGGAGAATGCTGCAGAGATTGTCTAACAGTTACCAAATGAAATAAATCCTTTCCTTTGGATTGGCCAGCTCCATTTCAACAGGCTTGTGTTTGTTTCAGAAGTCACTCAGGAAGTAAATAATTCCTTAAGTTTCTTTACATGCCTCCAGGAGACTCAGTGTACAGGACAAATGGCAAAAAAATGAATCATACTTTTAAGCAGATCATGGTAAAACTATGCCAAAAAAGTCATCTACGTTGAAATCACCTTCTTTGGATAAGAGTGGATCCTAGAAGTGGACTATATGTAAATCCATTTGAATTGTCTTTGGAAAACCATTCTGAGCTTCAATTTTGAACACTGTAGTGGATTTAGAACAGGAAACATGATCAGTGTATAAAACATATCCAGGGAACTTTATTTGTAGTGTACAGCTTTGCTCTCTCTATGCTTTCTATGCCTCCATATGAAACACTGCATCCTTTCCAACCTGGCAGTTAGGTCTAACTCAAGACCTAGAAGAATGCAGATGCCAACGTTTCACTGTGAGAGAAATGGTCTAGTCCTCATGATGTTTTGTTAATGACTTATTCTTGTGTGAAATTGACAGGCATAAAGCCCTCCCTGGTGGTGCAATGGTTAAAAAACAGCACCATGAAGCTTCCACAGCCACTGCAGCTCGAGTTCAATCCCTGGCCAGGGAGGTGGCCCACATGACACAGCAGACCTCCCCTAACCCACAAGCTGCTCTCTTCAGCAGTGTATTTCAATTGATCTGCCTGTTCTGTCCCTCACTCTGTCTCTGGTGAGTCCACTCCCTGCACCTCTGACCCCAGTTCTTGAGTGCACAAATAAATAAATATTGGGGAAAAAGAAAAGAAACTTGCAGGCATAATACCTTCTGTGCCATACTCTGGAATGAAGAAAGCTCCAGAAGGTGATGACTGTCAGTTCAAATCCATTGTTGCTGTGAACCTAATGAAGATCTGAAGATCTGAGCTATTTTTTTTTAATTAAAGAAAAGAACAAAAATTGAAAAATTTTTTCTTTCTCAGCTTCTTTTGCAGAAGTGGCTTTCAAATGAACAGAGGAAACCCTGAGATGATGAATAAGATATGTGCCTTCCTTGTAACTGCTCTTCTTCCCTCAAAGTCAAAGTCTAGCAATATGGAATAGCATCTGGAACCATGTGATATCTGCTGTCAACATTTTCCAGCTTTAGGAATTTGATTTTAACTTCATAGGAACAACTTGTTTTTGGCTTTCTATTTTTTTATTTTGATTTTCTGATTTTATTAATAGACATTAAATTGACATTTACCTTTTGTCTCTTTGCAGACTGTTTTTTGCTTTGGTAAACAAACAGCATGGTTATTTAAATGTGAGTAAAACTGTCTATCAGTAGTCAGTGGTAGAATGAATACAGCCTCAAAAAAGTAGGGTAAATCTTCATAAAGAAGAAAAGAAAATGCAATCATAAGTAAAACTGCAGTTACGTAAGATTCCACATCAGTTAAATGAAAGAAATTATGGAGCTGTCAGTGTTCATATGGTGCATATTTATATGGTTTTTCCTTTGTGTATAATTGTTTTGGCTACTTATGCTTATGAAAATTGGTATAGATAGTGCTGATAGAAATTTTGAGCTCAGAGATATAATGAGAACTGCTGCAGGTGTTTCTAGGAACTATAGTTTGGGATAAATTTTAGTTAATGAGAAGTAATTTGGAATGTAACACGTTGTTTTGAAAGACATGTGCTTATAAAGTTGTAGTATTAAGTGTGTATTTTTTCTCTTCCTTTGGGTCACTAGTGTTGGGTAAATTAAGTTTTTAAATGTCAGACAAATGGGAGTTGGAAAAGTAAGTTTTTTTTTTTTTTTGAGAGCTAAACATTCTAGTTACAGAATCTAAATGAAATGTTAAGGTTTGTGCTGCCTGGATTTAGCAGGATTGTAATTAAATGTGTTTTCCCCTGAAACATATGACAAAACTTCTTAGAAGTTAAATGCAGAAAAATTGATAGTCTTCTTTTTAACTGATCAGAGAAAATTTTGTGGAGATACTTCATAACTTTATCCTTTTCCTCATGGGAAAAAGATGTTAGATGAATTTGACCTATTTTATATTTAAGTGGTAAGCTGAAACATAATGGAAAGCATTGTTGCTTGAAAGAAATGTTAATTTAGTATTTTAAAATTTATGTGAAATTTTTAAATGCCTGATATATTTGGATATAATATCACTTGTCAATTATGATTGATATTCTGAAATGTTTTAAGTTATAATGTTGAACAAATTTCCTACTGAGTTTTGTTATCCAAAATTTAATTTGGTTATTTCAGAGTTTTTGACACTTGCAGAAATTATTCCTGGAGATATTAATAGGAGAAAGACATTAGCAAAATCTTAATACCCATGCTAATTGATGGAAATAGAGAGTGAGCCTTTTCTACAAAGGACTGAATGGATTTTTGAAATGTATATAATTTTAATAGGTTCCTATTTAAAATGACACTTTTGCCTTTTCAAATTGAAAGAAAAGATTTTATTTCAACTGTGAGCTACAGGAATTTAAATTTATCTATGTGAACAAACCTAAAATGTATTCTTTTCTCTTGGACCATCACAATGTGGATAAATAAAAATGATCATTATTAAACATGTCAATGTGTCTGTCTTCGCATAAGTTCAATAGGGAATTTGATTCGTTTCTCTTTAATTAAAAAAAAATGAGCTAGTTTCATTATTGAAGATTTGATTGCGATGTCTTCTGTGAGTCAAATTGAACAGAGTCCAGAAGAGAACCTGCTACTTTGCCTGTTGGATTCTTGAGAGCCCTCAGGGAGGTGGGCAGCTTGCCCTACTGGCAGCCAGAAAGCCCCAGAGAAGATAATGTTTGGAGTGTTGAGAAGAGAAAATCTCAGGTGGAGTCTAGTAAAACCATGGGCCTGCTCTCAAAGACAATTGAGGTCTCAATTTCTGATTCCTTATGGGAAGTTCCAACAAAGACAATAAAAGTTATGCTTTGTTACACTGCCTTGAGCATGTATGCAAAAATATATCAAATGATTTAGAAATGAATTTAGTTTGAATTCAGGTACTGACAGGGCAGAAAGCACCTAGTCATATTCTGGCCAATTAATAGTTTCTACTTTTTCTCTGTCTCCCTCCCCCCCTCCATCTGTCTGTCTTTCTCTCTCTCATGAGAAAATAAATCACAACAAATTGCAATTAGAAAATATTAAACATCTCCAAATCCAATAGGAAGAAAAGCATACTCTTACTAAGACACTCCTGACATATCTGATCTTTTCTTCCCTCCAGCTCCCTCCAGACCTCTTTTCTCCTCACCTCACCCATAATGTGACAAGAAAGAGCCCCTTAAAAGAAAAGAATTAATCCCCTACTAGACATGCTAAACTGCATACCTCCTCTACTTTTTCTTTTATCATCCCATTATTCTACCAGAGCTGCTGATGTTAGTATTACTCCATTTCTCTTCTTTGAGATGTTCTTTAGATGAAACTGTTACAGGGCAGAGAGAGGGGCTTCTCTGGACCCCCAACCTTCCTGTTCTAAATAGGTTCTGCCATCTATGGCATCAAGACAAAATATATGAGAGCTTTAATGGAAAGAAACTTTAATACAATTAGTGTGCAGTACAGAACAGGTGAAGAATATATTTTCTAAATCAAATACCCAAAGGTACCCATCCCCCCATGGGTGAAATCCAAAAGGGATAGGCCCAAAGCAAGGCCTGAAAAGCCCACCACAGGCCTAAAGCACCTTCCAGCAGGGACCCATAGAAAAGGGTCAGATATGACCAGACAAGACTGGGAGGAAAAGAGCAAAATCAAAATCAAGATATACACTGTCATAGTTAACCTCCCAATGGGTTTCTCACCCACATCTGTTTCAACTCATCGAGGGCTAAAAAACAAGAGCTGCTCTTCACAGGTCTCTTTATCCCATGTGCCTCCCTCAGGTCTCCTTCTGGCTCTCCATCCTGCCTCCTTCCTCCTCAGTCTCCTCTCCACATTCTTCTCCTCCCTCCTCAGTTCTACCCTCCTCTCAGTGGGGCAGGGAATCTGGAATCTTCCCTTTTCCTGGGGACCAAACTGTTACAATACTAAATAATCACTTTCTCCAGTTATTCTCTTTTATGTATTAGGTAGATAAAAAGAACAATTTCTAAACAATCACTTTCTCCAGTTATTTTTGTTAGAAGATTTATTGATGCATACAGAACTGGGGTACAGATCAGAGGTGCAGGGGTGGTGAAAGGATTCACCATAGACAGAGTGGGGAGCAGAACAGGCCGACTGATGAAGTACACTGCTGAGGGGAACAGTAAGCGGGTCAGGAGAGGTCTGCCAGGCCATGTGGGTCACCTCCGGGGTGGGGATCAAACTCATGCTGAAGTGGCTTTAGCTTATTAGTGCTGTGCTGCTTTAACCCACTGTGCCACCAGGGAGGGCCTCAGTGATTCTTTTTTACGTATTAAGTAGATAAAAGGAACAATTTCTCTCTTGAAACAAACCTGCTTTCAATTATCTATCTTGCTAATGGAGAGTAAAATATGCCACCCTAAAGTGTACCACTACAGCATAGTGAATATTTTGAAATACTTAAGAAACAGCCAGTATAAGAAAGAAGGACATTATGACACCCCTTTGAAAATAAAAAATAAACTTAACCTTCCATATGAAATCTATCATTCTTATATCATGAAAGGCATTTTTATCACCAGCACCAGAAACAGAAAATTTAGGGTTGAGAAGGCTACATAAACAAACCTTGTTACTTCTTCACTAATTCATTACTCAAAGTCCAAACCACTTTATTTTGTCAGTTCTTCCAAACTGTATTCTTTTGTCTGTGTTGAGGGTATAGAAGCTGCTTCCTTTAGTCACACATTTGTCTTATGTTTGGGGTCACTACACTTTTGAAATGATATTTATTTTACTCTTATTGACCCATCTTATATCAACTTAATTATGAGACTAGTCAAAGAAATTAAAAGCAAAGAAAGGATATGTTTTTTTCCCCATACTGTAGTCTTAAGGTTCTATAACTGGTATTGAAGTTTGAATATTAACTCTTTCTTCTTTTAGGAGTAATATCCTTAATCCTGTCTTGTCTTTCATTAACCCCCAAAAGTATGTGTCTACACAAGCATCATCAATTTATAAGAGAATTATTAAGATGTAAACACAGGCAAATAGGGGCATGGTGCCCCCTATTTGTAGTGCTGAGTACTGGTCAGGGCACATGTAACCTGACTCAGGATTATCTAACTCTGTTGGGATTGTTTCCATCATTACATTACCCTTTTACTATTGTGTCACATAATTTACAGCTCTGTAAACATAAAGGTTAACTTGTATAAACCTAGTATTAATGGAAATGCTAAAAACCAAGAACAAGGTGTTTGGTTCTTGTTCAATAATATGTAAAATTATTTCTCTCCAGAAGGAATAGTAAGTGCAAATATAAAGCATATCACTACATAAGACTTTAACCAGATTTACATTTAGTTGTAAATTATTTTCAGCAGTACCGTGACTAACAGAGTACACAAATCTCCACTTTTTAAAATCTGTTTTGAACTAGCGTTATTATCTTTCTGGGTCCCCTTGTTAGTTAATGATCCAAGTAGATTCTTTGATACATGAAATCTTTAGAAAATTAAACTTTAAATTTAACTTTATGGGATGATATTGAAAATAAATTTGAGGGCCCTCCCTGGTGGCACAAAGGGTGAAAGTGCAGCACAGACCTCTCCTGACCCGCCCGCTGCTCCCCTCAGCAGTGTACTTAGTCAGTCTGTCTATTCTGTTCCCTACTCTGTCTCTGGTGAATCCTCTCACTGGCTCTGAACCTCAGTTCTTTATGCATAAATAAATACATCTTTTAAAAAAAGAAAAAATATGCATATCTATTCCTCACTTAAGAAATTAATAGATGAAAACCTGATTTTCAGCTAAAAAATCAATTAAAAATAATAATATTATATATATTTATATTTGTTTTACTAATGGAAACTATGCACATTATATACTAACCCAATATATATAATATTTACAAGTGAAGAAGAGTATATCAATTGAATTACATTTTTAATTGAACTAGCTTTCAGTATAAATAAAAAGTTTATATGTAAATTCTAATGAACATTTACTATGCTAACTAAGATGAAAAGAAGGTTGATTCGGGGTTATTGGTGAAGGTTGACGGAGAAATGCTGAAAGAGAATCATTCCTTTGAAGATACATCTTTACACATTTGGAATGCATGTTTACCTTTCATTCAAACTGCACTTAGAAATAAGTTATTAACAGAAAAAAAATACCTTTAAGGCAAAATACAGGCTAAACACAAATAAGAGCTATTTGAAATATGTGGAAATAGGTCACATTTACAGTTTGAAGAACCCTAGAAAACACTGACTTTTCATCATTCTTGATTAGCATAAACTTCAAAGCAGAACCTTCTGATTTATCCAAACATAACAGGAATTCAGTTTTGTTCTTTACGACATTTTCAAACTTGCAGTTATATTGAATCAATAGGTGGAAATAGGTGGGTGCGTTTATATCTGAAGCCAACATTTGGAAACATTTCCTTAAGAATTGCTATGTATTTACATCTGGTCACAAAAAAATGTATTATTCTGAAAAACAAAAAGAATCCTTATCCCAAGCTTTGAATAAAATTACCATAATTGTTCTGGCAAAAAAGTTGATAATTGAAAAAGACATGTTAGGTAGTTTGCATAAAGAAACTAAGTAAGACTAGATATAGATGTAGATTTAATATTGAGCTTGTAATGAAATTCAGAAAAGCATGCATGTGTGTATTTTAACAATCTGTATATCATAGTTTGAAAACTTCAATAACTTACAGTGGCTACTTTGTCCTGTGCAGCATATATATTTTTTTAATTTTTAATATTTTATATATCTATTCACATTATTGTTCATTTTTAAACAATGTTTATCTCCTCCCCTCCTACCCATTATCACCATAGTCCCCCACATTCCTCCCTCCTTCTGATCTCCCTTCCCTGTAAGATATCTCTGGTTTATAATTTGTTTGTTTTCATTGTGTTGTAGTAACAATACACTCCCCCCACCCCAATTTGGTTCTCTTAAATTCCTCCTATAAGTGTAACCATTCAATATTTTTCTTTTTTCTTCTGACTTATTTCATTGAGCATAATCCCTTCCAGCTCCATCTATGTTGCTGTGAATGGCAAGCAACAACCATTCAATATTTTTCTTTTTTCTTCTGACTTATTTCATTGAGCATAATCCCTTCCAGCTCCATC
>NW_004567103.1:70005909-70006361 GCF_000260355.1 Condylura cristata | reverse complement strand
CCCAGAGCCCACATGTCCAGTTTTATCCCAACCTGGCTGCTCAGCTCCACGCTCACGTCCTGCTTCTCCTTGGTACTGATAGGATTTGGAGTTCCAGCATCTGGAGTGGGGGAGGAGTCCATGAAACCTGTACCTGTTACAGTTTGATTAAAATCTTTATCTTCACATTTGGGTGAAGTTGTGATTTGTGGTGTTGAGAACCAGTTGGTGGGTATGCTGTACCCACACATCCATTGCCCTGTATACTACTCCCCCCCACTCCTATGCCCTAACTCTGTTGCCTTGATGCATGGGGTCTGTTTATTAATACAGATAATTTCTTAGCATGTCTATTTGCTGATAAAATTGTTTCCACTTTATAGATGACTGGATAAAAAAGATGTGGTACATATATACAATGGAATATTACTCAGCAACCAAAAAAGAGAAACACATGTCTTTTGCAGCAACTT
>NW_004567103.1:69959225-70005039 GCF_000260355.1 Condylura cristata | reverse complement strand
AAAAAAAAAAAAAAAAAAAAAAACCCAGAAAATAAGACATGACCAAAAAGTGCAGGACTGGCTAACAATAAAACATCCTCGCCTTTTCCCCTAGTTTTCATCTAAATTCTGGCTGTTGTAGAATAAAGGTGATTGTAAAGCTCAGTTTTATTTCTGTTTTGATTTTTTTGTTTTATTTTGCATAGAATTCCATGTATAATGATGTATAAGGTGTCTTTTTCCATATAAATATGGGTTACCACAAAATTTTACAAAAAAATTTTTAACCAATAGGATGTCAATCTTACTAAGTCAGATCTGAGAGGCAGAGTAATTCTTGGAGTTAGTTAGCCATTGACCTTTGGTCCCCTGGCACTGTAAAATACAGATATCTTTCTGTACAGATTATCTTTACAGAGATGGAGCTAGGGTAGTTGAATAATGTTAATAAACAGTCCCCCCCACCAATTCCCAAATAATCATTATTTCAGTAAGTTCTGCCATATGCTTTTGGCAAATAGGAATTCTTATTTTTTTCCAGAAACTTCTAAAAGGTCCTGAAATAGCATGCTATGTTTATTTTAGAGACTTTAAACAGATGCATAGAAATACCATGATAAACAAGCAATGTGTGATAAATGCCCTTTCAGACATAGCATAAATGACTGGAAAATGCACATAGGAAAATGAAAAGGCTTTTCTGATCTAAACTGTTCACAGAGATGATGCACAACTTAGAGTCGTCCATCAAAGAAGATGGAATGGGCATTAGTTTTAAGGTCACTGAGTGCAATTCTTCAATTAATGAATAAATAAACTGGTTTTTGGGTAATTAAATGATGTATGGAGTTCCATAATCATTTAGTGACAGAAAACCAGGGCTTTCTTACTCTATTCCAGTACTTTGCCATTACATCACATTAATGACAGGAAGGTGACTGATGAACTACAATCATTTAATCTACCTTGCTCTGAAAACACCAATTCAATATTTTATTTAAGCCAACTGAAACTGAAGGGAGCAAATCAAACATAAAAATGTTGAGGAGAAAAAAAAAGTTGAAGGGAGTTAGTATCTGACCTACTTTTCAACTAAGAAATATTTCTAAAAAGTACACTATGTATTTCTAAGTAATTCATTCTCCCCACAGACATGAATTTTCATGTTGTACTTTCTGCTTAATAGGACAAATTGTGGCAAGAAGGTATGTATGTGCATATTCTTCTGAAGTGTTTATTAAAACAGTACAGCAATGGCCCTTAAATGTGCTGATAGCAAAGAGTTCTCCTAATTTCAAAGGACTTTAATTGACTTCTATTCAGTTTCTTTAAAAAAAACAAACAAACAAAACACCTTGGAGAAAAGATCTCCAAGAATTTGACAAATAAGAACAATGCTATAGGAGAAGCATAGGTGGGAATCGAAGAGATTGAAGGAAAATAAAATGACAAAGTCACTAAATAAAATAATAGAACTTAATTTTCTTTAAATTTTTGCTTAGAGCTAATCACAATCGGCAATTACTTTAGGAGTGGGTCTATTGCTCTTATATTGCATTATAGGAGGTAAATCTTACAAAAAAAGTAGCTCTTTAGGAGCTACTTTTGATCTCAATTTTATAAATCTAGTAAGGACTGAAATGCAGCCCTAAATCTTAACTCAGGACTGAAGGTGCAACGTACTTCCATAAACATGATTTTATTATTTATTCTAGAAAATATTTTTCTGGAAAGAAGGTATACACCACTAAATAATTTCATTGTTTGCTTCAGAAAGTTCCCACAAATCCAATTATCTGAAAGGAGTGTGTTCAACCAGCCTATTTCTAGGACCATAGTTTACTAATATAGACAGAAAGCTTCCCCAGGACAACAGATGACCCAAATGAGCAGAGCGCTCTCATCTGAAAATTGGTAACTCAGGAACTTGTTTCCTAAAGACTTGCACCTTGTTTTGTCCGCAGATCCTAAACCATTATACCAGAAATTGCCCAATTACAGTCAGATTCAGGCTTTGAACATTTCACTCTAATCACTGAAGCCTTAAACCTTAGAAATAACTGTTTTCTTCCTTCTCTGGTTAAAGAAGTTAAAGTCTCTCACAGGGTGATGTTCTCCTTTACTGTCTTAAGTAGATAAACTGAACTTTCTTTGAGTAGCAGTTTACTTTGTTGCTTTTTTGGGGGAGTTAGCAGCTGAGTCTAAAATAGAAAAGGTAACTTTTCCATCAAGAAAATGACAACTCCTAGGGTTTTCTCACGATAGATACATTCTCAAGTTCTTGATAGGATTTTGATGTTTATTTTCCCATGAAACATTTATTTATAAGACAAATAGTTATATCAAACATTTATTTATTTGTAGCTGTCATTTTCTGTACTTTCTCTTGGCAACCACACCACAGATAGAGCATCTCTAGCCCTAATTTCAAACGTGAACAGATATGCGGGAAGATAATATCCTATACTCTAGGGAGGTCTGCAGGCCTACAGACACTGCAGTTGGGGTAGAGGGGAAATAGTGGTACATGCCCTTGATCAGTACCCTTCTTTCTATAAGGATGTCAGACCACGGGGTAGTTCATGGGCATGTGACTGCGTACACATGCCCTCACATTTTGCTTAATGTTTTGTTATCACTCTATTTTGATATACTTAACAAGTTTTGAACAAGGGACCTTACATTTTCATTTTGTAAATTTTATAGCTGACCTTGGAGGAGTTTCTCCTTCTTTACCTTTTTTTTTTTTAAGCACCATGCCTCTTATGCAGAAATTTACAATCCAGTATCAAATGTAAGATTTAAAAATATCTCTAAGACTGGCCCTCCCTGGTGGCGCAGTGGGTTAAAGCACAGCACTGAGAAGCTTAAGCCACTTCTGCATGAGTTCAATCCCTGCCTGCCCGGTAGGAGATCCAAATGCCTGAGCCACTAGGAGATCCACATGGCTTGACAGGCCTCTCCTGACCCGCCCGCTGCTCCCCTCAGCAGTGCACTTCGTAGATCTGCCTGATCTGCTCCCCACTCTGCCTCTGGTGAATCCTCTCACCCACCGTGTCTCTGGCCTGTACCCCAGTTCTATAATAATAAATAAATAAATCTTAAAAAAAAAAATCTCTAAGACACTGGACAATCTTTTTTTTTTTTTATTATTGCTGTCTGTCTTTCTGAGGAATCAAAATCCAAGTTTACATAACAAATTTTGAAACTTTTGAGTTCTCTATTCAGTAATTTTAACCTGCACTCCAACTGCTTTAAAACAGAAATCTTGAGTTAAGGGACCATGTAATTTACAAGGGCTATTTAATGTACATCAAGAGCTCAATAAAGACAATCATTTAGTATACCTCTTATTTAATGTACATATATAATTAGTAAAATAATTGGGTTAAATTACTTTATGATAGTTTTCTATTGGCTTATGTAATATGCATATATTTTATGTAATAATTTATATTGAAATTGCATATATTTAAAAATATGAAATATTGTCACCTAATGTAACAAAGTTACATCTTTTGTAATAAATATTAGTAAAGATAAGATAAATGCCACACAGAAAAATTATGACAATAAATACTAGTAGCCCGTTCGTATGTAAAAATGCAGTCCAGTTGAATAAAAATAAGAGATGAAAATTACTAAAAAAGATATTTAATTTGTTAAGATCCACTAAAATAATTTTAAAAAATAAAAATATTCTTTAAGATCACCAACATTCATGCTCATTGGCTTTTGTCAAGAAAACTGAATACAATATACATAACCCAAAACTTCAAGCTGTTTATTCATTTCATCTAGCAATCTCCTTTGAAGTAATCTACCGTAATGATAGGTGCTGCCAAATAATTAAGTATAAATTATTCATAACAGTGTTATTCATAGTGGATACTATTATATTAAACATGGAGAAATAATCAGAAATATAGCCTAATATTTATACATAAATGTGTTCACTGAAATATTATTTAAAATACAGATAGTTCCGTGATGGCACATGGGTGATTTGGTGATGGGAAGCCCATGGGGATTACAATTGAGATGGAACAATGCACAAAATGATGTAAAAATATACTACTATATTATTTACTTAAAAACATTCAGATAGTGCCTACCTCTGTTTATACTTCTTGAAAAAATATATATATTCTAAATTTAGTAAGATGAAAACAGATGCAGCATAAAGAGGTTCCTCTTTGATAAGAACTAAAATATAATCAATTTCTAAGGAAATCTTACCAAAGTTACAAAGTCATTGAAATAGTTTGAAATATCTTGCTTTGTATTTTTTTTGTTGTTGTTGTTAGTTTTATCTTGAGCTGATTACTGCTCTTATTAGTATCTCGGGTGCTTTTATTCTTATTTTCCACATAGTAAAATAATATATTTTAGAATATAGTAAAATGTACAAAGAACCAAAATCTGATAGCCAAAGTGCTTCTTAATTATCTGATTTATTCATATTAACTAAAAACTCAATTTAGCATGTGAGAAATGTTTTAGGCATAACATATATTTTAAGAGTTTGGATTTTTGACAATTAAATTTATTTTGTCGAAAACACCAGTTGTTAAGAAATAAGCGCCTACCCAAAACCACTATAAAAATTAATATATTTACATGGAAAAGAAAATCTTTCAATTTTTTGGATAACTGAGATAACAGAGTTTCCTTTTGTAGACAATATACATAACAATGGTCTTTTAGAAGCATTTGAACTAATGGGAGGAAAAATGTTTTCCTTAACCTTCCGGGGTCTCTGAGTCTGAATATTGAACTGGCAAAGACAGAATAGCAGAAGAAATGAATATACATTTAATTATTTAAGTTTTATGTGATACTGGTTTCTTTATAAAGAACAAATGAAGACCAACCCATGGAAAAAAATTAAACTGAGATGAAAAGTGGGCTGGCCTAATAAATATAAGCAGGTAGTATAGGGGTAATGGATAAATTCTTTCCAAAAAAAAACAAAACAAAACAAAACAGCCAGGTTACTAGGATAAAGAAAATTTAATTACATAATTACATATGTAGATGGAGACAGTAACTTATAAGATGAGACCAGGTGCTGTGTAATTACATGTTTGCCCTGCCATACAGGTAGACTTTTCCAATAGAAAGGTCATTTCTAGTAAAATTATGAATTCTGGGTAAGACCCTCAATTTTCATTCTTTTCAATAGTTAATGGAGTGGTAAAAGTTTCTCATGAGCAATCAGGGTCTCAATTAACCTCAACTGAAAATTATCCACATGCCTTTAGGTGTGGGTGTGGTCTCTTATAAACATCTTGGGGAAACCTATACTTCAAGAGTGAAAGGTAAGTATAGTAAACTGGGAATCAGAGAGTTCTGTTTATCTGGGTTCTTGATGTCTGTTCATCTTCAGAGATCATAGATGTTCCTTTCCTCTGATTGTAGAGGGCACCTCTCACAGGAGGATTTTATTATTACTTTTGAAGAACAGCAGAGAAAGAGGAGAGTGATCTTCCTGATTCTGCTGTTTATTCAATTTCTTTAGTTTAAAATGTTCAGTATATCAAGGTGCTTTATTTTGGGTTAGTGTGTCCTGAACCAAATTAGCATCTTTACACAATGCACAAGGGCCTAAATGCCCATGATCTTGGAGAAGATTCAATCCTGCAAATAATGTGTTCTACAATTTTCTATCTTCACTCCTTTTGTTGGGGGAAACGACGTCTTGAACAAACTCCACAAATAGGTTTTATAGACCAAAGAGATCCAAGAAACCAAGGACTACAAATCCCATAATGCAATCACCACCCAAGGGAGAATTGCTGGGAACTGAGGGTGGAGTTAAGGAGCCAGGTTTGGGCCTTGGTTTTTCACTGGCTTTCAGCTGCTATTGGAGTTCCAGTTCAGCGAATCTGGTAGGACGCATTCCAATTTATCTCTCTTTTTCTCCCTGAGTAATTTATTTCTGAATTTAACCTTTTTGTAAGTAAACTCTTTATTGCCCTTTTTGTATTTATCTGTGGTTGAGTCTCATTATAAATCACTTTAAGTACATGGGTGAGGACCCACAGTCAGGCAACCCATTTTCAATTTCACATTGGAGTTGCCCTGTAACAGTTTGATACCTAATGTTAAACCCATGACCAGCCCAAAGTAAGTTTCCTTGGGTAGAGCTGCAGTTTAGATTTTGAAAGCATTTCTATGATTCAACCTATTATACCTGAGTTAAGTAAATTTTCCTCCAAGATTTGTTAAAATAAAACTTACCACTTTTCACTAATAATACATACTTATTTGACTCAGATACAAATTTGAAGATACATATGGTTTAAATTATTGTAAGTTTTTCTTGATATTTCTATTTCCATAATGTCAACATAAATGTTAAGTTGTTGTATATTCCTTTAAGCTATTGGTTGTACACAATACTATCAACTTTCTATAAATGTTCATTACTTCTCCTGATCTACTATAAGCTTCTTATGGACAAAGAATTTGCCTATGATGCTTTGTTTTATTCTCAATATTTAAGAGAGTGAGAGGCAGATAATATTTGCTTTATAACTAGATATTTATAAATAAATTTGTACATTTATTGAGTAAATAAGTGCTTGAATTACAGTCTGGGAACTTCTAGAAATCTGCTAGAACCTGAACTGTCGTTTTGTCATGGTTCAACTCATGAATTTGCAATAATGAGTCCTGATGACCCATCTACTCTTTCAATTATGGAAAGCTAGCTTTAGCAACTACATCATTCTCAAAATGAGCTATACACTTTAGATTTTTCATTTTATATGCTTCTGGAACTTTAAAAAAATAGCAGAGAAAGATTTTCTTTAAATTTTGAGTTGCATGGAACTCTAATGAAGGAAACACACTTTACTCTTCTATGTTTATTTATTTATTTAAAATTGGGAGGTGAGAGCTATAGTGACAAAAGTTGGATTACTAGAAGGAAAAAAGTACACATTTTATTTCATATTAATATTTATATGTACTGTTGGAGTTTAAAACATCACCACATTCAATAACGACCGAGGCCCATGTCCAAAGCAAATGAGATGTTATTAGGCTAGCTCGAGTTAGGATCCTTCCAGTACCTGCCCTGACACAGCAGGGGCACCCCTCAAGGAAGGACCCTGAAGATCTACAGTATGGGGTTTATAAAGGCAGTTAGTAGGGCTGGGGATTTTCCACTGAGTATGTCCGTTGCAGGTGAGTACCCACAAATTCCTGTTTGTCCAGATTTTAGGGATACAGCAGGTGCTGGGAACTTATCTTGCTCAAGCAGGAATCAAGGTTTGTCACAGGAAACCCACCCAGCCAGCACCTTCCAGGAACAGTGGCTCCGGAGGGGGTGAGCTGTCTAGGGAAAAGGTGCTTTTCACAACATTCCCAACAGAACAGGGAGTCACAGAAAAGAAGTGAAAACCCCAAAGTTCTTGAAGTAGGGAGTAAAATGTGGTGAAGTAACTGGGAAATATATGGCAAATAAGGTTCTTTTAGTAAGAATTGGCATTCATCTCAATGCTTACTTTCATCTTCCAAATGTGGAAGAGAAACATCTTTTCAAATGGAAATTTGCAGCAAATTCACAAAGGGAAATGTATGTCTACTTTTAGGTGGAAGCAGGGCAAAAGGTTTTTCCCATGTCTCCTATTTCACAGTGGAGTTTAGCTCAAAATAATATTTTTGTTTCAAAGCATCAAATTTGGTGTGGCTTATTCTAATCTTCCTTCAGAAATTTCCCTCTAGAAGGGGACCTGGTTATGCTCTGACGTTATATTGTACCAGATTGGTCCTGATCTTACATCTATCAAAAGAATAAATCAAAGGGATCCACTGTATTTTAAATTCCAAAATCATTCATCTGTATCTTTAGCACACTTGGTTGTTCTCAGTCTCCTTAATCTTTGTGAAAGAACACATATTTGCTATTCCTAGTCTGTTTTGGAAAAATTCTGTGGATCAAGTGTGTCTTGTGTTGTGAGAAAAGAAGTGTAATCACTTTCATGGACGTATGAAGAAAATAAAATTTAACACTAAGCTATAATGTTTTATTTTTTGCCAAGCCTTTCTATCTCAATGTGCTGCTTTTATTTCTTGAAAATTAAATTTCTTGTAAGTAGAATGTCATCGGAGCTCTACTTCAGTTGGCCTCTGATATTTGCATATAACTCTTCAAATGAAAACGGGTATTGCTTAGCAATTAATCAGTGTCAGCATGCATTCCATTGTAGAAAGTAATTCACATGCAGATAGTTTCCTTAACTTTCTTCATTGAATTCCAAAAGAAATATATGAAGCATCTGGATTTTTGACATACCTCTGTCTCAATATTTGAAAAGATAATGTTTTCATTGAAGAGATGTAAAACACCTGGGGTGTTAATATTTAATTGAAGCTTGTTATTTTGGAAGAACAGAAATGGATTTGTACTTTGTCATAATTCATTTCCCAGAAGATACATTTACTTCACAGAAATCTGGCAATAGAACTGTAACTTCACTTGATTTTTAGCTAAATGATCAGATTTCTCATTATCTAATGAATAGTAGTGAAATTATAATAAAAAAATGGAGATAACACTATCTAGTAATAAATTTATATTTCTTTTAACATACAAAGATATAGCTATTACCATTAGTTGGTCTATAATTACATCTGTCAGTTATCAAAGACAAATATTGCCAGAATAATCTGGTTGCAAGTAATTTGGGAAAATGTAATATTGTAAAATGGCCTCAATAATCTGGTCTTTATAATTTAGAAAAATGTGAATTGTATTATTCAGATGTCTTACATACACACAAACAAAATGCTTAATATTATGGAGTCAGTCTCCTCAAAAGATTCACATACTGTTTTCTCAGTAGTCCTATAAAGACTTCTTAGCAACTTGCTGTGGGAACTGAAGTTTGGTGGATAATTATATGAGTCTTGGGAAGAATATTGCCATTACCTAAGAATGCAGATTATTTTAAGTTAATAGCAAAGAAAGCTTTAGTAGCGTTTTGTCCTTTGGTCTTTCGTTTAATTGAAGAAGCTGTTATTGATTTTTAGCTAAATGATTAGATTTCTAATTATTTAATGAATACTAGTGAAATCATAAGGAAAAAAATGGAGACAATGTTGGAGGAAAGAATAGAAAGGAGGCATCACAAGATTGACTCCCACTCAGAGTTGGGTAGAAGGGATTAGCATAGTCATTAACACAGCCATATAAATCAAGACCCTCAGGCACCAAAGCCTGGATGACAGCAGAAGATCCTAGCTGGTAGCAGACTGCTGAGGGCTGGAGTCTAGAGCACAGACCAAAAAGATGAGAGATAAGGTTGTAGAAATTAAGCCCATTGTGGAATCTCCTATCCTTACAAGTTCTGCATAAATATCCAAAATCAGCAACTGACTACTAGCAAAGATGAGCCCCTCCCCGTGTAACAGGGTGGTCCCTAGGAAAAGGGGACATTAGAGGTTCCCTGCCCCACCCAGAAGGAGGGTGGAGCTGAGCAGAGAAGGAGAGAAGAGAAGGAATCTGGAGGGAAGAAGGAAGTAGGATGGAGAGAGCCAGAATGAGACATGAGGAAGCCACATGGAACAGGGAGCATATGAAGAAACCGTGTTTATTTCTTGGCCCTGGACTGGTTAAAAGCAATGTGGGTGAGAGAGAGACCCGTGGGGAGGTTGACTATGCAGTGTTTATATTGATTTTGATTTTGCTCTTTTTTACCCCAGACTTGTCTGGCCATTTCTGACTGTTTTCAATGGGTCGCCTGGCTGGAAGGTGCTTTAGGCTTGTGGCGGGTTTTCAGGCCTTGCTTTGGGCCAATCCCTTTTGGGTTGACTTTTGCCCACAAGAGGATGGGTAACTGCAGGTGTTTTATTTAGAAATTATATTCTTTGTCTAATGTATTGTATGCTCATTGTTTTAAAGGTCCTTTTAATTAAAAGCATATATTTTGTCTTGATGCGGCGGATGGCAGAACCTATTTAGAGCAGGCAGGTTTGGGGGTTCAGTGGTGCCCCTCTCTCCCTGCCCTGTAACACCTGCAGAAAGAGAAGATAAAACCAAATGCTACCCCCCACAAAGGGACAGCTCTTCCTGCCCCGTTGGGTCTGTGCAAGTGTCCTTTCCTTTCTTTACCTTTCCTGTCCCTTTTCTAATAAACCTACTCTTTAAATATAACTGAGTCTGTCTCATGGAGAAACTCACTTCATGCCACTGAAAAGGGAGCTCTAGTGAAACCTTTCCCAGAGTGAACCCAAGGACACCACACTAACTCCAAAAATCGCATCATCAAGATTAAACACCATCTTGTGATAAATGTATATTTCTTTTTTTAAAAATTGTAGTAGCAGTAGAACACCATGAGAGAATACCACCCCAGTGTATGTTAATTTGTAAACATATCTTCTCTATCTGAGGACCTCATCCTTAAATCTCAAATACTCATTCTAATCATTCTCAGAGATCACCTCCACCTTGTATGTCATGCAAATCTCAATTTCATAAGTTCATAGTAACTTCTTGTAAGTTTTTATATATGTGCATATACATATATATAAACTGTCCACTGAACATTGCCCTGAAATTTAGCAATATGGTAGATTTTTTTATATTTGTCCAAATTCACATTTTTTTTTAAGATTTATTTATTTTATGCATACAGAACTGGAGTACAAGCCAGATGAGCAGGATGGTGAGAGGATTCACCAGAGACAGAGTGGATGAAGTACACTGCTGAGGGGAACAGGGGGCAGGTCAGGAGAGGTCTACTGCGCCTTGGGGTCACCTCTGGGGCCTGGGATTGAACTGGCACTGAAGTGCTGAGTCCTTACCCTTTGTGCCACCAGGGAGGGCCCCTAAACTCACATTTCAAGGAGAATGTCTAAAGTGGTCAGGAGATTCTTAAAGTGATATACAGTTCCTAAAAGACTTCTGCTTAAGAACAAAATTACTCTGACCTACCTGTCTACTTGACATTATTTCATTCAATTTTTTTTTTACTGTAACAGACAAGAAAATTGAACTACCACAGGGATGCAAATTTGCTAACAATGCAAGATTTGTCTAAAAATCACCCTGAGAGCCCAAACACTAGTTTGTTTAGACTCTGAGATATTAAGGAAACAGTCTCTCCCTATTCACTCCTTATTCCATTCAAATGGAGTACATCAGGTTAAGCTTCACAAGATCTGATGGTTTCTTTTCCCCAGTAGAAGGATCCATAAAATGGCCTTACTAGACAACACCAATAAAATGATGATTCTGATCATTGGGTTCATTCTAAGAAAGGTTTCTCCAGAGCTCCCCTATCAGCGGCACATGGTGAGATTCTCCAAAAGACAGACACTCAATTATATTTAAAAAGGAAGCTTATTAGAAAGAGACAGGAGAGGAAAAGACACTTGCATGGTACAAGTGGGCAGGAAGAGCTGCCCCCAAAGGGACAGGTTTGCAGAGAGGGAGACCTCAGGGTAGCAGGTAGGCGGCCTTAGGAGGGCAGCTTCCACTGAGGGAGGTCAGTGCAGAGAAGTCCTGGCATGGTACAGGTCACGGGCAGGCAGAGACTACTGCCATGCAGTGGGAGAGAGCGGATGGCAAGAAGCACCTGCATAGGCACAGGTAGGCAAAGGAGCAGCTTCCCTTGCTAGAGGAGAGACTATCCAGATATAGACAGCTTCTCTTTGGGAGGGGCTCACTCCATATGAGTAGATTTGTTGACTTTGAGTAGAATCTGAAAGGACTAAAGATTCCTGATTTGCTTCTCTCCAAGCCCTTATCTTTTACCTTCAGGGTGTGAGCTTCAGGCCCAGCCCCCAATAGTCTGTTATCTGCTGGGACCTCCTGCAGACATCCCAACAGCCCTTTTGGCATCAGGCTTTGGTGCCTGAGGGCCTTGATTTTGTGGCTGTGTTAATTGCTTCACTAGCCTCTTCTATCCATCCCCTTGTGCATCTCAATCTTGTGATGCCTCCCCTGAATTCCTTCCTCCATCAATACCACTGCTCACTTCTATAGTCTGATTATCTATCAATTCCTCTCTAGGAGAGAGAGCTATGATCTGATGGAGTGTCTTTCCTAAAATGCAGGCACACACTGCCTTTTTTACAGAGAGCCCTGGCATCATGCCAGCATGTGTGATGCTATTGACATCAGAAGACCTGTGCCTGCTATTCTCACTGAACCTGACTGCTATGAAATTGGTGTCCCTAAAAGTGACAGAGAGATTGTCCTCCATCTCTTCAGAGTGTGTCGTTTCCAATAAGTATCATTTTGTTATAGGAAACTAAAGTCAATGGAGTTGAATTTATTTACATGCATGTGGGGAATTTACCTGGTTGTAAACTCTAAAGAGTTAACAAAGTGAACCTGTCTTCAGTAATGAAGCCCCTAAACTGTATTTACCTAGACTGAGAGAGAATAAAAAGAGAAGGGCAACAAACTGAGATGAAGATAAAGCTCCTCTTAGGCTCAGAAACTCATTTACTTAAAATAATCTGCATTTTTTATATAATGGCAAACTTACAGGGTTATTCCCTATTGTGAAAACAGGCCTAATCATGTGTTGTAAGCAAAAATTTCAAAGGGCAAGAACATAATTTGACCTGCTTATATAGAAATGCTCGCATGTATTGACATAAATACTGGTATATGTTTTGACATAAAATACAATATAAATGGCATAATCTATATAGCATATAGCTAAGTTTTAGCTTCTTTATTTTATATCTTTTTAGATATCTTTCTAAATAATAATCCATGGATGTTCAGGCTAGACAAACAACTTTAGTTTAAAACCTGGTTTCTCAACAGGCTGTGCATAATCTCTCTTTGAGTTTTGCCCTTTTGATACCCTTGAACAGGAGGCCCTTTATTCTATATAGTTTACAACACTCCTTGATAATACACATCTCCTCAATCATCACTAAGTTCCCCCTTTTATAAAAAAAATGATTTACTTATTTACTAATGCACAGAAGAACTGGGGTATAGACTAGAAGTGTGGAGAGTGTGAAAGAATTCACCAGAGATAACAGTAAGGAGTAAAATAGATGGATATGTTGAGGGGAGCAGCAGGTGAGACAGGAGAGGTCTTCTGTACCTTATGTGGGTCAACTCCCCGGCCAGGTACTCGACAGGGAGCCAGGAAGGCCATAGCTCTGAGAGTTAATCCTTAGCCAATAAGGAAGCCCCTAGTTCCCTTTTTAATTCACTTTCCCATCTTCTCTGCACATTCCCCCCCCCCCCATTACTCTTTATTCACTTACTACACTTCATTTTTCTTAGGCACTTGTTACTACTTGTTTTGATATTTTACATTTACCTTCTTATTATCTACCTTTCTTACTAAAACCTGAGCTTCAGGAAGATACAAGTATAAGTCCTTTGTTAATTTCATTACCACTGTGTTTATCAAGACCTAAAAAAGGGTTGGTTCTCAATAAATAGTACTGGAAGGATGAGTACATCAGTTATTTAATTTGGTTATAATCAGTGATGTCACTTTCTGATAATTAATATTGTACTTCATCCAAAAACTACTAAAATGATGCTATGTGTTATCTATGGTAGAGGTGAAGATAAAAAGTTCATTTTATCAATATACTAGTAGCTAGTGCCTATTGAATATGTAGTGAGCAGATTCTCATTTAATCTTTCATCTGTAGGAAAGGAGAACAAATTTTCCTTACTCTTCTGGGTCCTTCTCAACTAATAAAATAATCAAATTAGCTTTAGACAGATTAGTAGCAGAAACAAATTTAATTAACATACATACAAGGAATTCACTCAGATAGCATTCCAAAGCCAGGAGTGCAAAATTAAGGTATATATCCTGACCTAAGTCATGATATAGGGGCCTGCACCTTTAAGAGTAAGATAAACCCACATGATAAGGAGCAGGTTGTCATATGATGCAGACTAGTGTTTTGTCTTTTAAGATGCTTATACTTCCATACTTGCAATAAAAAAGATTAACCAGGGAATATTTTAGAGAATTTTTTTTCTGACGAAAAATTATAAAATTATTTTTATAACTATACTATGCTAGTTCCTTAATACATATTGTATTGACACTACTTAAGATGAGTGCTATTATTGTCACATTATTATTTTTATATAATGTGAATATTATTGTTATTTTCTTGTTCTTTTCATGACTACATAGTGTTCCATCACAAATACTTTTTATATTTTATTTAATCATAAAATATATACTAATGCAGTTTTTTATTTCCTTATTGTTTATATAAGCTGTTTCCATTTAAAAATCATTATAAGATTACCCTTGTACATGTGTATATATGAAAAAATATACCTACACAGTAAATTTCCAAATGCATAGTTAGGAATACACTCAATTTTTGACATCTATGGGACCTCCTTGGTCACACAAGGGTTAAATCTCTGCACTATGAAGCTATCTGCAGCTATAGCAGCACTTGTTTTTTGAGGGAATCCACATAGAGCAGCAGACCTCTGCTGTCCCACAGTAGACTTTCTTCTCTCCACTTTTCAGTCAATTTTCCTGTTCTGCTCCACACTCTTATCTCTGGTAAATCCTCTCACCCCCTTACCTCCCACCTTCACATACTCCCTGGGTCTCTGGCCTGTATCTAGTTCTTTTATCATAGCTAAGTGAATTTTTAAAAAAAAAAATATTTGACATGTACTTCCAGTTTACATCGTTTAAAAACTGTACATTTTACCCTTTTAGTTCTCAGAAAATATGTGACATATTTGCTGTTCACTTATGCTCTTGTTTTTGTTATCACTATTTCATTATATGTTAGTAGCTTAGAGGTTACTATTGAGAGTTTGCAAAGACATTATTTTCTTTTTTTAAACCAAAACAAATGTGTCCTACTTACCTCTGTACTTAAATCATTTTATGTGGCTTTGCTGTTTTCTGCAAGAAACTTTTAAAGAATTTTGCATGAACCATTTATTTCCAAAAGGAAATTTCCATATTTACTTAGGTTTAGTGAGGATGGTGCTAACATATTGACCATATGATCTTGAAATTTGTTAGTGATTTTAAAAGGTTCTGATAGATTAGTGGTTATTCACAACAGTACATAGTTTGGGGGTATTTACCATAAAGTATTTTAAGTAAAAAGACTTTTTGGGGTATTATTAAAATGCCGTAAGTTTGATAGCTCTATTATTTTACAAAATACTTAGAAAAAAACAGAAGAATTTAAATATATTCATCATCTTAAATATCAGAGCTAACTCCAAAAGTACATTTTAAAGGCAAGATATCCAAATTATGTTTGTTGATGTCATTTTTGGAGTTAGTAGGTTTGGAGTGTGTGGGGGTGGGGTGGTCATGTTCACTCTGGGAAGGGTTTCACCAAGGCCCCCCTTTCAGCGGCAGGCAGTGCGTTCTCCATGTGAGTTTCTCCAGGAGACAGAGAAGTCAGTTATATTTAAAGAGAAGGTTTATTAGGGAAAAGGACAGAGGATTAAAAGACTATTATTACATAGGCCCAAGCAAGCAGGAAGAACTGTTCGAACAGGGCAGGTTTGCTGAGAGAGAGCAGCCTTGAGGGGCTTGGGGAGTCTGAGGGAGGTCAGTGAAGGGAAACCCAGGTGCGGTACAGGTCACCGGCAGGCAGGGGCCACTGCCCTGCAGAGAGAGAGCAGGTGGAAAGAAGCATCTGCATAGGCACACGTGGGCAGAGGACTGCTGCCCCCTGATAGTGCAGAGAGTGCTCTGATAGAGAAATCTTCTCTTGGGGTGCTCACTCCTTGGGACCCTAGGTTTGTTGACTTTGAATAAAATCTGAAAGGGATGGGAGCTCCCAGGATGAGCTCCATCTCCTATCTTTATCTTTCACCTTTTGGGTCTGTGATGACACAGCCTACCACAAGCAGTCTGCCACCCACTTAGATCTTTTGGTTTGTAACTTGAGCATTGAGGCGATCTTGGTTTTTATAGTTGGGTCAAGAGCTGTGCTAATCCCTTCTAAGCCCAACTCCCTGTGAGTCAATTTTGTGATGACTCCTTTCTATTCTTTCCTCCATCATTTGTGACCTCTTGCATTGAAATGGACAGCACAATTTGCCTTCTTGAGGTGGACAAAACCTAAGTATATCACTAAATAGATTGTGTGCTTATAAAAACACTGAAAACATTTTGAGAAGTAGTCAAATCTCCACATTATAATTAGCACTTCTAGGTGGAATAGAGTACATATGTGATGCTAATTGTAAAAACAAAATATGAAATGTGCCTATAATTATTTTAATTTTGCAATATTTTCCCAGTGAACTTTTTCTAAAGATGTGTGAAAAGATTTGCCAACTTAAACAATTATTTGCAAAACCTTGCAAAGTCCCTGTTTTGTCCCAATTTCTGTGATCAGCTGCAAGGAAGAAAGATGGGAGGCAGAAAGGCTGAGCAAGTAGAGTTTTTTGCTCCCAGGTAGCAGCTGAGATGGAACCGGTAGGGTGGCGTCTGCAGCTACTGTGAGTGCTGTTGGGGAAAGTGTCTCTTATGTAGGCTTTAGGTTCAGATTCTAGAAAGCTGACCTGTTGCTGTTCACCTGGATACCTGGATGCGAGGCCCAGTTCCAGTCATTGTGTTATCGTCCATATCTGGTCATACAGGTAGCTGTTGTGTTACTGCCCATATCTGGTCATGTTGGTCACATTCAGCAGTCCCACTTGTAAAGAACAAATAAAATGAACCATGTATTTGGTTGTTTCCTAACTTATGTGCTTGACAGTAGGGGTGGTGTGTGTGGTCCTCTGTGGGAAATGATTTAAAATTCATGGTATCTCTTTCTAATATTCATTTGTACTATTAATAATGGGGTCTACTGTAATTGAATAAAAACAAGATGCCTTGTTTTACTCAAGGCCTTAAAATTTTTTTTTCCTTAAAACTGAATACACAGGAAGGTTTGTGACAGTTGTACACAACTTTTCATCTCAATGTGCATATTTTTTTTTGTTTCCTGAAAGCTTAAAGAAGAAAAAAAAACTCATGCATCTTCTTCTTTGCATTATCCTTGCCATCTTCTTAGTTCAATCCCTGATTATTAGTGCTAAACTAGTTATACCAGCGTCTTTTCTCTACGGAGAACTACAAACTAGTTGCATTTGACAGTAAGTCAGCTTTATTTCTAGTGAAAGGTAAGCCAGCTCTGTGAATAAAAACAGAATTTTTTCTAAGCCATATTTGAAAAAGAACACCTATTATATTTTTAATGTTCCCACATGTTGTTAGAGTATTATCAAAGATTATATTATGCATTAGTTTCCTGAAAGATTCATTTGATAAATTTCCACACATTCCATTTTCCGGACATATATTACTTTGATATTTCTGACACATATCTATGTTTTTTTTTTAAACTATGAATCCAAGGAACCTAAGGGAATGCATACTAAAAATGTAGAAAAAAGTCAATTGAATTTTCATTTGTCAACCCACACTTTTATCATTATGTTCAATTAATTTGAGAACAAATAGAGATGGTAGGAAACAACTCCTAGGTAAAAGCCATTATTGGATGTAGTGGGAGATTTCAAACTTTACAGATTGTGATCCCTGTCACAGTAAGTTCACAATTTAGTTAAAGGGGTAGGGATATTATACAGTTAGAAATTCAAGGGTGTGTGTATTTTGGCAGTAGGTGAGATATGCACACAATGAGTACTTTGGATATTCATAGCATGAAGAGGATACTTGTGGTTGCAGCTGAAAAGCCCTTTGATTTACTCATCTTCAGCAGAATCACTCTGCTTTTGTGTTTTATTTGTTTATGCTTCTGGCTAAGATTTCATCTAAAGAGAGGGTTCTATGGGAAAAATAAGTCTGAAAATCATTGTTCCCATAACAAAGAGCCACACTAGTGGCAAAGATTTTAAAAACAATATTGGATGATTTAACTTATATGCATATGTTTGTTTCATGATGCATCAAGTGGGGCTTTGGGAGCAACTTGATTTACTTTCCAACCTGCCAACCTGCCATTTCAAAGTAATTCTAGATGGCAGTATCTTTTCCAATCCTTCAGCCACCTGCCATTGCTAAAAGGATAAAACCCAGATGCTTTTTTGTTTGTTTGTAGCAAAGTTCATTCCCCACTCTGGTTCCCACTTCCTTCTCTCTGTCCTGTTTCTTCTAATATGAACCCAGTAACTGATATTACAGCCATTCTACCCATAAATGTCTATTTTTGGTTTACACTTTACAAAATGAGATAACTGAGCTTCAGTATAGTTACTACTGGGAAATACTGCAAATTAACAGATGGGACACTGTTAATACAAATATAGGTTCATCTGCTTCTAAATATATGTTTTTCCCATAAGTCATTCAACTGTACAACTACAGTATTAAACATACAAATCTTAACCGCAAGCAAGACATTGTTTATAAAAGAGAAGTGTAAGATAAAATTCTTCACTCCATCTTACCTTCTCATGACTGGGAATATAACATAAAATTGTCAAAGCATTTCCTTACACTTTTTTTCTTTTTAAAGATTTATTTTATTTGTACATACAGAACTGGGGTACAGGCCAGAGGCTCAGGGGTGGCGAGAGGATTCACCAGAGAGAGAGCGGGGAGCAGAAAAGGCAGATCCATGAAGCACGCTGCTGAGGGGAGCAGCGGGCGGTCAGGAGCGGCGGGCGGGCGGTCAGGAGCGGGCGGGCGGTCAGGAGCGGGCGGGCGGTCAGGAGCGGGCGGGCGGTCAGGAGCGGTCTGCCCGCCATGTGTTCACCTCCGGGGAAGGCGGGGGTCGAACTCATGCGGAAGTGGCTTTGGCTTCTCAGTGCAGTGCTTTAACCCGCTGCGCCACCAGGGAGGGCCCGCCTTTCCTTAACACTTTTAAGACAAGGAATGAGTTCCCCAGTCATTAGTGGTCTCAGAAAAATAATTGTCTATTAACCTCAGAAACAGATTAGTAGCTGTGATAGCAAAAGTTTGGTTTTCTGATATCTCCTAGAAAAGTAAAATTGCTATAGTGTCATATCTTTCTACAACATTCTGTGGATGCTGTGGGGAAGTGAAAATGGATGGTGAAGTAAAGAGAGGGCCCATAATTCATGATCTCATCAACAAGGCCTAGAGTAATTTATATTCCTTTTGTAGCTAACCAAGTATATTCCTTATTTTGAGAATAAATTGAGGCAGAGTAAAACCTGTCTATTAACTTCTGTGTTGCTTATTTTAAACAAAAACCAAAGGTGCCATGTATCCATATTTCACATATTTGATAATACTTCAAATGAGACATTTTTATCCACTCAGATTACTATTAGGAAAAAAAAAACAGCTCCTTCAGTTGACTTATTGGATTATTAGATTGCTTATGACAAGCTCATTTGAACTCAGGTAGGGCTAAACAAATGTTTTTATTATGTATTCCAACTCAAAATAGCAAGAATTTGTAGAGAGCTTCTTCATAGTCATCAAATTAAAACTGTTGATATTCTTTTCAAACATACAAAAAGCAGAACAGGAAAGTGTTCCAACTTCTTAAATAAAGTGACAATTATCTATTTCTACTACCAAAAGAGACTGAATTAGTTATGTACAGCTTTTCTCTTTGGGACTATGTGTGTATTTGTGTGAGTAAATGAAGAATTTTATTAAACTCCATATGTCAGCAAGGTAAAATATGATTGAAGATAATCCTTAATAAATCCTCTACTTATTTGGCTTTAGATAAATAAAATTCATTGTATATCCACCTTAATTTATCCCTAAGTAATGAATTATTTTCAAATCTTCCCTAATATCTTGCTTAGTATGCTTATGCATTTTATCTTTGATAAGCCATTGGAGTAGAAAAGTTTTTGCTTTGTTATGAGAGCTAAAAGTCATTTTTCCATGGTGCAGACCTTTGATTCT
Organism: Condylura cristata; assembly: GCF_000260355.1. Lineage (NCBI taxonomy): Eukaryota > Metazoa > Chordata > Mammalia > Eulipotyphla > Talpidae > Condylura > Condylura cristata. The sequence continues at coordinate 69,985,204 of NW_004567103.1, read as the reverse complement.
ACATAAGGGGCTATATCACCTTAGCAAAAACTGGCTACCCTTCAAAAAGCTCTGAAAGTAACTGTAATATCTGAAGATAAAAAAGATGCATTGCCTGCATTCTACCTTGTAAACCTTAAGGGTACATCCTTTGATGCTCAAATGAGAGAACTTTACATTCTTTCATCTCTCTGCTTTAAAAATACTACCTATGAATTATTTTAAAAACATACATTATCTATAATGATTCGCTGCTCTTTTTGTATGCATACTAGATAAGTCTATTCCATTTGAGTGCCAGTGTTTAATTATATTTATTTTTCATATCTTTTCTGAAACTAGTTTTAAGTGGAAGTCTTCAGTATTATTCATTAAATTAGGAATTAAAATTACCTACAGAGTTTAAAAGCATCAGCATGTTTACTGACACATTAATCCAATATCAACCAGCATTTTGTTGTTTAAAAAAAAAAGAACGAAACTTAACATTCTAGTTTCAAGGTTTTTTTATGGCTGTAAGTATCACAGAATAAATATATGGAAGCATTATATGTAACCTGAATTGCCTTAATAGGAATAAACCTATTACACACAGAAAATGGCCAATGTTCTGCAAATCCCCAAATGTAAACTATACGTATTTCTGGGATTTCCTGAGAAAGGCTCATATGCATTCCTAAACAGCCTCCCTGTGGTCACAGACTTATGACCCTGGTGCTTCTGGGACTTATTAATGATGTGCAGTTTCTCAATGCTGTTTTGCAGGGTTTCTGTCTCCCCCAGGGCCATTATAAGTCAAAACCCTAGTACTGTACATTGCATCTACTTTGATTGACAGCTTGAAACTAGGCATTTAGTATTTTAATCTGTCAAATATACATAAGTAGAAGAAATAATATATCTATTTGTGTATCTATCATTGAACCAGGTAAAGAAAATACTACCAAGACATTTGAAGATTCCTGTGTAATCTCCACCTATACCATCCACTCTTTTCCCATATCATATAAATGCATTCATTTATGGTTTCACTATGCACATATATGTAATTTTGCATGCTTTAAAATATCATATAAATAGTATGTATACTTCTCTTTTTGCCTCAATCCCCTCAACATTGTTAATTTTCTTTAACATTTATAAATTTTAATTTTGTTATCTTTTAATCTAGTTCATTCATTTTTATCACCATAGAGATATTCTTTGTATATTCTACCAGATTTATTAAAACCTAGACAAGTTATACAGTGTGACATTGGGACAGAGGTAGGTAATTGGAAATAAAATAAAAAATATGTGCATATATACTTTATAAATATGCACATCTTATATAACTGGTACATGCATTTGTATACCCATCTTGTGTATATATTATACGTGCACAGCACGTCATAAATGTATTTGCTTTACAATGTGTAGTGTAACATATACATAGTACACTATATATCACACACATCACACTTGTATAGTAGATGTACAAAATATATATAGTATATATATGTATGCAGTATATAAATGTACTACAAAATCTAAGGTACCAACTGTACTATTGCTTGTAACTTGACAAATGACACCAATACAATTTTAGCTCATTTGGGAAAAAAAACTTATAAAGTTGCTTAGAAAAACTATCCTCATGAAAAAATAGGATTTCTACCTCATAAATTATATACATACAAAACAATTTCAAGTGAAAGCAAAAAAATGTAAATCTTCAGAAATAAGTACATGACACTCTTCCCATAACTGTGAGATTGTGTGATGATTTTATAATGCATTATCTTCCTGGAATGAGTTTCATTTCCCCAAATTCTGTTCCTGTGTGCTTCATATTAGAATAGGCTGTTAGCATTCTTTGTTTGTTCACAGAGCTTAGAGGTAATTGGGCCCTCAGCTGATTTGTCTTTCTTGGATTTTTTTTTTTAATTTATTTGTGCATACAGAACTGGGGTACAGGCCAGAGGCTCAGGGGCTGTGAGAGGCTTCACCAGAGACAGAATGGGGAACAGAACAGGCAGATAGTCAAAGTACACTCCTGAAGGGAGCAGTGGGTATGACAGGAGAACTCTGCTGCGCCATGTGGGTCACCTCCAGGGTCTGGGATGGAACTGGCATTGAAGTGGCTGCTGCTAGCTTGCAATGCTGCGCTTTAACCCACTGCCCCATCAGGGAGGGCCCCTTTCTTGGATTTTTTTGTTTTTAAGATTTAGTTATTTATATATACAGAACTGGGGTATCAATTCTGTCTGAACACATGGTAGAGGTGCAGGGGTGGTGAGAAGATTCACCAGAGACAAAGTGGGGAGCAGAACAGGCCGACTGATTAAGTACACTGCTGAGGGGAGCAGTGGGCGGGTCAGGAGAGGTCTGCCACAACATGTGGGTCACTTCTGGGGCAGGGATCGAACTCATGCTGAAGTGGCTTTAGCTTCTTAGTGCTGTGCTTTAACCTGCTGTGCCACCAGGGAGGGCCCCTTGGATTTTTTTTAATAGTTTTTCTGACTACTGAATTACATGTGTGTCCACCTCCATAACTAAGAAATCTAGTTTCTAGTAGACAACCATTTACTGATGGTAGGACAACAAAAACAAATATGAATTTTAGTCCATCTTTGTGGGATGTCAATCAATTCTCATGAGGTTCTGACTGCTAATAATCTTCCTTTCCCCACTACCTAGACCACATACTTCAAGTCCCAACATTACATGCAGAGACAAGCGTTAGAGAATATTTATACCACAAGTGTCAACCAAAACTGCAATTCTGGTTGCACTATTCTCTAACAACTTCCTCAGTGGCATATTAAATAGTTTCTTGAACTTTGTGCACCAACACTTAACTGGACTTCTGGAAACTCATCAGAGTTACACAACTGCACAGATTTTTTTTTTTTTTTTTAAGATTTATTTATTTATTCATACAGAACTGGGGTACAGGCCAGAGGCTCAGGGGAGGTGAGAGGCTTCACCAGAGACAGAGTGGGGAGCAGAACAGGCAGATCGACGAAGTACACTGCTGAGGGGAGCAGCGGGCGGGTCAGGAGAGGTCTGGCTCGCCATGTGGTCTCCTCCGGGGCAGGCGGCAGGCGGGAATCGAACTCATACGGAAGTGGCTTCAGATTCTCAGTGCTGTGCTTTAACCCGCTGCGCCACCAGAGAGGGCCAACTGCACAGATTTTTGATACAAATATATAAATACATTTTTTCCATTCTTGAGAAATGTTTATTAGCTGTTTTATTTTTAAGTTTATTTAGTACATATTTCCCCCTATACCACATATGAGTGAAATCATATGCTATTTGTATCTTTGTCTTATTTCATTAAATATAATTCTATTTAGCTCCCTCCAGATTGTTGAAAATGACAATATTTCATCTTTTTTTTTTTTAAAGAATTTATTTGTGCATACAGAACTGGGGTACAGGGCAGAGGTGCATGGGCAGTGAGAGGATTCATCACAGACAGAGTGGGGAGCAGAACAGGCAGATCGACAAAGTATACTGCTGAGGGGAGCAGCGGGCCGGTCATGTGAGTTCTGCCACGCCATGTGCATCACCTCTGGGGCAAGCGGGGATTGAACTCATGTGGAGTGCTGTGCTTTAACCCACTGCGCCACCAGGGAGGGCCTCATTTTTTTTTTTTAAATACTGAATGGTATTCCACTGTGTATATATACTATATCTTCTTTACCCATGAATTAGTATCTGTACACTAAGGTTGTTCATAGTTCTTATATGAACATAGTTCTTATATGTCATAAACATGGGTTTTATTTATCTCCTTAGATTAGTGTTTTTGTATTTTTCAGGTAAATACCCAGAAGTGGACTAAGTGGATCATAAATTTAATATTTTTGGGAACCTCTATACTGCTTTCCATAATAGCTACTCAAATTTATATTACTACTAATAATGTATAAGGGCTCTTTTCTCACCACATCCTTTTCAAACATGTGTGTCTTATCTTTTGTAGAATAGACATTCTTACAGATGTAAGGTGATATCTTTTGATTTTGAATTGCATTTGCCTGTTGATAAGTGATGACAAACATTTTTTCATGTGCCTGTTAAACATCTGTCTTCCTTAGAGAATTGCAATTAAGGTCCTCTGCCCAATTTTTAATTTAGTTTTTTTTTTAATTTGTTGAACTGTGTGAGTTGTTTATTTTGTATATAGCTCCTTGCAGATCTATGTTATGCAAGTATATCATTTAGTTAAATTATTTTTTTCATTGTGGTGCAAATCTCATTGTGCAGAAACTTTTTAGTTTGATGTAGTCCCACTTATTTATTCTTACTTTAAATTTTCCTATTTTTAAAATACCTGCAACAATGAGCAGTTGGACTTTTAGTTTTCCTGTAAGTGGTGCTGTGATTTTATTTTGATTTATTTCATTTTGGGCATTTATAGTTTCCATAGTTACTAAAAGATGGTAATATAGGAGATTTTTTCCTTTACTTCTAAAAGGAACATACAACTGACCAGAGAGACATTTCACTGAGAGTCCCTGGCTCAGGATGAGACTGACAAAACAACACTATGCCAGTGGGAGATTCATATTTTATTGGACAGACGGTACAGGAAAGAAATGACTGGAGACTGTTGTCTGGTTGGGAGGATACAGACTGTAAGGTTATTGCTTAGCCAATGGCCCTCTGGAGGAGAGCCCAGCAATGGTAGAAGGGTCCACTGTCCATCTCAGGGATCATGGACCTACGACGCTGAAAGAACTGAGTCATAGAGACTTGAGCAAGGGACTGAGCTCCCAGCTCAGTGTCAATCTTTATTTTTCCAAGCTTTTTATTTCCAGCGTTTTAGCATTAGACAATGCAGAAAACATTCTAAACACTTCATAAATTTAAGACTTCACCATAGACCTTATTTTGACCTTCAATTATCTGTGAAAACTGTATATGGCATTAAATCATGCAGGAAGTGCTCATGATTAAGACAGTTATACATTATCAAATTAAGACAGACACTGTAAAGGTAAGAATCTAAGTTATACATTCTAAGAATTTTTTTTTTCATTGTAAGGCTTTTTGAAGAATATTAACGACCTTCACCCCACACCAGGAAGGACATCCTTGTGTCCATATGATCAGTCTAGGGAGACTCTAAAAAGAGTTTGCTCAAGGTTCATCCTGGAAGTTCTGGCTGATAGTCTCTAACCTTGAGGCCCATTTTAGGGTCCTGTTTGCACAAGTGTGCTCAGTGACCCTAAAATATGGCATATTCTACAGGTGCACTGGACTGTGACACTGTTGTTTCTCCACAGTCCATATCCTTTACAAAAGTGAAACCCATGCAAAGTAACAGGCACACTACACATGGGCCTTGTCGACAGTAAGAGGAAAAAAGCACAAAACAGAAGGGAACTGCATTACATTCTCTTTTCCCACTCCTTGGGACTGATACTGACCTCATGCAGTCACTGGCCCTTGACAGACTGCTGAAGCTCAGGTTTGGGGTCCCAGAGAGGCCAGACATCAGTGGTGTTACAACATGGCTAGGCCCCCTCCTTAGCATATTCTCACCAGTGACGACCTTTCCAGGAACATCTCTTTGCCGGCTTGCACAGCATCAATTGTTTTAAATCGCAGATATTTTTTTAAAGGTGATTATCAATTATATATCCATATTTTCTAAGACTGAATTATTACTAGAATTTAAAAAATTCATTTCTTTTTGTAATGTATTCTCTTCTCAATTGAATTTCTGTGTGTTATTTTTCTGAATGAAACACAAATATTATTTAAAAATTCAAGTTTGTTACTCAGGAAATCAAATATGTTATCATCACTTATACAGAAAATTCGAGAGTCTGAAGTAATTTTTAACAAGTAGAAAAATAGGGACTGTTCCAAGTTAGATCATTATCTCTTTCCATCTGTTGGAAATGTGAAGTTAAAATTCAACTTTCAAAGTTTCTCACTGAAAGAAAGATGGTATATTTGATAACAGATTCTAATATCTCTTTTTCCCCATGCTTATCAGTCTTTTTCTTTGATTCATATTGTTTCCTTTACATAAACTAGAATTAAGTCTTATCACTTGTAACATTTAAATTTTACAATCTTATCTAAACCATCCAATTTATATTAATTACATGAATAGAAAATATTCAGCAAATGTTCTTTTCTATATAAATAAGAAAACAATTTGATGTTTATAATTTCTAACATTCTTTGTGTGTGTATGTGTGTGTGTATTTGACCATAAGAATTCTATAAAATATTAGTAATAGTTTCAAACAACAATATTAAAAGTGCATGAGCTCATGGATTGAAATCAAGGAATTTTGTTTTGGATTATGACTAAATTTGGAAGTACTTTACAGTTTTTTTTTTTTAATCTAGCTATATATTTTGTCAAAGGAAATAAATTCTGGAAGTGCTTTTGCACTACAGATAACCATGGTATAGATATTCTTCTGTGGCCCATGAAATTCTGAGCATGTGCTCAATTTGCTTGATTGAGCTCTCGATGTAATCCTCATATGGAGAAATAGCTCTCATATCTCAAGGTCCAATGTGGTACATGTAACATTTTCTGAACAGTAGCATATTTTCTCTTGTGTTATTATGCTTTTATTTGTGACACTTCAATTAGATTAGTCCCTATGTAGTTTTTAGGAATAGTTTTCAAGCTTTAAATGTATTTGATTACCCTAGAGGGCTTGTAAGATATACAAAGCTGGAACTTATTCCTGAGACTCTAAGATAGTCATTGTAGGGTGGGATCCAAGAATATGCATTTCAAACGAGTTCTTAGATGTTGCACTGTTGGGGTTGGGACCATACTTTTTTTTTTTAAAGATTTATTTAGTTATTCATACAGAACTGGGGTACAGGCCAGAGATGCAGAGGGTGAGAGGATTCACCAGAGACAGAGTGGGGAGCAGAACAGTCAGATCGACAAAGTACACTGCTGAGGGGAGCAGCAGGCAGGTCAGGAGAGGTCTGCCATGCCATGTGGGTCTCCTCCCGGGTAGGCAGGGATCGAACTCATGCAGAAGTGGCTTAAGCTTCTTAGTGCTGTGCTTTAACCCGCTGTGCCACCAGGGAGGGCCCCAGGACCATACTTTAAGGATCATTGACTATTTTGATTATATAAATCATGACTACTACCATAATTATTTTTTATAAGATACCATACATATTCCCAGAAACTTTATTTTTTTGAAAAAAATACAGCTTTTCCTTATATTTTATTTGGGTTCAGAGAATCATTTGTGGAATTTAATTAAAGTAAAGCTTTAGAAATATAACATCAGTTCATATTCAGAACTTTAAAACAAGAGACTGCTATGGATGGATAACATTTTTTATATATAAGAATAATTAAAATGTGATTAATCTTGTTTTAGTGTAGGGAAACCAAATTGATTTCATAAAACATTGATTTTTAATTGATATTTGAGGTGTGTGGATCCTAGTATAATAGCAATAATACTTTAGTGACATTATTACATTACTTTAATAAGAAAACTATTATATAAGAATGTATTATATCTTTAGTGAATCTAATTTTGAGTACCAGAGGCAAGTATTATTGTCAGAAATACATTTAAAAGTGCATTTCTCACTGATAAAATTAATTACACAATTTTCAAAGTTTTGATGGCTAACTTTGAATCTAGATCTATGATTTTAAGGACTAATATTTGAATAAAAATGAGGAGCTTGTATTAAATCATTCTTATCTGTTATATGCTTTTTAAGATATATTTATTAAGAATTTATCTCATTCTAAACTCTGTTGTACTTGGTAAAAACACACTGATGTGTTTCTCCAGGCTTTTAAAACTCTTTCTTTTTTCAATATTTAGCATGATAATTAGCACAGAGCAGGATGAGGATACAGATATTTTGAGGAATTCATGAATAAAAAGAGCATTAATGTGTATGTAATATAAGTATATACTGGTGGCAAGAAAATCCCAAAGTAGGACATGATCAGTTCAAACACTAGAGTACCACCGTTCAATTGAAGTTTCTGCAGTAGTGAAATGTTCTGTGTACACATGATCCCATGTGGCAGCTCTGAGCTGAGAAACAGAATTTTAAACTTTATGTAACTTAAGTAGCTACATGTGGCTAGTGGCTACTATATTGTAATAGTACTAGACAGAATAGAAGGGTCTGAAAAGTCTTCAGAGAGATGGTGGCCAGTGCCAGATTTACATTTTTAAAGAGTTGATATTTACTGGGTGACTGTAATTGAGTAGGTTGGGTGTGAGGTGCCAGAAGCTTCACTGTTTTCTTTTTTCTCTGCAAATCCCAGGTATGATTCCAATAGTCTATGTGTTCCAGCAGCCAGAAGTTAAGATATATTTATATATTCAGGGTGTGAATTCTGGTCAAAGATAATAGCCTAAGAAATGTGGACATTTAAGAAGTAAAGACAGGGGGAAAAGGCTGAGAGAGCTTACTGGTTTCTGGGAATGAGACAGAAAATACAGTTTCTAGAGGGTCACGGCAGGGAGTTGTAGGAGCTACATGGCATAGTCATCAGTTTATTTCCAGAATTTACTTATGGAGAACTGAAAAACCAAAATGAGATTTTGCAAAGAGGTGGCAGCATTAGAGCCGTCTTGGTACTGATAGAAGGGAGGTAAGAGCATGCATAAGTATTTGGAGGATATGTATAAAAAAATGATAAGATTTATATATTCCACATCTTGATCTAGTCCTATGTTCTGGGGTACTGAAGTTGTTTCCATATCTTGGTTAATGTAAATAGTGCTGCTATAAACATTGAAGTGCAAGTGTCCTTTCAAATTAGTGTTTTTGTGCTCTATGAACAGGTACCTAGGAATGGAGTTGCTGGGTCATCTGGTAAATCCATTTGTAGTCTTTTGAGGAATTCCTATACTTCTCCTCACTGGGGATGGGCTAGTCTATAGCAATGGAATACTACTTAGCTATTAAGAAAGATAAACTTAACTGTCATTAAGGCACTAGTCCTTCCAAGGAAATTAAAGCTGCTCTGGGGTGAGGACCTCTCCATCAGGGGACTAGGACCATATCCAGCAGCCCCTGTGAAAATGCTACACTCTGTATGAAATGTAAATTTTTGAGTATGAGTCCTGTCTCTGCCCATGTAAATTACAAATTTGTGATCTAGGAAACAGCATACCTAGTTAAGGTCTTTAACTATACCTCATGGGACTTCTGTGCATATATTTTCAAGATTGTAAAAGTAGAAGTTATACACAATAACTCCTTCCAAAATAATTTTTAAGAAGATTTATTTATTTATGCATACAGAACAGGCCAGAGGAGCACGGGTGGTGAGAGGATTCACCAGAGACAGAGTGGGGAGCAGAATAGCCAGATTGACAAAATACACTGCTGAGGGGAGCAGCGGGCAAGACAGGAGAGGTCTGCTTCACCTTGTGACTCACCTCCCTGGGCAGGGATCCAACTGGACTTGAAGCAGTTGTGGCAGGCTTTGCAGGGCTGTGCTTTAACCCGTTGTGCCACCAGCGAGGGACCCCAAAATAATTTTTATATTTTTTACTGAATTATAATTCAAGGACTGCCCAATTCATTGATTTAAAGCGTATGATTCACAATGAATCAGTAAAGTGCACAATTCTGTCGTTTTCAGAGTTATGTAACAGTCACCACTAGTTTGAAAATATCCATTACCCCATCAAGAAACACACACCTTTTGGTAATATCTTTTGCTTCCTCTTACTTTTCTTTTCATTATCCCATAAAGGAACACCACAACTTTTGGTAATCCCTTTCCCATCATCTTATTTTTCCACACCTATCTCCACCAAATCTAGGTAACATGCAATAAATTCATTTTCTGTCTTTATTCGTTTGCATACTCTGGATATTTTATATGAATGGTGTCATACAAGGTGCAGTCATTTGCATTTGGTTTCTTTCTTTTAGCATGTTTTCCAGGTGTACCACATTGTTGCATGTATCAGTTCTTTTTTCCTCTTTATGGGCAAAAAAATTATTTTATGCCTATGTATATCTCTGTGTGTATATGTGTGTATATATATACACATATATATACACACATGTATGTATGTGTACACACATAAATATAAAAATACATATAAATATATATCACATTTGATAATCTATTCAGTTGATAGACATTAGGGCTGTTCCTGCTTTTTGTCTATTATGAATAATACTGATGCAAGCATCAAGTACAAGTTTTCACAGGACATTGAGCTTACTTCTTTTGAGTATATAGCAAGGAGTTGAATTATTGGGTTATTACTGATCTTAAACCTTTGAAATAATTGCCAAATTGTTTTTCAACATGTTATTCTAAGTGTGTGCAAATAAGTTAAGCTTTTCCTCTCTCAACTTCCTCTATCAATTGCATCTCAGCTTGGACATCACTTGAATCAGAAACAATTTTCTGAATTAGATTTCCCTTCTTTGTATTCCCATACACCCTATGATTATGTTAAAAAATAAAACATGCTGTACACTGACTGACAATTTATTTTCCTGACATCTCTTTGAGTGTCTTCTTCCTTGCTGAATGCCAATTCTTAATTTATAACAGGTGCACAATCAATACTTGGGAAATGAATCATAGTATTAGAGTTATAAGGAGCTTATGTTCTTTGTAATTCTCTGAAATTACTACTGAGTAGTAATGAACATATACTATTTTTTATTTTACTTTTATAATCAGGAAAAGAGAAATAATTTTAATATGGACTTATAATTATAAAGTGTTACATAAGGTACACAAATGTAGGATTTAGTATTAATTACATTGAGCATGTTTATGATCAAGTAAATACTTATAAAATACTTTAAACTATATGATAATTAGCTAATGTAGTATAGAAAAAATACCTTATAAGTTTAAAGTAACTATTGAATGGTAACTTTTTTATGAGGTATATTTTTGGTATATTTCAATTCTATACAATGATGGGAATTTGTTATATTAAAAAATATTCTTATTTTAGAAAGTAGCATTCAATTTACATTTACAATTTACATTAAGGGCATACTTAACAAGAAACATCATAAGCTGGATTTAGTTCCCAAACAACACTGAAAACTTCTTAAGTAAAAGACATGCCTATTGTGAACTTTGAAGAAGTAAAGCCCCTGATATACAGTTGAATACCTGGCCACTCTGGAACTTTATTTAATATACAAGTCTTTTATAAATTCTGAATGTACTAGCATAACTGAGTTTTTATAACTGTAAAATTTAGAACCCAGCTACAAAATTGTAACCTTATTAATTTGAAAAGGTTTCCCATTAATTACATAAATTCATATGCTGGACATACCTTTTCATGTTTAATGAGCGGAGTATGAGAGGTTGCCAGCATAAACGGATCAGTCTAACACTGGTAGTCAGTGTTCCCCTATGATTCATCTGTCTTACTATAATCAATGATATGGTGATATTAAAATATACTGAGAAATAATTTCCATCTTACAAAGTAAGTAGGGTTTATTTTAAATGTACTAAACCTCAGTGGGTGAGTTGCTGATGGTTTCTATGCAAAGTGTACTCTTAAAAAGAATGGTTAAGAGATGGACTTTTTAGCCAGATTACCTGAGGAAGAAACTCTGGGTTTAGCAGTTATAAGAACTTGGATATACTGGTCACTTTTCTCAGCTTCATATATGAAGTTATACACAAGTACCTCTCTTACTGGGTTCATATGTGAATTTTATAAACACACAAGCATATACATATGAATTATTATATTATGATCATATATACAGTGATTATGCTGGATGGTAGGCAATTATTAGTTAAAATTACATTATACATTCATTTTAGCCTATGATTGGATACTTTCAAGTGTTTGTATGCTTTTTCTTTAAATCAATCTATAATTTAGACATTTTATTAAATTTATCATATCCTCTGACCTTATGTACTTCTCAATGTCAACTTACAGTTTAGCCTAAATAACTTAATGAAGCATATAATTGTAAACACAATGATTTGGGAGAGATTATCTATTAGCTAAAAATTAAAACAGTTAAAAATAGCTATAAAATTTTAGCCTTATTAATTTGAAAAAGTTTCTTGTTACAGAAATTAGTATGCTGGGCATACCTTTTCATGTTCAATGAATTGAATATAATTAGAGAAAATAAAAAATATATGCATCTTGTTTGAATTAAATGTTGAAAACCCTGTAACCTCTGATTAAATATGAGCAGCCTCTGGTAAAATGAATAAAAAAGGTGCTTTAAATAACGCCACTGTGGAATTAAGGAAATAGCTTTAACAGTAGTAAGTTAAAGCTGTCAGTATAGTGTTTTGTCCATTCTTCCTTGAGCTGCTATGACTTGTCCAACAAATGGAATACTTATGTTAAAAGCCAACTTTGGATTATTCATTTTTTTCTATGAAAGGAAAAACTTCTAGAAAACAATTTCTATCAAAGAAAAAGTTTCTTGTTTCCTATAGATGGCATGCATCGATCATTCTTTTAATCATTTATGTTTGCCTTTAAAAAGCAACAGAATTTAATGCTCTGCAAAAAAGAATTGGCAGTGTGTAGGACAACAAATTCAAGGCAAAAATAAACAGCATTCAGCTCTCCCTCAGGATTTATTGCATTGCTGTGAAGGAAAATACTCTCTGGGGTTGCTTTGTACATGTATTTCTCTGCCTCCACTCCACTGGTTCTGCACCTGAACTGCACATGAGAACCAGGTGGGAGCTTTTAAAAATTCTAATGCCTATATTATATCATGGGCCAATTCAATCACAATATCTGGGAGTGAAACTTAAGCACGTGTAGCTTAAAAAACGTTCCAGGTGATTTCCATGTACAGCAAAATTGGGGAACCATTGCCTTGGAAAATCTCTTGGGGAAATACGTTATGGGTCAATCCCCACAACCAATATTCTGTTCACTGGCAATCACATAACACTGTGCACCCAAGAAGTCGGAGAAGTAGTAGTGAGGGCATTTACATCCTTTTTTGTGACCCACAAATCTTTTGTCTCACTAGAAATTTTAGAGTTAGAAGAAACTCAGCTCACTAGTTTCTAGGACTATGCACTCAGCTATTTTAAATGACTGGAACAAATAGTGACTTAGAAAAATAAAAGGAAAGAAAGAAACTAATATCTATATCAATGACTGCTTTTGCATATGGCTAAAGGGAATTTAAAATTTTTTTTAAAATGTCAGATATAACAGTTTTTTTTTTATATAATTTTTTTGAAAGATTTATTTATTTGTACATACAGAACTGGGGTACAGGCCAGATGCTCAGGGGTGGCGAGAGGCTTCACCAGAGACAGAGTGGGGAGAAGAACAGGCAGATCGACGAAGTACACTGCTGAGGGGAGCAGCGGGCGGGTCAGGAGAGGTCTGCCACGCTATGTGGTCACCTCTGGGGCAGGCAGGAATCGAACTCATGCGGAAGCGGCTTTAGCTTCTCAGTGCAGTGCTTTAACCTGCTGCACCACCAGGGAGAGCCCAACAGTTTTTTGTTTTTTTTTTTTTAACTCTGGTTTTACTCAATCTATCATATAGTTTGAATCACAGTATTTTTTTTCTACAAAATAATACAATAATGATATTAAATATTCCACATGTACTTGGAAAATATGGAAACTTTCACATATGTGGTCTTCAAAGACTTGCTACTTCTGTGATGTCAGCAGAGTGAAGGCTATATTGCTCCTCCTAATTCAGAAAAGAAGAAATTGAACCTCAAAACCTCTTATTCAGTTAATAAGTGTATTGTGTCCCGGGGTCCAATAGCCATACTTTATTCTCTCTTGTTCATGTAGTTCTTTTCAAATGACTGGTTATAGAGTCTAAAGGTCAAATTATCACCAGAGTCAATGGTTCATTTTATAGATGATCTTAGAGATGATCATTTGACACAGTTGTCCTAATAATTTATGTTCTAATAATCTGTGTTCTATTGACATAAATTATCACTATTATTATTTCTTATGAAACCAATTCTTCTAGTTTTCCTCCTATTCCACAGATATTGTATTTTTCTCAGCCTGACTGAGTTACTCTTCTTCCTCAGCTTTACCTTCAGATGATGGAGTTCGCCAGGTCTAAGTACAAGGCCCTTGTTAGTATTCTATCTAAACTGTCATCATAGTGGATGATTTTAGTAATCAGGTAACTTTTAAATGTTGTCTGTAAAATAAATTAATCCAAATTATTTTTCATTATCTGATTTTCATCTATTTACATTCTTCCTCTTCTTATTTACTAGACATTTCAAATTTCACCAATACCTAAAAATTCCACTTGATTTTATCCTCATATCTGCTACATGAGTGCCCAAACCATCATTTATTACCATCTGGACTACAACACTCTTTTTTTTTTTTTTTTTAAAGATTTATTTATTTGTGCATACAGAACTGGGGTACAGGCCAGAGGCTCAGGGGCGGCGAGAGGCTTCACCAGAGACAGAGTGGGGAGCAGAACAGGCAGATGGACGAAGTACACTGCTGAGGGGAGCAGCGGGCGGGTCAGGAGAGGTCTGCCGCGCCATGTGGTCACCTCCGGGGCAGGCGGGAATCGAACTCATGCGGAAGCGGCTTTAGATTCTCAGTGCAGTGCTTTAACCCGCTGCGCCACCAGGGAGGGCCTACAACACTCTTTTAATAGGAACATTTTTGTTGCTTTGTGGCTGGAATGCTATAAGGGACACAGCAGTCACAGAGCATGTCTGCAAGGCAAGACACTGTTACTTGAGCAGAGGTTCTTATGCCATTTATTGAAAACCACAGTTTAGTAGAAGCAGGTCATGCAACAATTGTAAGATGAATAAGGTCCAGAGGGTAGGATTGGAATGGGCACAAAGTTTTATGAGGGACAGGGAAAGGGACATTGTGTCCATACATCAAGAGACATTTGTGTCAACAAAATACTTGATATTATAACTGGCAGAGTTATCCTGAAACCACCAGGGAGATAGTCAAGTAATCAGGGCAACAATGGTGTAGGTGTCCCTGGGCCTGCCTTATGATATAAGCAATACTCTGAAAGTAGTCAAGGAATGCTCTATTGTGATTTGCAGATAACAAATGGGTCACAGCTGCCCATGAGTGGCCAACTAGCAGCCAGCTCATAGGAACTCACAAACAGGAAGTTCTTTTTTTAAAGATTTATTTGTTTGCACATACAAAAACTGAGGTGTGGACCAGAGGTGTAGGGGCTGAGAGGATTCACCAGAGACAGAATGGGGAGCAGAATAGGCAGATTTCCTGAAATAAACTGCTGAGGGAAACTGCAGGGAGACAGAAAGGTCTGCAGTACTATGTGGGTCAGCTACTTGGCTGGGGGTTGAATTTATGTTGTAGTGGCTGGCAATAGCTTGATGGTGCTGTCTTTAACCCCTCTGCCAATAGAGAGGCCCAAAAAGAAGTTCTTAATTGATTCTATGCTTCTATATCTATCTCCCTATAGACCACTTCAGCACTTTCTTGCTTAGTATACTCCTATGATATCCAAATTTCTTGTAATTAGCTACAAAAGCAGGTATAATCTCATATTACACCTTTTATTCATTCACTCCAAAAATATGTATTTTTTCACCAATCATTTTCCCATAAGAGTTCCTTAATAGATTTGCTCATTTAAAACTGACATATTGATTAGAAAAGAACTGAAAAAGATGAAGACTTGTGTGCTGTAGCAGCAGCAGCAGCAGTAGCTGTAGAAGAACATTCCTTTTAGGACTGGCTGTCCAAGGACAGTCTATCCTGTCTCAGTTGGATGGTATCTAGCAGATACTTAAATGAAATTAGACAGTGATCTGCCTGAAAGAAGATATTGTTGAAAACTATCTTGTCCTTCTCTTACAGATGCAGTGATCTATTCCCATACCTTTTTCTTCTCAACTTATTTCTGCCTTAGGGATTTTGTACTGAGTCTTCCCTTTGCCTCCTTTCTGTCACCAGATGTTTGCTTGGCTGGGTTCATGTCATCATCTGGATCTTAAGAAAATACTACATTCTCCAAGAGCCTCTTGTCAAGTACTTTAATGCCTCTGATAGCCCCTGTCACTCTCACTGTCTAGTCCACTTGTCATAGTTTCAAGTTTCTTTTAAATTGTACTCATTGCAGTATGGAATGGGTATCATTTTGTATTGCTTTTTTTCTTGAGGGAAATTATTCTTATTATTTTATGTCTAAATAGCTTTTAGCTATTTCCATGAGAAAGAAACCTTAATACTCGTATCCACTGCTATACACCTTAGTATAGTGATTCTCGAACCCTGTTTCCACATTAAAATCTCTCAGGGAGATTTTACAGAATACCTATAGCTTCACCTCAACTCCAGAAATTTGGTGTTCTCAGTTTGGGGTGCTGTGTGGGCATAACATTTTAAAAATCTCTGCTGTGACGTTACTGCTTAATCAGAATTGAAAACACAGCTCTAGGAAAAAGTTGCTCCCCCAAACAAGGCAACAGCGTAAGAAAAGTGATAACCTAGCTGACTTTACACAAAGCATTGCTCTGGAAAGTGCTTTGAGGATTACATATGACTCTTTTGAAATTTCTTTGATAAAATCGAAATGGCATATAAATGTATGGGGCACATCACAGCAAAGTGTGTGACTATCACTATCAGGAAATAGACTTATGTACCCTAATAAGATGAGAGAGATTCTAAGCTGCTTCTCTGCAGGAGAGTAGTGCATTTTACTCCTGGTATTTTGTCCTCAAGGGCCTGAGTTATGGTTAAAGAAAATAAAATGGAGCCCTGGAGGAACCCCTTAGGAAATCCATGTGAGAAAAATGCCATACTTTATAAGTGCATGCTGAGCAGACAGGAATTACAAAATCATTCCTGCACCTGATTTTAGCTGTATTGCTAATATTTCTGATCTTAAGCAAAACTTATTTGGTACACCAGCCAAATATCGGTAAGTAGCTACCATCACACAATAAATAATATGTGTCAAGAGCCAACTATTTAATGCACCACTGAAGTAGGTGTTTCATATACATGAATGCATTTTATCTTCATAAAATCCTTCCAAGTAAGTATTCTTATCACTGTTTTTCAAATGAAGAAACAGGATGAGAAGACACAATGTGTCTTCAGTCACACAGCGCATAAGTGATGGAGAGAGTATTTAAAGTCAAGTTTTTGCTCTATAGATTCATGACCTGTGACAACAACCATATTCCACAGTCCAATTTGGGTCTAATTCTGTGTCAGGTGCTGGGGAAGAATACTTACAGAAGGAAATGTGTAACTAACAAAGACTTTAAGTAGTATTTCCGGAGGAAGAAAATGTTCCTGAAGGCTACTAGTTATCTGTTCCCATCTGCTTCCAACTACATCAACAGATTGTCTTGGGATATATCTTTCTTGAGAATTACAACATGAGAATGAGCAACCTGCCTTAGAAAATGATTACAGAGCCTATATCCCAAAGCCGTAAGAGATAATAATGGATGTATTCATTAAGGAATACAGAGGGGTAATGGTGTGGAAATTCCTAACTAGCATTAGAGAAGGTGAAGTCCCTAGCTGGTGGCCTTCTCATGCAAAACAAACAAAAACCAGAGTTAAAAACATCACAGAATGGAACATTGGCTCAGATACTGGGAAACTCATCTAGGCAGGCTTTGGGATTCGAAACTCCAGGTTGAGGAAAACTAAAACTAAGCAACTGATCTGATGAAAATGAGAGACACTTGAAAATGAAAATTTGAAATTATATGGAACTAGGTAACATCTTTTATTTCCATGTCTTTCCTGGAGCTACCTGATGAGAAATTCCAATGATTCATTTTATTTCTTTCACAACCCTCTAAGCAAAACCCACCAGTAGCCTGTAAATAATATAAAAGGGTATATGAGAGCCTGTGGCAAAAGCTTTGAGAAAATCCACATGCACATATGCCATTCTTCTAACTAGATTTTGTGCTTTTTATGTGTTCAGTCAAGAATGAAAACAATATTATAAATGTTATGCTTTCCAGGGTTGACAGATGCTCATCTTGGGATGGAGTTACATACACAGATAGAAAATGAGCTGTAACAAGTTCTTTGCAGAGGATAAGTGGGTGTTTTTAGAATCCTTGATGAAAATCCACTGTAGCATATATATATGTATATATATTTTCCTTATTACCCAGATTTATTCTGTAAAACTTACCCTCCACCATTTTTACCATCCAACTGACAATTTTTAGTGTTCCTATGTTATTACTGCTTACCTGGTATAAAGCAGAAATGATGTTTTACAGCAGCGATATGAAGTACCATTGAGAATTAAATTGCTTTTTTCCCTTCTTCATCATTGTGAATCTGGTGCAGATGAAAGATGGGAGATTGGCAGCCAGGGAGTGGAAAGGCTCTGTTATCTGGGCGATGCACCTGATATGGGCAGAGGCCACTAAGCTTTCCTCTTTACCGTCCTGCACTAGCTTTCAAATCTTGGAGAAAGAGTTCTATGGGAAATATATCATTTGTAAAAGATTGGATTTCAAGATAGACTTTCTTTAAAAAAAAAATTTACAAAGCAGCTAGAAGAAAAATAAAAGGAAAGATTTAAGAAGATACATTTTGGGTTCCTATTTAGTTGATTGCAATGTGAGCATACCTGCTGCCTTTTGAGCTTTGCTGCTCACCTTCCTTAGTGTGTCTATTTTGCTGCCCATTTTTGTGGGAATAAACAGGTTCAGTTCCTGTAACGAATGTGTTTATCAACCATAGCCAAGTTCTGAGGCTCCCTATAAAAAGACATGGTCTCAAACTCCAGACCATGGTGAAATTCTCCCCTTGCTATCCCTCTTACTTCTTTCTCCATTTCCAACCTGCCTGTCCTAACCTCTTGATTTAGCTCTCTCATTGCCTTGCACCTGGTGTTGCCTCACAGTTCAGTTTTATTTCTAGACAAACCTTTCAGCTTCCTTCTTACAACTTGGTAGGCAGGTCCTCACTCACCCAGGCTCTGGATAATCTGGCTTAGACTCTAAGTTCTGCTAGGAGGGATGGCAGGCAGAATTTGTCATCTGTTTCTTTCCATCATGCCAGGAGCCTCCTCTTTACCTTTTGTTTCCTGAGGATTTTAAAGAGCCCATTAAGTGTGCAGATTTCACCATGAGGGAGTTCACAAATGCTCATCAAACCTATGCTTATACTTTCTGCATTTGTTCTGTGCTGTTGCACCATGCTACAGTATTTATCTCCCATTCCTGCTGTTAGTCTGGGGGCAAATCCACTTAGCTTGCTTTTTTAAGCCCAGGCTTGCATAGTGCAACAGTCAATAAACATTTCTCATGTGCTTATGAGTGCCCTCCCTGACCCCCCCCATTCCATTTCGTCTAAATTATTTATCTCCCAGTACAAATCTGCTACAATTCTTGTGCTCTCTCTTGTGTATGGTGTCACACTTTATTGAGACTTCCAGCCCTAAACAGTGTGGACTACTGCTCTTTGAGTCCTCCTTTGCAGTCACATGAAATCTCTATTCCAATCCTTTTGATTCTCATTCATCCCCAGTCATCTCTCCCTAGTATCCTAACCCCCATTTCATAGATAGAGTATTGAAGGAATTTCATAATTTTTTCCACCTACCTGCTGATTTCTCCTTCAACCCATTGGTTAAAATTAAGCTTTTGGGCCCTTCCTGGTGGTGCACTGGGTTAAAGAGTGGCACTGCAAGCTGGCAGCAGCTGCTTCAGTGTGAGTTTGATCTCCAGCCCCAGAGGTGATCCACATGGTGCAGCAGACCTCTCCTGTCTCACCAGCTGTTCCCCTCAGGAGTGTATTTTGTCATTCTATCTGTTCTGTTCCTTACTCTGTCTCTGGTGAATCCTCTCACTGCCCCTGTACCTCTGGACTGCACCCCAGTTCTATATGCATAAATAAATAAAACTTTTAAAAGAATTAAGCATTTGAAGCATTTGTATTTCTGTTCACTTATTTGCTGTGTGCTCAGAAGCCACGGCAATAATTCCTTTAAGTTTCAGTCTCTTAAATGTAGAATTATAATAATATATCAATATAGTATTATTGATATTCTTTGGAAAATATTGTCACAGATATTCCCCAGTAATTCTTTATTTACACTTCAACTCCCTAATGATGAGGAATATGACTACAATATTAACATCGAATAATACCTTGTGCTGTAACTATTTTAATCATTTTTACATGGAGAACTCTTTTAAACCACACATGATAATGTAGGTAAAATTCTAGTCACTTTCTACAAATGAGAAATTAAATCTAAAAGAAATTAAAGTAACTTTCCCACAAGACACCGCCAGGAAATGAAATGGAAGATGTGAACCCATGGAATGTCCCTCAGAAGGTGTTGCTTTAGTTGTGTTCCAAGTGCATATACACATCAACTGTGTCTGATTTTCAACATTTCTCTTTTCAGATCTTTTGTTTTTATTGTAGCAAAAGAAACGAAAATGGACAAATATGTTTGATCATTCAGTTATCCTTAAACACACCTAGGTTCAAATACAGAGCTGTGTCAAAACTCTGCCATTATATCAATTCAAAAACAAATTTGCTTGATCTTAGCCAAAAGGCCAAGGGGTGATAAAACTTTCTTATCTTTAGAAAAAGTGAATCTAAGACCAGATGAGTTATATATTTTTGCCAACTAGACATTCATCATATTATCATATAAAATATTATGTCCTTCATTCTCTTTTATATTCGAGTTTCATCCATTAAACATAACTGAAAATAAAAGTTTTAAAATCTGGAAGTTAAAGAGCTCAGAAGGTAAGAAGGCAAATATAACATTTATACAGTGATTCAGGCTCCATTGAACACTTGCAGATGAACTTTAGACTAAAAAATAAAATCACTTTTTAAAAAAAGTTTGATTTTTTTTTTTAGAGCAGTTACAGGTTCACAGAAGAATTACAAGAAAGACACAGAAATTTCCATATAACACCCGCCCATGCATGAATAGTCATACCCACTTTCAACAGCTCTTAACAGAGGATACAATTATTATAACTGATGACCTACACTGACACACCCAAAATTGATAATTTACATTAGAGTTGGAATAGTTGTCTATAATATGAGTTTGGACAAATACAGAATGTTTTGAGATACATGATTTTTTAAAATTTTTTAATTTTTTTAATTAAAATTTTTTAAAAGATTTATTTATTTGTGCATACAGAACTGGGGTACAGGCCAGAGATGCAGAGGGTGAGAGGATTCACCAGAGACAGAGTGGGGTACAGAACAGGCAGATCAACAAAGTACACTGCTGAGGGGGCCAACGGGAGGGTCAGGAGAGGTCTGCTACGCCATGTGGTCACCTCCGGGGCAGGCGGGAATCTAACTCATGAGGAAGTGGCTCTAGCCTCTCAGTGCTGTGCTTTAACCCTCTGCGCCACCAGGGAGGGCCCGAGATACATGATTTTTAACTAAAGTTCATAATGTACATTAGAGTTCTTTCTTGATATTATATATTCTTTGGGTGTTAACAAATACATAATGACATGTATCTATTGTTCCAGTATCATACAGAAGTAATTTCATTGTCCTATAAAACCCCTATATTCAATCTATTAGTCCTTTTCCCTGAACAACTCAAAACTATATTTTTTAAAATCTAGTATTTTGCCTTTTTCAGAATATCTTCTTCTTTTTAAAAGTAATTTTCTTATTCCCAGATGGAAGACCAGGTGGTTGGTGTTGGGTGTTTACCTCCCCATAAGTTGGTTAAGCTCCAGTAAAACCTAAGCTGATAAAACTTTGCCATCATTTCTTTGCAAGCAGACTCTGTCAGAGAATAAAATGCTCTGGTATATTTAAAAGTGGTTCTTCCTCACTACTCTAGTCCCTGCCTATCTGTCACAAGATTTTTCTTTGATCTTCACTCTGTGAACCTGAAAGGACTCCTTGGATATACGAGTCAGGAAACTTTTTTAACTATCAAGTTTATCCATACCAAGCCTCCAGCAATTTATCAATTATAGTTTATGTTTCACTCTGTACTGTTTCTGGTGGCAGGCTTCTGCTGATGGGCCTGGGCTTCTGATCTCATGAACTGTGATTTTTTTTAGTATTTGCCTGTCCCTTAAATTTGTGATATAAATTCTCTGATAGATCTAAGAATAGCTGTTGGCTTTCAGTTTATTTGGTCTTTTTCATGCTGAAGACTTCTATGTTCCTAACATGTTAGACTAGAAAAAAAAAAACGATAATGAAATAATCTATACATTTCCAGTTTGTTCCATCTGAGTGGTGTGATTGAACCTATTCTATGATCTGATATCATTTAAACAAGAAGTCTCCATTATCTACATTAGGCATCACAATTATCTGAGTAGTTAATGCAACATTCTTCAGCAATTTCCATTAATACCACATTTCTATGTCTTTACTTATATTTAACAAGTATTAACTGGAATTACTCTGTTACCTAACCTAAATAGTTTTTTTTTTTTAATGTGTCTAAATTCCTTCCATCCTTATATAATCTAGTTGAAACTGTATTATTTTTTTCCATGAACTATTGAAAGCATTACCTTCCTCTTTTTTTTTTTAAGTTAAGTACCACTTGTTTACATCTTTATTAGTAGTTTGGAAGTATAGAATCTCTGCCTCCAGTTACAGCCACTGCACTGTAACACCAAAATAAACAGGGTCCTCCACACTCTTGGCACACTTTAGCGCTCTTTTAAGGTTCATATCACTTATTTTAGTGCATTAATAATTTGTGTGCAAACAGATGACTATGTAGATTATAAAACCATATCTTCTTCCTCATTGATTTTTGTTTACTTCCCAGAAACTAAGGTAGTGCTTCACAATAATAAAATATATTTATTTAGATTTAACATTGCGTCCCACATCTTCAAAGAATGAATCCCAATGAAATCTAGCACTGATTCCAATCACAGATGATCAAATCAAAACTGAACAATCACAAATCAGAATCCTATTCCTATGATTTACCGTATGTCTATTTTCCTCTGTGCAGAGCTGAAGGTAAGAAGGAGTTTTGTGTGTTTATTAGCTATAGAAACTAGGGAGGAGGTCATTGTTTTATAGTTCCTTCACTTGTTTCCTTTCACTCATCTGCCTATATTGATATTAAAATTAGATCTTTGAAGGGGAGTATCAGTGGAAAATACAGCTGTATCTTAACAGGGCAGGTCTATTTGAAAGGGGGAAAGGTTCCCTATATTTTCAAGTAAAGTCTCCTAACTAAAGCTTTAATAAAGGAAAAAACTGCCTGAAAGTCTGCTTAGAAAGCTGAGGCTTATGGTGTTTAGCGTTGGATTTCCAGGAGTCACAAGATTGTATGTTGCTGTTCCTTTGAGTCTTTGTGATGCCATCAATGAGAAGACTGAAAGAACAAAATTTTGATATCTTTCAATTATTTCTTACTAATGCAATTCAAAGGAGCTAGACCGTAAGGCTATTGTCTAGAAGATACCACTTTATGATAATTTTTCTTCGATAATTTTCTCTCCTTAATGTTCTCTTTTTATTTCCCTTAAAAAATTGTTGATGTTCTAGGACAACATAACATAGAGCTGAGCTCTGTCTGCCTTTTCTTTGAGGAATGTAGTTGTTTCCCAAAGATTTTTATTATTATTATTATTATAGTGCTATAGGCTCAGCAGTTAGAATTATTTTCATTATTTATTTTAATAAATATTCACTTAATAGCTGCACATATTTCTTCCTTTTTTTTTTAAGATTTATTTATTTGTGCATACAGAACTGGG
The DNA here is from genome assembly GCF_000260355.1 of Condylura cristata. Classification (NCBI taxonomy): domain Eukaryota; kingdom Metazoa; phylum Chordata; class Mammalia; order Eulipotyphla; family Talpidae; genus Condylura; species Condylura cristata. The sequence continues at coordinate 69,961,519 of NW_004567103.1, read as the reverse complement.
GTACAGGCCAGAGGTGCCGGGGCCATGAGAGGATTCACCAGAGACAGAGTGGGGAGCAGAACAGGCAGATAGCCGAAGTGCACTGCTGAGGGGAGCAGCGGATGGGCCAGGATAATTCTGCCCTGCCATGTGGGTCCCCTCCAGGGCAGGTGGGGATCAAACTCATGCAGAAGTGGCTTTAGCTTCTTAGTGCTGTGCTTTAACCTGCTGTGCCACCAGGGAAGGTCCGTTTCTTCCTTTTAAAAAATTAAATAAAGTAACATTAACAATTAAAATGGACAATAACACGTATAATTTAAATTTTTAGGTGTCATTTAAAATATAAAACGTGCTAGCTAGTATATTAGAAGAAATAAAACTTAAAACAACTATTTTTTATCACCTTAAACTGTTATCAGCTTTCCTCTCTAAATATAGACTGATTATCTTTTTCTCATTCATAAGATACCTCAGACTTCATTTATACCTTGTGGCTGGCAATAATTCAACTTTTATACAGTTACAACAATGCTATTGGTATTAGATTGTTAATACTGCTCTGCTACTCATATTGAAACAGAATATCCTCTCAAGAATCTTTTATTCATTCTCAAATAAGTTGTCCTCTTGTTCATCTCTAGCTAAACTTTACAACAAGTGCCCAGCAGGTAAAGAGAGACTGCTTCACCGGCACAGCCTCTGGGTCCACTGGAAAGCTGTCTATAGGTTTCCCAAACTGCTAAAATGGAGCTTCTATATGACACAGCAATCCCACTCCTAGGTATCTATCCAAAGGACACAAAAACATTGAGTTCAAAAGGACACCTGCACCCCCATGTTTACTGCTGCTTTATTTATACTAGGGAAGACATGGAATCAACTCAAGTGCCCAAAAGTAGATGACTGGATTAAAAAGATGTAGTACATATACTCAACAATCAAAAAGATAAACACATGCCTTTTGCAGCAACATGGATGGAGCTAGAAGGGATCATGTTTAGTGAAATGAGCCAGAATGAAAAAGAAAAAAATCAGGGATGGTTTTACTCACAGCAGGAGCTAAGGGATGGGGGGCGGGAAGCAAGCAATTATAATAAAAAAAATAACGACCAATTATATACCAGAGACATTTTACAGGGGTGGAGAGAGGAATGTGATCAAAAATGGGGTGGGAGGAGCCCTACCTGGTGGCGCAAATGGTTAGGATGCAGCACTGCCATCTAGCTGCAGCTACTTCAGTGGGAGTTAGATTCATGCCCCAGAAGTTATCTACATGGTGCAGCAGATTCTCCTTTCTAGCCCACTGTTTCCTTCAGCAGTGTACTTCATCGTCGTCGGTCTGCCTACTTTGTTCTCCATTCTGTCTCTGGTGAATCCTCTCACCTCTTCTGCACTTCTGGCCTGTACCCAAGTTCTGTTTGCATAAGCAAATAAATTTTTAAAACAAATATAATAAAGTAAAATGGAAGAAGAAGAAAAAAATGGGGTGGGAAAGGTGATGGAGCATGGGTGAATTGGTAGTGGGAAGTCCATGAGGATTAAAATTGAGATGGAAAAATGAACAAAATGAAGTAAAAATTAAAAATAAATAAAGTTCAGTTTTAGTTCTCTACATACTTTTCCTAAATTGAAAGACTGAACTGCCTTTTAAATTGGGTACTTACTTGTAGTGCAATACTTAATAGGAAATGATGAATAAAGAATAAAGGAAAGATAATCTGCTACTTATTAAATGACTATTATATGTTTTACTAAACACATTCTTGGTCTGTTATATACCTTTGATTGATTTCCAGAATACTGAAATATTTCATTTTGAAGGTTTCAACCAGCTTATGATTTTTGTTGTTGTTGACTTGTCTGAGTTATTTGTATATTTTGGAATTAGTTAGAAAGACATGTACATTCATAAATAAAATATAAATGAGAGAAAGGAAAAGGAAAATTAAACTAAAATAAGCCCTGGAAATATGATTGCAGAATTTTGAGAGGGAGTGTGGGAACAAGGTAGAAGTGGGGACCCAGTGTTCTACAGTGTAGGATTGTGGGTGCTTGGAGGCCATCATGGTATAGTACATACACCAGGAGAGGTATGAACCTATACTGTCATATCATATACAGCGTTGTAAGCCAATATTACTTCAATTAAAAAAAGTTACAGAAAAAGGAAGTGTTATTTGTTAAGATAGAATGTTAAATGGAATACTAATATATGCATCTTTCTTCAGCAATTTCCATTAATACCACATTTCTATGTCTTTACTTATATTTAACAAGTATTAACTGGAATTACTCTGTTACCTAACCTAAATAGT
>NW_004567103.1:69950433-69959085 GCF_000260355.1 Condylura cristata | reverse complement strand
CCACCAGGGAGGGCCGGAATAGTGATATTTTAACATTAATTAAAATAAAAAGTGTTCAAGTTTACTACATATAAACTTGAACAAATTATTCTTTTGCTACTGAAGTCCTTGGATATTTTTTACTAATCAATATTAAATTATATAAATTTGTCAAGGTTTTTTTTATGCATTTAACACATTCATGAAAAGGACCTTTAATGTCTCATTAAATCTTTCATTCTTACATAAATGTAATATGATTATTGGCAGTTTTTATGTATATTTTTGAAATAGTATTTTTTTTTCATTTAGGTTTCAAAAACGTGCCTATAATCCCCTTTTTCATACTAAAGTATGACATTTAATTTTTGAAAGAAATGACGATTCTATTTCTTTTCTCTGAAATTAATCAAATACAATTTAATAATATTGCCCTTTCATTTTTTTTGTAGTCTTAAAGTCTTCATTTAAGTTTTTAGTAGTATTTGGGTCTAATGCTGATATCAATTATTATAGACCTAGCCAGTTTTTACTTTCTTCTTGAATCATTACTTATTTTTTTTTTGCTAGAAATACTGCCATCTTAATGATGAATATAATATTTATAATATTTAATTTTTTATTTGACTATGAATATGCAGAAATTCCATGGCTAAAGTTAGTTATACTTTCTTTACTGTACAGGATTTTACTTACCTTATTATTTTCCCTAAAGATTTATTTATTTATTTATGCATACAGAACTGGGGTGCAGGCCAGAGGTACAGGGGCAGTGAGAGGATTCACCAGAGACAGAGTGGGGAGCAGAACAGGCTTGTCAACGAAGTATACTGCTGAGGGGAGCAGTGGACCAGAAGGCAGAGGTCTGCTGAGCCTTATGGATCACCTCTGGGGCCAGATATCGAACTTGCACTGAAGCGGCTGTGGCCAGCCTGCAGTGCTGTGTCTTATTAGCTCGTTGCACCACCAGGGAGGGCCCTTACTTACTTTATTTTTAAAACTCAATGATTTTTAGTGATTATTGCTTAAATTTTAATGCAGATAGATAGATAGATAGATAGATAGATAGATAGATAGAAAGATAGATAGAAACTCATTTGTTTGCTCAACTACTCTTTCCTCTCAGAGTCTATTTCTTTCTGTGTTATAATTTTTGCTTTCTTGTGGATATTATTTGTTTTAGAAGTTATTTCTCTAAAATCTGTTAGAGGAGCTTCTCATATACTGAACATTTGATAATTATTCTACCATCAATCTTTAGTGGTTATTTACCTGCACATAGAATTTGGTAGTACTAGTTAACTATCTTTCAAAACATATATGACTTACTCCTTTATCTTGACTTCTCAAAAAAGCTTGTTACTATCAAATTTTTATTATTTTTTCCTCCTGTGGTACCTGAATTCACATCTATATTTGCTTAAAAGTTGGATTATTACATCTACTTTATTTAGTGTTTATTGTGATTTCCATATCTATGAAAATCTATGAATTTGTTTCTTCCATTCTGAAAATTTCTATGATTTTCACCTCAAATAGTCACTCTTTTTACTCCACTTAATTACTCCTTTGGTAGGTCCTGATGAATAAGTTTGGAAACATGCATTCTGCCCTCTGTGTCTCAAACACTCTATTCATGTTTCATTCCTTTATATCTCTATGTACTGGTTTGTGGATAATCCCTCAAATCTATTTTAAGCCTTTCATTTATTTCTTCGCCTGTGTATATTATACAAGTTTATTCTTTGTTGAATTTTTAATTAGTATTATATTTAAGTTTTTTCGAATGTATATATATTTTCAACCAAAGTTAAGACAAGGGAATCAAACCTTTTCATGATTTTATGTTAAAAAATATTTTTTTCTTAATTTTGGGGACACTTGAGAATGTGATCCTTTGATAATTCAAACTGCATGCATTGATTTGGAATCCTGCTTTCATTGGGCTCCAAACCAGATCTTTAATTCAAGCACCTTATTTATCTCCTATCACTGAATTATTAAATTCATATTCCTATTTATTTTTCTCCAAATAGAAAGTCCTCACTAGCCACTGCATTACAGTCATAGTACCTGTTTACATTTTAGTTTTGGTTTTCTTTTTATAACTTTCCTCTGTGTATTCCTTATTTCCCCAAAAGAGGCAACAATTCATTTAGGACATTGTGACATTTTTTGCATTATTTTTGGGTATTGCGATGACCAGGATTTTTCACTCTATCTACTTATTATAGTGACATTCAAGACAGGGAAAAGACAAAGAGGGATCAGTATTTATTGAACTCTGCTTTGCACATGGCATTGTTGTGCTAAACCTTTTACATGCATCACTTCTCTTAATACTTGCAGGGAAAATGAGCATAGAATATATTTTTAACACTAATGTGATATGTATTTTTCAGAGAGTTCATTCTAGAGGCTATTTGAAGAACAATTTTGGAACTCTCCCAGTGCTCTCTGAGACTTAAGTTTTCTAATGTGGGAATTGTTTCAAAATATGTTTGTTTTATTAAAATTCACAGACACATGGTGAAGTAATTAGTATGCCCTAGAGGGTTGTGAAAAAAAGGAACTACTCTTTATTAAGCTGAAAATATGTTATCAGATGACACAGAAAATTCATAATTAGATTCACATGCTACATTTCAGGGATTGTATCCCCTAAGTAGTGAGGAGGAAACTTACTAAGCATGTTTAAGATCTAGATCTTGTGTTAAAGGTACTGCATAATTCTGATGGCTTCTGCTACACAAAAGTCCTGTGCCATTACAAACTGAATTCACATAGATAATTGCTATCTGGCTTTAAAAATATTTTATTTCAATTCATATAGCTATTTTTTAACACATTATCAAGGAAAAAATCACTTGATATCTACTTTGCAATTCATATCTCTAGTTTGATTTGTGACTACTATCTGTGTTTACTGCTGATTGACAAGCTTTCTTTTTGTGCTTTAACCTTGTCTAGATCAAATCTTTTTTGACCATCTTTTATTGGAAGGTCTTTATTGAGTCTTTTCACCCTGCCATCCTAATATTTGCCAACCTTTAACTTTGTTAGCTCAATACAGGTTAAGCATCTTTAGAAGTCTCTTGATATGGGCACATTTTTCTACCCTAGCCTTTGAACCTTTAAGTGAGGGTAGGAGCTGTTTCCTCACATGTGTTGCTTCATGAGTTATCTTGAAAATCTGAAGTCTGCAGCTGTTAGCTCAAGGACAACCCAAGGGAAATGTCATTCTCCTAAACTTCTAAGGCTATTTCTTTGTGCTCTGTGCCTATGGAAGGAAGAGAGAAGATAAGGGCACTATCATAAACCGACCTCCTAAATCCAGAAACCCATTTTTATTTTCTCCTTAAGGAAGTGAGTAACTGCAGGAATGATACAGTATTAAAACATGTCATGGTTTTCTTTACAGAATAAAATGTGCATCTACAAGATCATTAAAAGACTTGCAACTTTAGGAGAAAAAAAGACCTGAACTCAACTTTTTCATCCTTTTTAAAATCCTTCATACATTTTTCCTTGTATTTCAGAAAGAGAATGACTAAAACCTCAAATGAAAGACGGAAACTATATTAGACAGGAGACAATTCAGTTTGCTCTAGCACAGCAATATACGCTGTGTTGTTTTATGACTATATACAAACAGTATTTTCTGTATGAGTCACCTTTCTTTAAGCCCATTCTTTTAATTTTACATTTCAAAGATAGTCTTAAATGTACAGCAAATCCCATTATCATTGAGAATACATTCCACTAGAAAGTTTTAAAGGCATTTAAGTTACAAAAGCAAAGAGTACCCAGTTACTTCCATCCTTTTCTTGATATATATTCTCATGCAAAAGGAGATTATAACATTCTTTAATTGATTAAAAATCTGACTACTTATAACCTATCATAGAATATATACCAGTGGGATAAGAATTCACAATAGGAAAGAGTGGAGATTATTAACAGTTGTCAAACTCTCAGGAAATGAAATCAAAGTAGTTGGACATAAACCGAAGTGTAAGGTTCCTGTTAATAACATCAAGAAACTCCACCTACTTGGTTTCTCCTCTAGTTGGGGAGACAAAAAACTAGTCTGAGACATTTCTGGCTATATCTGTGAGGACATCACAAAGATAGAGGGAGCATTTGCTGTGGGCTTGCAGGACATTTTTTTTTTTTTAAAAGATTTATTTATTTATTCATACAGAACTGGGGTACAGGCCAGAGGCTCAGGGGCGGTGAGAGGCTTCACCAGAGACAGAGTGGGGAGCAGAACAGGCAGATCGACGAAGTACACTGCTGAGGGGAGCAGTGGGTGGGTCAGGAGAGGTCTGGCTCGCCATGTGGTCTCCTCCGGGGCAGGCGGGAATCGAACTCATGCGGAAGTGGCCCCAGATTCTCAGTGCTGTGCTTTAACCCGCTGTGCCACCAGGGAGGGCCATGCAGGACATTTTAATAAGACTGAACTGAACAATTTAAGCAGGTCTGGACAGTTAAATTGCTCAAGGACGGAGATATGTTGTAGATGGTTATGGGCTTTGTGTGTGGAGGGGGACAGGGAGATGGCCAAAGATGCTGCTTCAGTCAGCTCCTCATGGCAAATAATAACCTGGTAAGAACACATTACCAAAGCAGCTTTTATGGAGTCATCCTCATTGCTGCATGTAGGATTCATCAATTCCCTATTGTTCTATTTTGAATCCTTGTAATGATGTTTACTACAGATAATTATGTTAATCAAGTATCTTTTATTGTCATATAAGTCTCTGGAGCCCATCTCAACTAGACCATAACTTCATAAGGCTAAGTACCATACTTTCAACTCCATTTGGTTAGCATAATGCTGGAACAAAGATGATATGTTTAAGAGAAAGAAGGAAGAAAGACAGAGAGGTAAAGGAGATGAGAATGAAAGGGAAAAGAGGAAAGTAAGAAAGGGGCAAGGGAAAGTAGGAGAAGGAGAGGGAGAACAGAAGAATGCCTACTAATAATATACAAAAAAAATTTTTAAATGCTTGCCAGTTTTGTTTTTTTTTTTTAATTGTGAGAGAAAATATCCTAAAGAAACAAAGTAGACTTGGCCAAACTAATCCTTCTCCCAGACTAGTCCAAAGTCATGGGAACATGAATGGTTTAGATGAACAATAAACTGGATGGTTACTTCATTTTTTCATTTTTAGCTCCATTATTTTGGCATCATAGACAGAGACCTGTTACACATTCTCCTGTAGGAAGCTATCATGTTCACTGTGCTTCTCTTGATTAATATAGTCTTGTTTCACTCCTATATTCAACAGATAAATGTAAATCTTGTTAATACTATTGAAGTTTTTAAATGCTCCTGATATTTTATAGGGGGCATTTGTGAAATACATGATAACAACAACCATATTAAATAGTACGGAGCTGGGGTACAGGCCAGAGGTGCAGGGGCGGTGAGAGGATTCATCAGAGACAAAGTAGGGAACAGAACAGGCTGGATGATGAAGTACACTGCTGAGGAGAGCAGCGGGTGGGTTAGGAGAGGTCTGCAGTGCCATGTGGATCACCTCCAGGGTGGGTGGGGATCGAATTCATGCTGAAGTGGCTCTAGCTTCTTAGTGATGTGCTTCAACTTGCTGTACCTCCAGGAAGGGCCCTAATCTAGGTTTTAACTATATACACACATAGGAGTTGCAGTGAAAGGCCCACATCTCTAAACCCATTCACCTGAGAGCAAGTGAAGCATACAACTAAATTCCTAAAATTTCCTAAAACTTTGAAAAAGAAGCTATATATATAGGTGTGGCATAGCTATTACTAACTTCTCACTTAGCTTTATGCCTTAGAGAAATTAATATGTACTACTCAAAATTATCAATTTTTATCAGCATATCTGATTGGTAAGATGATAGTGACTGGCAGACTGACTTTGAAAGGAGTGGGGAGTGAGAGACTGTAGATGACACATCAGTGACAAGATGACATTCCCTATTTTCTCACTATTAACAAACCAGTTTCCCTTAAACACTGTTCCTAGGACATTTTTTGACTTAGGCTGAATAATAGCTGCTCCAATAAAGACAACTCAAAACTATTCCAAAAATTGCCTTCTTTATGACAGATTCTGATAGGTCTTCTCTCAGGTCTTAAAAGTCAAGGAAGCAGGTAGATTTTGAAGAACAAAAGTGTCAAACTGAACATGATATTTTTGCAGTAAAAGAGAAAGGTCACTGGGAAAGAATGCTTAAATTAAAATTAAAATCTAGGGCTTAAGGATCTAAATGTGGCTCTAACCTTTCAAAAAATAAGCACAGAATTGCAAGATGAGGTGTGCTTTTATATCCCCCCTCCATTATCACCTCTTCAAGGAAAATGTCATATATGATATATAGGTATTAATGCTTCTCTTTGACATAGATTGGAGGAACTATATGAAAATGACCATTATACAAAACAAGAATATCCTGATTTACAACACAAAAGTACTCTGCTGGCAGAGAGGTTATATCAATCAGTACCGAAAGTTGAAAAGCGTGAACAGTGATGCTGTGTGGAGGCACAGAAAGACTGAAAACTGGAGCTTCCCTCTTTCTGGTGAAACTTGGTGTTCTTTTGCTAAAATCTGTTTGAACATATTAGTGTTGGAGTATATTCTCCACTGTAACAAATTCTCACTAAATACCTGACCCAGAATCCATACAAAAAAGTCCACTTAACATTTTGTATAATTTTATTAAAGATTTATTTATTATTTATGCATACAGAACTGCGGTACAGGCCAGAGGTGCAGGGATGGTGAGAGGATTCACCAGAAAGAGTGGGGAGCAAAACAGGTAGATTGACAAAGTACATTGCTGAGGGGAGCAGAGGGTGAGATAGGAAGTGACTGCTGCGCCACCTCCCTGGTGGGTATCGAACTTATGCTGAAGCGGTTGTGGTTAACTTCATAGTGTTGTGTTTAACCCATTGCTCTACCAGGGAGGGCCCAACACTTTGTATAATTTTTAAACTTGTAATATTTGTCTTTTTTTGCATTTCCTTAGGCTTATATTAATTGGATATATTACTCTTAGAAGTGTTTCAATTAGGTCAAAACTATCCTCAACATTAATATGATTTGAAGCTGTGAAAATTTCGAGAAAAGCAGGTACATATACTAGATAAAATCATATTTACTCAATATTTTTTTTTACTTTTTAAAGTTGCAATAAACTACAGCTTGCAGTTTTCAATCAATCAACAAAGACTGTGTGCACAACATGTATTAGACTCACTAATAAGTGCTGAAGATTGAAAACTGCAGAAGCAGTAAGATGTGTACACTGCTCTCCAAAAATTTAGGGAACCTTGAATAAAAGAACACGTGCCTACATCAATCTCAACAATAAAATCATAAGTACAATGTTTTGAAAATTTAGAAAATGAAAGATTCTTACACTCTTTATGCTACGAAGGAGATACAAAGAAAACTTATAATTAATTAAGTATAAAATAAACTAATTTTATTTGTTATTGTTATTAAAAATTATTGTTATTTGTTATTGTTTTTAAAAAATTATTTTTATTGAGGTATTATTGGTTTAAAACACTATAAAATACAGTGTATTTTACCACCCCGAGGCCCTAAGCCATCCGTATCCTTTACCGGAGACCCCTCCCATTCATTTCCACTCCCGTCCACCTCTCTCTATATATAAACCTTGACTCTGCAATCATATTTATAGGGTTTATTTTTGGTTTAGTTTTGTCTGCTCCTTTGTTTTTGTTAATTTATATTCCACATATGAGTGAAATCTTCTGGAATTTGTTTTTCTCCTTCTGATTTATTCTACTTCGTATAACTAACTCCAATTCTATACATGTTGTATATGGCAGGGTTTCATTTTTTTTTTTTAATTAATGGCTGAGCAGTGTTCTATAGTGTACACTGAACACTGTATCTATTTAATCCCCATATCTGTCACTGGATAAATAAGTATTTTCCTTATCTTGGCTATTGTAAAAAGTGGTGCAGTGAACATAGGAACCTATATATTCCTTTGAACTAGTATTTTTACTTTTCTTGGATAGATGACTAAGAAATGAATTGCAGGATCATATAGTAGATCTAGTTTTAATTTTTTGAGAAAGCTCCACACTGTCTTTTATAGTAAGCTAGTTTATGTTCCAACAAACAGTGAAGAAGTTTCCTCCTCTTCACACATTGACAAATACTTATTGTTTCTGGGCTTTTTGATATGTGTCATTATTACTAGCATGAGGTGGAACTTACATTTCCCCTGACAGGTGGTAATAAACATTCTTTTTTATGTGTTTGTTGGCTACCTGTATATCTTTGCAGAAGTGTTTATTTAGCTCTTCTGTCCTTTTTTTTTTTTTTTTTTTTACCTTGCCTGATACATGAAGCATGAGTCAAATTGTTGAATATGATTATATCCTCCCATTCACATTATTGGACATTGTCTTTTGTATCCACCACTTCAGTTCAGCAACCACCATGCAAGCTAGGTCATTTGCAGACTCTTGACTATTTCCATTCTATAGGGGCTATTTGATTCACTTACTGTGCTCATACAGATATTATCTAATTAGATGTCCTTCTTTTTAAGATTTATTTATTTGTACATACAGAACTGAGGTACAGGCCAGAGGCTCAGGGGCGGCGAGAGGCTTCACCAGAGACAGAGTGGGGAG
>NW_004567103.1:69908216-69950158 GCF_000260355.1 Condylura cristata | reverse complement strand
CTGCCTGCCTGCCTGCCTGCCTGCCTGCCTGCCTGCCTGCCTGCCTGCCTGCCTGCCTGCCTGCCTACCTGCTTGCCTTCCTTCTTTCCTCCCTTCCTTCCTCCCTGCCTTTTTCCCTTCCTCCCTCCCTTTTCCCCTCCCTCCCCTTCTTTTTCCCTCTTCTTCTCTCCTTCCCCCACCCCCTCCTTTTCCTTCCTTCCTCCCTTCCAAATTTATACTTTCTTGCTAGTAAATGAGGTACTATGTAGCACTATTTATTATATCTAATTTTCAAGAAGTCACTGATTATTTCCCCACCACATCTCTTGTGTCTCCTTGTTCTTCTCCCTCCTTTTTTCTTAACCTCAGAGATCTCAGGATGTTTACTGATATCCACTGCTTTTGAAAGTGCTTTACATTGTCAAATTGTCTATGTGAATGCTTAATATTTATTTTTATCATTCTGACTTGCTTTTCTGCCAGTAAAGTGAATTCTCCCAATTTTGCTAAAAATGGCTGTGCTTCATCTTTTTCATGGCAACATATTACTCCACCACATATATGTACTGTATTTTGATCTATTCATATGTTGAAGGAAATTTAGACTGTTTCTGTGTCCTAACTATTGTAAATAATACTGTTGTGAATGTTGTAGAACAAGAAGCTTTTGTTGTTGTTATTGTTGAGGGTTTCATATTCTGTGCTTTCTAAAAAGGATGTTGTAGTAGAAGATTGGGAATGGGAAACAAAAGAAACTAATTCAGCATGAAGATTCTGAAGGAAAAACATTAGATGCTTAATTTTTTTTCATTTTTTTAGCGAGGTATATAATATGAAAGAATCACTAAGCTGAATTTTCTACTGTAGAAACCATAAAATATTTGTTACTTTGAAGCAACACTAATTTTAGATACTCATTCAACTTCAGTTAATAAATATGTTAATGTCTCAGAATATTTAAGTATAATGTATTTTCTTAGTCCTTTTCTAATATAATTATATATATATATAATTTTAGAGTAGAGAGGCAATGCAAAGTTTCAGGAAACAGGCGATAACTTTGAAAATTTAAACAATAGGTATTCTAGACATCGCTGCTTAGCAGCAAGTATGGGTTAAGTTTCAGTGTTATCATGCTATTATAAAATTTAGACACTTAGAAAAACCTAATTAATCATTTTTATTGTAACTCATAATTTTGAAGGCCAGGAATTAAGGGTACAATTGAGATGACTTATTGCTTGTCTCCATGATGTCTGTGGTCTCACTGGGACAAATGGCTGTGACTGGAGCAAGCAGCTGAGTCTCCATCTCTCTTGGACTTATATATATATCATATCATATAGGTGTATACATATATATATATATAAAATTTTTTAACTCACAATATCCAAATATCTAAAATCTCATTCATATATATATGCACATATACACATATAATATATATACACACATACAAACATATAATCCCCCACACATACACACACATGAGATGATGAAACATGCACATGCAGTGGTGATGGAGACTGAGAAATCCCATACTTTCTATAACCTGGCAGCTGATAAAAGCCAAAGGTGGGCCCTCCCTGGTGGCACAGCAGGTTAAAGCACTGCACTAAGAAGCTTAAGCCAATTCTGCATGAGTTCGATCGCTGCCTGCCCTGGAGGAGATCCACATAGCATGGCAGACCTCTCCTGACCCGCTCGCTGCTTCCCTCAACAGTGTACTTTGTCGATCTGCCTGTTCTGCTCCCCACTCTGTCTCTGGTGAAGCCTCTCACCCCCCACACCTCTGGCCTGTACCTCAGCTCTGTATGAATAAATAAATAAATCTTTAAAAAAAAAAAGCCAAAGGTATATGATGAGACCCTAGTTTGAGTCTATACACCTAGGATCTAGAAAATTGATAATGTAACTTTTAGTCTAAGGGCAGAAGACCGATGTCCTAGTTCTAACAGTCAAACTAAGGGTATATTATCCCTTCCTCCATCTTTTTGTTCCATTCAGATTTCAGTAGACTGATGGGGTACACCCATATTAAAGAAGTCATCTGTTTATTCAATCTCCAATTAAAATGTTAATCTTATAAGAAACATCTTCACAGATACACCAGAAATGGTTTTGAGCCAATTATATGGACAAACTATGGCCTAGGCAAGTTGACACTTAATCCTATTCACCACAGGATCTTAGGGTAGTTGGCTATTTTACATGGACATCAAGCACTCCAACAATAAGTATTTCAAGAGGTTTTAAAGAAGTTACAAGCTTCAACTCTGACCTATACTATATCCTACTCATCATTTCTGTCACTTTCTTTTTGTCAAGCAAATATTCACATCACCCAAGATACAAAAGAGACTGAAATTAAGTTCTATTCGTAGAGGAAGGAGTAAAAAAAGAATGTGTGGCAGCATTTAATCTATTAAACTAGATGAATTATAAGAATCATCTGATTGAATTGTCCACAGCCCATAATCTAAAATAATTCAGACATTGGTTATGTCCAATATATGATACAGTCCTTGATCTCAGAATATATATTCTATTGGCTTCAATGGCTTATTGAACAATGGCTACCACAAGCTTGAGTATAACGAAGGTAAAATCAATGTAAAATAACCACTGATTAAAGTAATTGATAGTATCATTTTTAATACATAATTTCATAAATTTAGTTTCCTATACATTCATCATTGGTAATATTGGTGTGTCAGGTTTAGTTTTGTTTGGCTCCCAAGGCAATTTTTAACATTTTCAGGAATTTTGCAAGAATGTTGATGACATTGTCATGATAGTTGCTTCAAATCAGCCATGATGGGGATACTTAAACTACAGAGATTAGCAAATATTATAAATGTCAAATACTTCTCAGCATACTTCTAATAGTATAATTTCAGCATTTTGTATGCCTTACGCTTATTTTATTTTTCTAATCTTACATCTAGATTCTTCATCTAAAATCTGGATTCCTGGGAAAATTCTTTTCTTGGTCAAGTGCTATTTTAGAAGTTATAATTTAGACCTTAATATATAAAGCCAATTTTCCTCTATGTTCGACTAAATTTTTTTTTTAAAGATTTATTTATTTATTCATACAGAATTGGGGTACGGGCCAGAGATGTGGAGGGTGATAGGATTCACAGAGACAGAATGGGGAGCAGAACAGGCAGATCAACAAAGTACACTGCTGAGGGGAGCAGCGGGCGGGTCAGGAGAGGTCTGCCGCGCCATGTGGTCACCTCCGGGGCAGGCGGGGATAGAACTCATGTGTAAGTGGCTTTAGCTTCTCAGTGCAGTGCTTTAACCCGCTGCACCACCACGGAGGGCCCTCGACTAAATTTTATATTGATTTTCTGCCCTAACGTGTATGAAACTCCATTGCTACTCATAGGCCTGCTAATTGTCTCCCAATGTTGTCTTTTTTTATTCATGATTCTCTCCTGTTTACCAAACCATACATATTTCCTGTAAGACTTTGGATTGTCTTGCTCTTGCTAGCATTCTAGTAACCCAGAATTTCAGCATTATAACATCTTGTTTGCTTGATTTCTCTGTCAGTTTCTCTGTAATTTCTTGCTAGTCTCCTGTGGTATCAATCACTTATTTGCTTTTTGTTTCCCTGGCCCTAACTCTCCCTGCCTGGGTGACTCTTTCCAAGGGTTAACTAGTGATGCTTCAGGGTCTTCATTGCTGCATTTCCACTGCACCTCTGTGGCCCCTCCAGCCTGACTCCATCACCCCCACAGATACACTAACATAGCCCATTCATCTCACTCACTGCCAGAAAACCTTATATGTAGTCAAATCCAGAATTCAGGACTTTGATTTGGCTGACCTGTTTTGACTTAGTAGTAATGGTGACAGGACATGAACAGTTTGGTCATATCAGATTCATTAATTCATGTAGATCATGCATGATTAATCGACAAGATGGCAGCCACATGTAAATAGCTACTGGGCATTCTGCCACATGCAGATATTATCTGATTACATATGTATCAAATGTTCAAGCAGTAAGCATTTTATCTGAGAAGAAATGTTAAAGGTAGTCTCTTGTTCAATATATTTCAAATCTCATTTTTTACAGAGGTACTAAATATTGTGCAAAGAATTATCTGACTCATTGTATAAAGATCTGACAACTATTCATACAATAGAAAAATAAATTATCCTTAATGGCAAAGAAATCACATTAGCTAGAGCACTTGAAACTCTCTGCTTATTGATAATAGACACTAATCTAAAAAGCAGTAATCTCTCCACTTACTTTCATTTTGATATACATTTGGTTGAGCAGGAGAAGTAGTGTTTCATCAAGCATTATAATGTTCCAATAGTTCTGCCAGCTACACAGTCATAAAACATTTAGCTTCTCCAAAAAAAATGCTAAGCCAAAAAAAGAAAAGAAAAAACAAAACCAATTTATTCCAAAATATAATTTGTGGATGTAGAGATATACTAGAGAATTATTCAAATCTTTATAATTTTTGAAACTTAATGCTGGTTTTTGTGCAAATTTAAATTAAGGACCTCTAAAAGTTTATCTTAGGAAATAACCCTTATAAAATATGCATATTTTAGCAGAGCTTTTTAGACATATAGTAATGATTATAAGTTCTCTGCATCCCTCTTTAAAATGTTAACATATCTATAAGGTGATATATAAGAGACACGAATTAACATATTGATAATGTATATATGTCAGGTACTGTACCTGTTCCTTATAATGTAATGATAGAGATCTTAAGTAGAAGTTAATTCCATCCCCTGATTGTTTTTCAAAATTGCTTACAATTATTTTCTAATGCATCCAAATCTCATAGTAATTTTATAAGCTCTGTATGACTTATATTAGCAGTCTCATTCTAGAGCCACCAAAACCACATAGAAAAATGACAAGTATATTAGTTTCTATTCTTTGCAGATAAAGAGCTATAACTGAGATTCTGTGGATCAGTTTCTGCAGGATACTTCCATATAGAGAAAATTTTTTTCATTACAGCATTTATTCACACATGTTTATGAGCTCTATTTTATAATGAGACTTTGTTGAAAAGATGTAAAATAAAAGATGACTCAGTACAACATCTTCAATGAAGGAGCTCAAATCTATCATAGAAAAGAGATGTAAATACATATAGCAAATAACTAGACTTGGAATGTATTAAGTTGTGGCATAGGAATCAGGGATGGCTTCCAGGGGGCATGAAATCAATCTAGACATTTGCTTGAGAATATGTTATGAGTCAAATTAAGTGAGAAAAAAATGAGGAAAGCAGAACAAGTGAGGTACATTTAAATGCATAGAGGCAAAAAAGACCAACAGCTGGAGAACCTTAGGCAGTTCAGAAGTGGCAACTGAATTTGACGAGACCAAACATGGGATAAATTGGAAAGGTGAGGTGTATGGAGACCATAAATGTTGTGAGCTAGCTTTATTTTATTGAGACAATGAATGCTATGAATTCATCAAAAACAATATGACAACTGGCATTGACTTAAATGCAAAAATTCAGATAGATATCTATTGCGTTTCTAAAAGTGCCCATGCATCATACTATTAAAAAAATTTCCCGGCCCTCCCTGGTGGCGCAGTGGGTTAAAGCATAGCACTAAGAAGATAAAACCATTTCTGCATGAGTTCGATACCTGTCTGCCCTGGAGGTGACCACATGGTGTGGCAGACCTCTTATGACCTGCTTGCTGTACCCCTCAGCAATGTACTTCGTTGATCTGCCTGTTCTGCTCCCCACTCTGTCTCTGGTGAAGCCTCTCGCTGCCCCTGAGCCTCTGACCAGAACCCCAGTTCTGTATGCACAAATAAATAAACCTAAAAAAAAATTTTTCCCTAAGCAAAATATGGCCCATGTCATTTGGTAAACTCCAAACGTGACCTCCATTTTTAATGATTTTCATTGTATCTCTAGAAATCATTTGAAACAACAAATTACCTGTGATTTATCTAAACACCGGTAGAAAGACGTGTCCATTCAATGAATCAACTACTTTCCAACTTGATTTAATGTGCTGTCTTTACACTTTTAGTTTTGAAAACTACTGCTATCACTTAAGCAATTTAAGTGAAATACCAAAACTTTGATGATCTTTGAAGAGATAATGCAATTTTTGTATAACAAGATGACATAGCTATAGCATGTAAGAGAAAATGTGCCATGCAGTAAGGTATTTTGTGTCCATATACACAGATGATGGATAGAGGAGAAAGAATCACTGTTTAATCTGGGTGATGGGTCTGTGTCATTCATCATGCAATTCCATCAAATTTTGTATGTTTGATAACCAAAAAGGAAAAAAAAATAAAACAAAACAGGAAAATTCATATCTAGTTTAGCACCAGCATCTTTAAGATTGTCAGCAAAAAGGATGAATTCAGAACTAGTGGGGATGAACTTGAAAACACGGTTGTCCTCTGACACAGCTTTTATGATTAAGATCCTATTCTGTGTGCCAGTTTTACCAAGTCAATACATAACATTAATTTGATCTCAATAAAAATTCCAACAAGATTATTTTTCCCAGAGGCAAAACATTAGATTCTGAAGTTAATATTAAAAAATAAATGCCCAAGAAAATATATGAAAATTCTGAAAAATCAAATATATTGTAACAAGGGAACTAATTAACATCAAATATTAAAACAATTTGGTACTGGTACACTAGTAGATCTGTACAAGATTCTAAAAACATAACAAGCTGCTTATTTTCTTTGATATGAAATGTTATGAATGAAAAAATACTAAGAAAAGTTGGGACTATTCTAGGTTCTGCTCCTTCCTTCAAGGAAATTAAATAGATAAGAAAGCCAAACAAGACATGAGATCTCCTATTAGATTCTGAATTTTTATTAAAAAATAAATAAAAATAAAACACAATGAAGGACAATTTGGGGATAATTGGATAAATCATTATATTGCAAAATATATAATATCATGCTATAAATGCTAAATATCTTGGATACTATAAGAATATCATGGCTACATGATGAATGGTTTAAGTTGGAGGTGAGAATGAAGCAGTGAAATATGAACTCCTATTATCCTGAAAATTTAAAAATCCAAAATGAAGGTTCTATGGTCCCAAAATGTTCTGGGATTTGCTGAAGGCCAGTGATTACAACTGTCTAACCTTAGTAAGACTTGCTGCTCTGGCAGACTTAAGAACATAGAAGTTCATGACCAGCTATCAACCTTCTCATTTATACAGAAGACATTTAAGCTTGTGAGAAAGTAACAAAGCAGTCAAATGAAAAATTGCTAGGTGTTCTAAGTTAAAGTTCACTTTGATAACATCAATGAAAGTCTTTCTGCTAAATGAAATGCAAGGTAGACTGCTACCTCTAAATCGCGTGGCTTATTCCCTAATCCATTCGGGGACAGTACAGCATTTGCCTGACAATCTCACAGTTGCTGTCTGGGGATTGTTTTAAGGGTCTGGACTGTGACTCTGATAATATTAAACAGTAACTGAAAGACAAGATCTGTATTCCAGATGACTTTATGGCATATCCAGTTATGCAAATTACCTGTTCTGAATTGGCCCAATAATACTAAAACTGGAACGTGCAAAAGCAGAAGCTGACATGTTACACAACTTTGAACATGACTGTGCATTTGACTCATGCTAAGTGAGGGGGAAAAGAAACATATATTCTAAGATAAGCTAAAAATATCAAGGTCATTTTCTCAGGCTCTCATTTTCAAGATAAGTAAAATCTTATGCATCTATTTCGTTTTTTAAATGAGTGTTTAGCTTTTTTAAATTAAAAAGAACTCAAACATCTATCAATGAATAGAAAGGCAAACTTGACCATTCAAATAATGAAATACTATTTAGCAATAAAAAGGAAGGAATTAATATATGAGCACTATGTATGAATCTCTAAATGATTATGCTGAGAAAATGAGGGCAGATATAATAAATAATTTACTTATAAATTTAATATAAAATTCTAGAAAATGCAACTTAATTGTTAATGACAAATGGGGACAGCCGTTCGAGGATAAGATGAGGAGGAAGAGAGAGATTTTATTATTATTACTAGTGTGTTTTGAGGTACCACTACTTTGCATCTTTGCTAGTGTTTTGGAATTGTAGGATTTTAAAGGAGCAAGATTTGGGGAATGATAGGTATGTCATTCTCATGACAGTGGTGATGATTTCATGGGTGAAAACATGCCAAAGTTATCCAGAGTCATCCTGATTGTATTTAAACTGCATGACTGAGTATCCACTTTAACCTGACCTTCTTAGCAACAACAATGTTGGCTCTGATTTTTGGCATGCTGATAACTGAAGATATATCATCTTTCTGAAAATGACAAGCATGTGAAATTTTTCCACTACAATTTCAATAACATACACTTGGTAACCTTAAAATTTTTGTGTTTTTTTTTCTATTAATCACTTGCTGTATTCATTATTTGGTGAGATTTTATTTTTAATATCTGACACTTGTATTTTTGCAATTTCACTTCTTTTCCCTCTTCTAGGTGACTTTTCCTCTGAATTTTCCCTTTGAGGAGAGAACAACATATCCCAATAATGGTCACATCCAAAATAATCAACAATGCATTTGTAGCAACCACAGTCACCTCACAAATCCTTAGACATGGCAAGAGTATCTTGAACAGATAGGTAAGCTAAAAAAAAAACAAAACAAACAAACCTCCAGAAAAGGACAGATTGAAGCAGAATTCTGTTAACAGCAGGAAGCCTTCAAAAATGGTCCCATGGCTATAATGGTGGGCATTGGAAAAAGTAGTAACTGGAATAGCTGAATTCTAGAAATCTGAAGTTCAGTTTTATTATTTGATTGTAACGCATTAGAAGGTACTTTGGTAACTATTCACAAGTCACAAAGACCAGGAATTATGAAATCTATCAGTGTGTGAGGGATAGATAGGGCAGTAGAAAAGAAGAGTTAAGTCTGAAAAAGCTTCTAGGTGTAGATGACAATACCAGAGCAATAATACCTTTTCCTATGCTAATTCTTATATTTGTTGTCCATAACTAGTAGCAAAAATTAGTATGACTGATGCATATGGATGTCAAAAGAATATCTTTAGAAAGAATTCACAAGCATGGTGTTCAATGTGAAATCAATTTGCCTTAGTGAGGACCTTGGTCTGCCTAGAGAAGGTTATTTTTTTCCTTCTAGTTTTCACAAAGGAGTTATTTAGTATAAAGGTGACTTTGCAAAGAGTGTATTAAGAGTCAAACTAAACATGGTACAGTTAAGGTCAAAACAACCACAGATACAGAAGGAGCCTGCGAAAGTTTCACAGTGGGGTAGGATGGATAATGTCAGGGCTGGCTTCCCAGAACTGCTTGCTCAGCAGGTGCTCAGAAGGACCTTGAACTTGATCTAATGCCCAGCTTGTCACCATCTTTAAAATCGTAAAAATTTAACTTTGATCCCGTGTTTTGTACATGAGACAGGACAATGGAGGGTGTGCAAGGCAAACAGGCAACATGCATGTTTTTGCTGCTTTCTATGAGTACAATGGACATGCTGCCCTATAGGGACAGAATTGCTGCAGACAAAGGAAGATAGTTATTCAGCAGCAGAAATATGAAAACAAACATCAAAACAAAGCAAAAGTCAGAGAAAGAAAATAAGAGTAACAATCAGAAATTTGGTAAAAAAAAAAAAAATCTGTGCCAAACATTAGAAAAAACAAAATTGTTGCTAAAATTTTGTCTATAAAGAGTAGGCAGTTAAAACTACTTTTAATCATAAGAAATGTGTTCCTGAAAAATTAAAAATGAGGACCCATGAGAATACAATTTTAATGATCTCTGGAAACAGACTTGCTTCTCCTTTTTTAATAAAAAGATATATAACTGCAGATTTATTATATTTGTGACCTTACATAAGTTGAAAGAGTGAACCATCTCAGCATCAAATTGTATAAAATGAGCTACAGCCAACCATGACTAATGTCGTAGCCACGGGGTATATGGGTGGAAATGTCTGGCTTGTAAACAGAACTTTCCTACTTCAAAAGAATAAGAGAAGCTGTGAGGGAAATCAAACAAATTCAGACTACCGCTTGGAGAAAATAAAGAGTTGCCAACATTTTCATGAGAAAGTATCACTTATTGCTAGTGCTGAGGCTTGTCAAAGAGTTTATTGCCCCTGTCTGGCAAGGGTGACCTAGGTGGCCAAGGATTCTTTAAGATCACAGAGAAAATATTGTATAGAGAGCTTTGGAGTCAGGCTGATGCATTTATCTGTTCTGTCACTTAAATAGCTATGTGAGTTAGAGCACAAACTTTAATCTTTACAAAATTTAATTTCCATATGTATGAAGTGGGGATAAGGAGTACTTACCTTTGTAAGACTGACTTGAACTTTTAATGAGTTAATAGGAATGAGGATTTAGCTTAATAGCTAATATAGAATAAATAATTGCTATTATTTCTATATGAACATATTCAACTATCTTCCATCTGCATGGAAGACTATTTGTGTGTAGAGAAAGAAAAACATAATACCAATGAATGATAACCCTTTGAGAAATGTTGACATATTTCAAAGCATATTCTTCCCACATCTGTGCCATGCTGTAATGAACACCCGTTTTTGAAGACAATAGAAGATATTGCTGCTTCAAATTTTTCTCACAAACAATGATTCATTATGTTAAAGGAAGTTGAAGTAGCTATTGTAATTATGGGCTGAACTCAGGTAGTCTAGATGACACAGGTGATTAAATTTTATACGATTCTGTCACTATTTTGTTGTGGCCTGGGACATAGGCATAAGCAGTTTTTAGGCTGCTTGCACAGATACTTAGATTGTTTCTTAGGTATATGACCTCCAAATTTTATTGAGTTCATGACCAGTAGACCTACACAGTAACTTATTTGTTTATGCTTCAGGGGTATATGTTATAGTTAATTCATTCATGCTGCCTTAAAAGAAGGTCATATTGCCTTAAAGGAGACGTACCAGAGTAATATTATAGAAATATTTCTATGTTGAGCATGGTTGAATTTTGCAAGTGCGGAAAATATTCAGTAAAAAGTGCTCTCTGGCCCTCCCTGGTGGTGCAGCGGGTTAAAGCACAGCACTGAGAAGCTAAAGCCACTTCAGCATGAGTTCGATTCCCACCTGCCCCAAAGGTGACCACATGGTGTGGCAGACCTCTCCTGACCCGCCTGCTGCTCCCCTCAGCAGTGTACTTCGTCGATCTGCCTGTTCTGCTCCCCGCTCTGTCTCTGGTGAATCCTCTCACTGCCCCTGAGCCTCTGCCTGTACCCCAGTTCTGTATGCACAAATAAATAAATCTTTTAAAAAAAAAGTGCTCTCTAATGCTGTAATGAAGAAGTTGGCCATCTTTGGTGTTGGGACACTGATACCTCTGAAGTCCTTGTTATGCTTCCTTTCTTACTCTGTATGTGGGAAACCAGGATAAAAAAATATACACAGCCCCTGTCTCTTCTGGCTAAGGAAACTTTAAATAGTGTGGCTTGGAGTCGGCTAAGGAAACTTTAAATAGTGTGGCATAGAATCCTCAGGGCAATCCACAATTCCCAGTTGCACTCCCTAAATTCAGTGAAATCCAAGCAAACCTCCACCCTTTCCATTTTATACTATATGACTTATCAACCTCTGACTGAGTCTCTTTTGAGTATACCCAGGTATTTTTGGGCAATAAATGCCTGTTATTCATAGTCATTGTTGAGTGCTTTGATCATCTGTCTGGCATATATATATAAATTTCTGGGTAGTCAATCATGCTGGAATCTAGACAGGCTGATCAAAACAACAATGCTCTATAATTACTTTTTAGTGGTTCGCAAGATTTTTCTAACCAAAGGATCTGACACTTCCATTAATAATCACAGCTCACAATAACAAGATTCCCAGAGAGTAGAGAGAATAAAAGCAGCTCTTTATGTGAAAAAGCTAGTGGGAAGTACTGCCCTTCTAGATGATTCTTTCATGCCTTTCAAGAATTTACCATGAACTCCTACAGAAGAATAGTTTTTGGTATCAAAAATTCTCTAGATATATTCCTAAAAGGAAAGAGAAAAGCATAAAGTGTTTTGTATGTTATAATCTAAATTCTTTGAACTATTTCCACAAAAATGGGACTAAATATAAATAGTGCATATGTAAACCTTACTAAAATAATAGAAATGCTGAAGTGGCTTTTCAGATATTTCATATAACATAATTTTAATAAGCTTTCTAATTTTTTTATGTAATAAGATTCATCCATGGTGTATTATGGCTAGAACATTATTTTTACTGATTTATAATATTCCATTATATGAATATATCATATCTTCTTGATGTATTTACATTATACCTTCTATACGGATATAATATGTTGTCTTCTTTATCCTTTCAAGTTCCCACCATTTGGCTATTATGATAATGCTATTATAAACATTAACATATAAATTTCTGTGTGCATATTTTCAATCTTGTCAAGTATATACCCAGAAATGCAATAAAAAAAAAAGGAAACTTCATACATTATTGGTAGGAATTTAAAATGTTTTAGCCTTGTTGGAAAACAGTTTCTTGAAAGTTGTTAAAACTTTGTCATAGATAAAAATATCAATATTATTAAATATCTTAAAATATTTTATATTATATATCAATTAAATAATAATGTCATTTTAAATGACAGAGTAGCAGAATCTTTTCAGTATGTGTTATGTTGGATCAAGGAAATTTGCATATTTAATTCCTTTCATCAGTGTAATCTATGTGTGTCTATCTGTCTATACATCAGCTATGTTCTTACATTCTTTACCAACTTATCAAAATTTTATCCTTAAATGGAAAAGTCGCACATGAGATTATATTTACTTGGATTCATGCAACATTGCTTTCTGTAAGTGATCTTTTTATGTATTTTCCTTACCTTTTTTAAAAGAATCCCAGTAACTTGTCATTTTAAAAATATTACTGCATAATGTATGGGAATACTAATTAAGAACTCATCAATCACATTGCTGATATTGCTGTCTTGAAGCAAATGAATCTGTTTGTGTATGTCCAGTTCTGAGACTGGAAGACCAAGTTTAATGTACCAGCAAATTTCCTCCCTGATCAGTCCTCTTCCCCAACCCCCAGAACTAGTTGTCTTCTCACTATGACCTCATAAGGCCTTTTTCCTGAGTGTATGCATTCTTGTTGTCTCTTCCTCTTAAAAGAATACCAGTTCTATGGAGTTAGGGCCCATTCTTTGGATCTTATTTTTTTTTAAAATTTACTTATGCATACAGAACTGGGGTATAGGCCAGAGGTGCAGAGGTGTTGAGAGGATTCACAAGCAACAGAGTGGGGAGCAGAATAGGCAGATTGATGAAGTATACTGCTGAGGGGAGCAGCAGGCAAGAAGTGTCTATTCCCAAATACAGTTACATTGGGGTTTAAGGGATTACTACGGATTCAGTCCACATTAAGGTATCTTGTTTAGCCTTTAGAGCTTACCGTCATAATGCACGTGGTCACCTAGAGACATATGTAGTTGTGCTGTATGGTATGGTACTCATAGCTATATTATGTTTTTGCATTGGTATTCCTTTTGCATTAGTAAACATAAAATCTATATTAGCAGGACACAGTGTAGCTTGGGGTTCATTGCTCACAAATATGTGGAACATATAACCGAATACATGGATTTGTTTGGTTCATTGTAACTACTCCTACCTTTGCTTCATCTCATTAACTCTATGCAGCAATAACCATCTAATTCCTGTGATGTTTTCCCGTTTTTAATTCTTGCTTATTTTTGCCAACATTTTATTTGCATGCTGGTTGTGAAAGGACTAAGTATTTTCTGATATAAAGCAAAGACAACAGCAATAACATCAACAACAAAATGAGTCATTCATAATAGAGAACTTGAATCATTTCAGGGACATGTGTGTAGCCCACCATACACATATAGGATGTATAACTGTACCTGTTTTTCTAGTGTACTGATTCTGCTCTTTTTCAGTTTTCTTTTTTGAATCCTTCCTATTAAGCAGAAAGTTAAAAGATTTTTGAGGGCATACATTTCCATTCATTATAGCAAAAACATGTTGGGAGACTTTTATATGCAAGTATCAAAAGAATCACACTAGAGTTAACAAGAAAAAATTGCATTATAATGTAATTTTCAGTACCTACATTTTCTTGTCCTAAAAGAACTGAGAGTATTTTGAGAAGGCAGCAAACTAAAGAAAGAGACTCCTCATTCTTTGCAAGGCTTATTCATATTTACCACTGTGTCTGAAATGTTCCCCAATTTCTGAAAGAAACCCAGCATGCCACAAATTTAAAAGCTTCTTTTTCTTAACTTCATTAAAAATCTTCCAAAGATATATAGGGCAGTAATGAAAAGATAAAGAGAACATGGGGAAAAACAATGAGATCCTCCTAATGGAATTTAAAGCTCAATAATATGTACTTTTAGGTGCTACTAATATTTGCTTAGAGGAGAACAAATTAATTAGGGTAGATGATCTCCAATAGATGTATGTGAATCAGGAAGATCAAATATACTTTTAAGAGATGGAGAAGATTACTATTTTTCTGGACTAATTGGGCAAATTAACTTATTTGTGAGTCTCAAAAATATAACTAACCTATGGGAGAATTTACTGGCTAGCTGATAATCTACCATATCTTTTTAGAAATAAACTGTGCATAATAGTTCCTTGAAAACAAACTTTAAAACATTTTGTAAAATGGAATTGCACAATGGACAGTGTGCAATAAAACCAAATAGAAGTACATGGAACCATTCTATCTGGGTCACTAATGAATTTGAGGCTGTTTCTAGAAAAGAACTGTGGATATTAACTACAGATTTTATCAACCACATTAATGTAGCGCTATTGCTAGGTTAAGACATTATGTTGCAGTCAAAAGTATACTAGATTAGGAAATAGAAATGTGGGTTTAAGGCAAGGTCAAATTTTTAATTGCTATGTGACCTTGAGACTCTCATTTAATTTTCCAAAATCCCAGAAATATTTTTCCTCTCAAAGTGGCCCAAATATTTAACGATCAAAGAACAAAATAACAAAGGAGAAGTACAGAAATAATTATATATTTTAAAAAAGTATTATTCCATAGGACCCTCAATTGACATGTTTTCTGTTATACATAAAGCCTATTGGAATATAACTCTGCTAATTCCTATGGCTGCCTGTGTTGCAACAGCAGACAATCCGACATAAATTATTTACTGTCTGGCCCTTCACAAAATGTTTGCTGACCAGTCTGTAGAATATTGCCTCATAGATGTAATAGAAGCATTCCTGAAGTCATGCAAGCAAGATGATTGAAACATTAAAATCATATTTGTGATCATTGACTGGTGTATTGACTTAATTTGCTTATGTACATATTGCTTCTCAAATGTGAATATGAATATCAGTAGAGGAGTTCAAGGGTGAAATTATGATTGTCTTTATAATATTTTTATTTAGAGAACAGAGTTCACTGTTTAGGAGTCTACCAGAACACAAGAGTTCTGGTAAAATGGTTGGACTTCTAATTTTACAATGCAATTTTCTGACCCTTGTAAACATGAACACTATTTCCAGGCTGTCCAGAATGGGTCTAGGCGGTCTCCCAAACATAGATAATAAAGTCATGTTTGTTCTTTTTGTCTCGTAAGGGAATAAGAGAAATCTTAACTGCTTTTTCTACTAGTTTTTATATAAATTAATGTGAATTTTCCCGACCTGTTAGGGCCACTTTTGTATAAAAGGTGGCATAGTATGCCATCCAAAGACATGCCTCTGTGTGGTCAGTTCACCCCCAATAATCAGGTAGACTTTCCTCAATAGATCTGTGGCTAAGTGGCTAGTGGAACAAGACAATCAAAGCTCTGGGAGCCTAAGAAAGTTTATTGCCACTGATTTAAGAATCCTCATTGCTTTGCCAAAGAGCAATGGGAGCCCTGAGGCCTAGAAGTTTCTGGATTTGCCCAAGTCCATCTGCCCTAATAAAAGAAAGGATCAATTTGACCTAACTGTTTGCCATTTTCTTACTTAAAGGAGCTATTGCTGCAGGTGGGTCAGGAGAGGTCTGCTGTGCCATGTGGATTACCTCTGGGGCCAGGGATCAAACTTGTACTGACGTGGCTGATGCTGGCTTGCAGTGCTGCATCCTAACCTGTTGCCCTCTAGAGGGCCTGTTTTCTTCTTTATTACCTAAGACATTGTATGGTAAAGTGGTTGTGTCTAGTTTTAGGCTTATCTTTGAATATGTTCTCTCTATGTGAGAAGCTCATCTTTATTCCCAGAGTAAAGATTAGGTATTTCCTATCTTACCTTCTCTCTTCTTTATGCCCTGAGTTCTTAAACAAAGAATAAAGATTGCTCCTCTGCTTCATTTTTTGAGACTCTATAGTCATGTAAATTACTATCTCTACATTATTAAATTGTACCCTCTTATCTTCCTAATTGGTCTAATGTTCATTTGTTCATTTGCCCAGCCTCAGAAGATACTGTGTGGGAGAATTTCCCCCATACATGGTGGATCTTTTGTTAGCAAATGGTTTTATTTTCTTCATGCAAGGTATTTTGCTAAAATGCAGATACTTCTCTGTAGATTTAGTGTGGCACCTGAGATTCTACATTTGTTAACAAGCTTCTAGGTGGCTTGCTTTGGCGGCACAAATATTCTGCCAATCATTAAGTGTTGAGGTGCCCATGCTCCAAGGACAATAGTTTTAATAAATGCAAGTAGGAAAAAAATCATGATTTAGGTTTCCTCCAACTAAATTAAAGTTAGCTTTTGAAGCCACATTTCTATTCAGTCATTTGCAATTTAAAATTCAGTCTCTTTTAGGAGAGGAAGAAACAATTTTTGTTCTACTCTTCTGAGTTCTACCATGGAATCTTCCTATAACAAAAGACAGATTTAGAAAAGAAAAAAAAGGAACAAAAGTTTATTAACATATATTTTATTGGAGATAGCCAGGGGAAAACAAGTAACTCTTAGAAGTGACTTCAAATTCAGGATTAAATAACATCTCAACTAAAGACAAAAAATGAGAAGAGTTAGAGGAAGAGCGGTCGGGGTTACCAAGGAAAGTGTGTTAGACAAGAATAAGGTTTGTCATGTTCACTTAAGTCAACTCTGTCTCTATTAATGAGTTTCTCTTGATTTAGTCATCTTTCTCTTCCTTACAGAAAGAGAAATACCTTTACAAATATGAATTGTCTTTATAAATGTAAATTTCCTTTCAAGAAGGTAACTCCTCCAAAAAAATTTGCAAGCTTCTCCTGTGACTAGTTCCTCAAAGCAATCAGTTCCTCAATCCAACAGGCATATTTCAGGATGGCATTTTCAACCACTCTTCAGTAAAAAAAAAATGAATCAAAAGTTTAGCTCTCATATTCTTTCTCTTTATCAAGGTGGTTTTACTTCTGAGATGCAGAGGAAATTAATGTGTCTTTAGTATTTTTTTCATGTACTTTATCTGTACCCTGATGATTTCTGCTGATTTGGTTTATCTCTAGTGTTCTCATCAGCTTGAGTTTGTGCTTTTGAGGTTATGGTCCATGCATGAGGAAAATTCCCCAAACATCTGCATTCTTCTGAGGCTGGATAAATGAGCCAATAAGCACCAGGCAGATTAAAAAGAGAAAAGGCAAAAAATTAATAACATGTATATGGAAAATTTACATGGTTGCAAATTCTCAAGAATACTGAATTGGATCAGGGATATTACACTGTTTTTAAGGACCCAGAGCATGAAGGAGCGCCAAGGGAAGATTTCACAAACCAGATAAGAAGGGGGTGATCTCATCACCACTTTGAGAATTAAGGTGAGATTTTCAGGTAGAAAGGACACATTTTCTGATAAAAAAAAAAAGAAAGAAAGAAAAACACTTGGATAAAACCCTTTAAAGTATATGTATACATATACTTTATACATATGTGAAAAAGATATGTATACATATACTTTAAAGGGTTTTATCCAAGAGTTTTATATATATATATATATATACATACACATATATATATATACACACATATCTTTTTATATTTAAAGATTTATTAATTTATTTATACAGAACTGGGGTACAAGCCAGAGCTGCAGGAATGGTGAGAGGTTTCACTAGAGACAGAGGGGGAAGTAGAACAGACAGATCAACGAAATACACTGGGTCACCTTTGGGGCTAGGAGTCAAACTCACACTGAAACGGCTGTGACCAGCTTGCAGTTCTGTGTACTAACCCATTGTGCTACCAGGGAGCGCCCTAATGTATATATTTTTATAGCCACCAGACCCAAGAACTAGCAGCCTCCTCAAATATCTTCTATCCACATGTCTCTCACCCATGCCTTTCCTCCTTTGTTCTCCTCTAATAAATATCCACATCATTTCTTCTCTCTTCCCTGGGACCCCTCCCATTTAGGAAGTCCAGCTGATGGCAGTTGGGAGTTGTAGTCCAAGGCCTCTAAAATGTGGGAAACATGGATGTTGAGGCAGGAAATTGACACCTGTTTCTACAATCACTGCTCTGTACAATCCTCCTCCCTTCAGAGTAACATTGTCTGTCACATCCTTAGAATTACTTAGGATAAGGTTGTGATTGAGGCCCTTGAAACAACATTCACTTGGACACAGGGAGCCTTATTTATTTAAATTGTTGCTATTTCATTCATCATGGAGTTTTTTAGTCAGAAAAATTTTAGTCAATTTTTATTATTATAAAGAATTTTGCCAAACTATCACTTATTATCATTATTGTATCCCTGGTACTCACTTTCATTTTACATTCAATGTGAGTGCCTTGCTTAATTCACTCTGTCCCAGTCATATAACCTCTTCCAGTTTTCATTCCTCCCCCAAGTCAATGAACTATAACCCCACTTCAGTGGTAACTAGCACTTAAATTATCATACATCATCATTACTTACACTTTATTATGGATGATCTTACCACTTTCTCTGGAAAGTGTTTTTTTTTTTTTTTATTCTCAAATACCTTTTTCTCTTTTAGAAAATGAAGAAGAAAAAAATAAAAAATCTTCAGTCCTTGTGAATTTAATGTATTGAAATTCATGAGTGTTATTTTGTTTCTTGAGTTTTAAAAAATGTATTTGGCAATTCAGAAACTTTGATGTAATGTCATTACCGTTATTATTTGTTTGCCACTAGCATCCACTCTTTATAGCGTATAGTCAATGGGGAGCTCTTTCAAGGCTCTTCTAAACTGAAAAGCAATCAAATAAGCACTTTTCTATTAGTAATAGAAAAGTGAGTGTATTAATAATATGTATACCTCCTGTACACTTGGGAAAAACCCAATAAGACTGAATATTTCTCCAAAATGCCTTCAGTTACTACTTTCTGTATCTTTTTTTAAAGATCTATTTATTTATGCATCTTTTAAAAAAGATTTATTTATTTATATAAACAGAACTGGGGTACATATCAGAGGTGCAGGGATGGTGAGAGGATTCACCAGAGACAGAGTGGGGAGTAGAACAGGCAGATCAATGAAGTGCAGTGCTGAGGGGAGCAGCAGGTTGGTCACCTCAGGGTTGGGGATCGAACTCAAGCTGAAGTGGCTTTAGCTTCTTAGTGCTTTGTTTTAACCCGCTGTGCCACCAGGGAAGGCCCCTTCTGTAGCTTTTACTAGAAACAAAAGATGTATATACATATATGTATATGTATGTATGTGTGTGTATATATATATAGTATACACACGCACACTTATATATATATGGGTATATATGTGTGAGTTGGGGTGATTAGGTCTGTTGTGACAAGTCATTAGGGAGGTCAAAGATTTATAAAAGCATAGCTGAATTCAGCTCATGGGTAACAGTTTATAATAGTTCACTCACATAAAACAAGTGACGGGAGATTGCCTTTACACCAGTAATGTCTCTTTCGAAAGTAAAAAACTTCACCTAGTCTTTAGATCCCCTTTTATGACACAAATCCGAGGTCAAGATCCATATTTTAAGGGTGGAATATATATTGCTCCCCTATAACATATAAAACAGTGATTTTTATCCAGTGAGGAAACATACTTAGTTTGTCAACCTATTACCTTATTATAATTTAAAATAGTAATGAAGATAAGGTTTCTTATAAGTAGAACAGTGAGTATTTGGCTTATTACCAGCTCCTCCTGTGGAGATGATCAGATTTTATAATGTAGTTTTGTCAAAGACAGTGGGTAAGGAAATATCATGTTGATTATAAACTCCTCTGAAGGTAAGGTTTATGTTTCAGATGTTTTGGCAGATAAGGGAGAGTTAACACATTTGATAAATAAGTATAGAATCATAGTTCACATTTTAATGGTGTTATTTTTCCTACTTACTATACTTAACAGATCAAAAAAATCATCAGAATAAGAGAAAATAAATAATGAGACTGTTTTCTCCAACTACTTCATGCAAAATCAAAAGCCATAGTTATGAAAAATGTTTAAATAAAAAAAATTTTTGTGACATTTGAATTCAGATCTCATTTTGAAATTTAGAAACAATGAAGTAGAATGGAAATGGGAGGAAAGGGAACAGAAAGCCAGGTAGAGGGGGAAATAAAAACCATTTTGAACTGATTTAGGAAAGAGGTAATACACAGGGAGCATAAAGATCCTGCTGCACATGGAATAATTTAATACCGTTACCGAGGAAGGAAGAGCCACATCCAGTCTGCAGTAGATGGTGGGAGGTAAAACTACTCTGGGAGGTATAAGGTTAAAGAAATAACTGCATGAGGCAGAGTAACAACTGACCTCTTGCTCATTGAAAGAAATCAGCATGAAGGAGGATTGGAGAGTGTCCTGAATTTCACACTATGTTCTTCAAATAGCAGTAGCTTATTTTTATGAGAGCCCTGAGACATACTTTCAATGATCATTTATCCAGACAGTTGAATTTTTTAATGAAATAACATTACTCCTTTGGGAAATGGATTTGAGGTCAGTGAACAATCAGGCCTACTGGCCACTCCCACTGAGACATGTTCCTTGAGCTAGAGCTGGCACTTGGCACAGAAATAAAGCAATTCCACTTACATCATGATGAGGTAAGTTAGGGATGGTGTGTCCTATGGATCCCTTTAAGATATTTCTTTGTAAGTCCACCACTCCCACCTTTACACTTTTCAAAGAATGTGAAATAAAATTATAGAAATAATGACAATGATGGTGAGGAGGGCATTTGTTTTATTTATAGATTTTAATGTCATATTAATGGAGAAAAGCACACTTCACTATATTTATTGCATGAGACTAATTCCAGGCATGATTTTTCTTGCTTTTCTATCGTAAACATTTTTACATTTTCCAATGTTAAAAAGACACCATGGACCCCAAATGAAGTCATTTAGGCAAAGACCCACCAAGAGCTAACTGCAGTAAAACCACCAGCCTGGAATGGGGTAATCTGCATGAGAAGAGCCCTTGCCTTCCCCAACGAAGGTGGCTTTGCTTGTGATAATCTTCCCTTTCTTTGGCCTGTAACCTTATTCCACTCTCTTTCCCACTCTAAAATCCTTCCTTTTTGTGCAGTTCCTCGCAGAGACTTTCTACTTGTTAGATGGGATGCAGCGTGACTTATAAATCATGAAGTCAATGAGATTGCTACACTTTTCTGATATAAAGGCAGGCATATACATATTATATATTTACGTAATGACATGTTATTAAATGACTCAAAACACCCCCCCCCAAACACGTCCATACCCACTATCTTTATTTCTACCTTAATGTGATGAATGAATTGCGCATCCGACAGTAGATGGCGCTATTATTTCAAAGACTGTACCGTACCAAAGGCTTCTCCAGAAACAAGTGTGAGCAACGTGTGGGGATTTGACAGAGTTTTCTGGTTTACAAAGATTATGGAGTGGGAAGTTGTTTATTCCTAGAGACCTGATCTGTCCCTTTGGGGATAAAATACAATAAAAACTTCTCTTGGTAATTAATAATTCCTGGCTTCCTAGAAAAGAAAAAAAAAATATATCCACATTTAATTTTCTCCTTTGAAGCAGCAAGAGTTCCAGATGCTGTTGCTCATACTGACTGCCATTACAGACAGAAAGCAATTCACAAGAACTCAGCAATGCAGAATATATTAAAATGTAAAACACATGAATGGGAAGTTTCCTTAAAATCTTTGAAAAAAGATTTTTCTAATATAAAGCAATTTATATGTAAAATATCTGTAATCACAAAAGCACCTTAAATACAATATTCAAATGCAAGCAATAAAACCCTGTATCTGACAATGATAAATCAACATATTAAAAGCTTGCTTCTACTGGCAGCAGATGCTGTTTGAAAGAGAATTGGAAACAGATGCAGACCATGAGGGGGTTCAAACAGTGGTGACATGGGCAAGGGCTGAAGGATGCCCAAACTACACGGTCGGATCATGGAACCTGTAGTTAAAGCACAATTGCTGTCGGAGTTCCTAAAGAGCAAAACTACAAGCTGTCTCTTTAAAAGCCCATTACTCAAACTTAATGACCATGGATGGGAACCCTTTAACTGTCTCAGTAGCAGTGGTTTAGGGTAGTCCTTTTTTCATGCCCACACAGAACATATGGTGATAGGCTGTCTTAAGGTGATCTACAGTCTTTCCCTAAATTTGCGACTCAGAACACACCTCAATATAAAGAAAAAATATTCAGAGTTGGTGGTATTGTGAATTGCAAACACTGATGTTTGAAATATATTTTCAAACATACATTTAGAAGCTCTTTCAAACTGTGTTTTAAACAGTGTATCTTCTAATCCTGGAGCTAAGAACATTTTAATTAGAAATAAGGTCTTAAGTTGTTGGTTAACAATTCTATTTGTGTTCTTGCTCCATCAGCACTGTTAATGTCTTATGTCCATTTTATGCCTCCTAATCTTGACTACTCTAGAATTGCAAAAGCATTGTAAAATATAAGTAGTTTGCAGGTTTTAGTACCTTCTTAAGAGAACAGCTGCTAAAACTGCTTTTATTTCATAAAATTTTTATCTATATACATGGGAGTTTAAATCCTATCATTGAGAGATTTTGTCTAAGTTCCTTTTTCTTGAATCCGGAAGATAACCTTGATGAGTAGAACGCAGAGGGAAGGATGCTGCCTGGCTTTTACTTCAAGACAAAAATCAGAAGAAGCCTTGAAATTTGTGCTTGTCCTCTCGGAATGCTCACACTGCTTTCTATAAGACCTATGTGCTATGTTCTAAGAATTCTTAGTTACTCAAAGAGGTCATGTCTTGATTAGAAAGAATCTCTGGTCCTTAGTGCCACATGAAACCAGTCTTTCCAGTCATTCATATTGGGTGAAAAAGTTCCAAATAATTCCAACCCTCAGATGTTGCATTGCTGTGGCCATTCAGATCCTTCCTGTTGAGTTCCCCCTGTGCCCTTTCAAAGTACACTCACAACCGCATCACTAAACATAAGTTGTGCCTTGGCTAGTTGCTCAGCAACGGGTATAGTTGGTGCAAATTGCAATAACATTACTAATGCAAAAGACAAAGATCGTTTTAACTGCAGGTGTGTTAGGCAAGGTTTAAGTATTTTTTTAAAAATTGACTTGCAGGTGTGAAAGAAAAGATATGCTGAACAGTTAAGTCTCCTATCTGTTTTGTTATTTGGACATTCTCCCCTTCTATCCAACCTAGATAGAATTTTATATACCCCAATGCATCATTCCAAAGTCTGGCCTAGCTCCCAAATACCATCATACCTGCCTTTAGCTTCTAGTCTGTGCTCCCCAGATAACTACTGGCCTTTACTCTGTGTTACCTACAGATGCACATTCACTTATAACTAGTGCTGAAGTTGTTTATTAATTGTATGAATTTCAAGAAAAAAAGAAGAGTTAGAAACATTCCTTGGGTCGTTTTCAAACCACATATCTATTCTGCAAAATTCTCCCCAAGCCCAAACATCCCCTTGAGAATCATTGCTTTGGTTTTCCAGCATTGCTGATGAGTTTAATGGCTCTCCTTAAATATAATGATGAGCATAATGTTTATATCATTTGCATTATAGCAATCATGGCTTAAATACTGTAGTGAGATTTACTTCTGTTAATAATTTATTTTCAGATGGCTGTTCGTATATAAATGTTAGATACACTATTTTTAGGACAGAAGATAAGAATACTTGTTATACATCTTGACTTTTACTGAAATGAATGAATTTCTACATATGTTGTTGTTTCAGTCTGATTATTTCCTACATTATGTCCAGTTCTAATGGACATAAGATAGATGATAGATAGGTATCAAATGTAGAATCACCTCTTTAACATTTATTTTCAATTACAGTCTAACAAACACATTCATGATGCATTTCAGAAACCAATAAATGAATCTGATAAAAAGTCACGACCCCCCTATAGTTAGTAATATTTTACCCAATTTTCCTGTTCAAGATGTATTATCACTTGGCTTGCTAACACTCATTAATTTTAGAAAAATATATATGTGGCTTTCAAAGAGTAGCATAGTATATTAATACTTAAAATTCTGTCTTTTCACTTTCTCATCCACTTATTTTATCATTTACACAAATTCCTATGCAAAAATAGGTTTTCTATATTTCTATCTGTTAGCAACACAGTGAAGCACTAGAGCAGTCTCAGTTCAATGAAGACAAAAGACAAAAATCTTTTGGACTCATGATGTGTTTAAGGCAACATTTAAATATTTCTGAAAATTTTACTTTGTTGAACTTGTGAAATAGGAGATATACAGA
This sequence comes from Condylura cristata, assembly GCF_000260355.1. Classification (NCBI taxonomy): domain Eukaryota; kingdom Metazoa; phylum Chordata; class Mammalia; order Eulipotyphla; family Talpidae; genus Condylura; species Condylura cristata. Next base: position 69,925,446 of record NW_004567103.1, on the reverse strand, counting down.
ACAGTTATGAAGATGCCTGCAGTTAGGCTGTGGCAATAGACAAAATGTTCATTAGTAGAACATATAAAAATAAAAGGAAAGGAAAGGAGGAGTTTTGGAGTAGCAGATATAAGAGCTTTCTGTGATCCTTATGGGAGTCATAAAGATGGATGGCGATGTGAGTTTTCTGTAGAAGAGAGGTGGGACTTGTCTGGGAACACAAAGGGCCCAGTAGGCCGTTACTATTAGTCATTTGTTGGAGCAGAATGAAGATGCAAGCATGCTAGATGTTATACATAAAACGAAGGAATTTTGGTTACTTTGTGATAACAGACAGAAGAGCTGACTGGGTACAGAGCCATAATTACAAATGATGGCTGAAGGAAGAAATGATTTTAACTATATAAATTTGAGTCTGTAGAGGAAGCATTTATAATTCTCTTGGTTTCATTCTTCAAATCATCAACCCCTGACTACAAATAGGGGAAAAGAGGTTATAGCTTCCTTAGAACATGAAAGACCTCGGAAAATGGAAAAAAGAGCAAAAAAAGAGGTGGAGAGGAAAATTGACATAGAGTTTTTAACTCCTTTGAAAATGACTGTATTGGGAATTGTTATTAAACTTACCATTAGGAAGACTAAAACTACTTGGACAAATGGAAACATGATTCTGGTCTTAAAGTACATAAAAGATTTTAGTATAATTTACCAAAAAGTGATTATTCCCTAAGCCCTCTTTCAACTTAATACTGAACTAAGACAACACAGAGAGTCCTACTTAGTGTCAGCTAACTCCTGCATTACTTATAGCTACATGCTAATTTGCAAGGCCTCCAGAATACCAATAAAAAGAACCCACTTCACAAAAACAGGGAGTCTGGTCCTTGTGGAAAGAAAATGAGTACACTTGCTCAGTCCCCTATAACTAGTATTGATATAAAATGGTTTTATGACAGTCTTTATGATGGGTAGGCCTCCCTAAATTATTCAGGATCGCCCCCCTCTCCCAAAGGTTCATGATAGTTCTCTTCTAAAAATACCTCATTGATGTGCAGATTATTTTGCCCTAAACTATATGAAAGTCAAGCAGTTTCATGGAACTTACAATTTCCTTAATTACCTAAAAAAAGAAAAGTGTGTATCTTATCCAGAATTAGGGTAAATAACAGAAATAACCTTTCTGTTTGAGTAAATTATATATGTGGCAGGGCAAACATCTAATTTCTGCTCTAAAATTAGACTAAGGTGTTATCAATCACCCTCTCCTTATTATGTGACTCCCCCCCATCTCTCTCCTTGAAGTCCTGGGTCACATGCATTCCTTAGCTCAGAATATATAACCCATTCTGCCTCCCTGACTTTGAAATTTATTTCTATGTAGATTCTTCAACTTGTACTTCAGCATATATTTACAACCATTTTCAAACTTTAAGATTAGTTTTAAATGTATAAGTAGCATTCTTTTTTAATATATAAATTATATCCAATGATTAGGCAATTTTTTTGTTAGACTAAAATGTGTCAAGGATATAGAATATGAAAATATTTTACATCTATAGTAGTTAAATTTAACTCTTTGAAACTTCCATACCAGCATCACAAAATCAAGCTATTTGAAAAAATAATGTATGATGAACTAGTAATTGTGGAAAAATAAGCTTCCAGGTGGAGATTAATTACAGTCACTTTTTTTTAAAGGATTTATTTATGCATACCGAACTGGGGTACAGGCCAGAGGTTCAGGAGTGGCGAGAGGATTCACCAGAGCAAGTGGGAAGCAGAACAGGCAGATAGACAAGTACACTGCTGAGGGGAGTAATGGGCAAGACAGGAGAGGTCTGCTGTGCCTGTGGATCACCTCCAGGGCTGGGTGAAACTGAGCCCTCACTGAAGCTTCTGTGGCTAGCTTGTAGTGCTGTGCTCAAAGTTGCCTCCTCACAGGGAGGGCCTAATTGTAGTGATTCTTAACATGCTTTTAAAATAACAACTATTCCATTGAGGCCTAATTCTTCAATGGATCTCTCTTACCTTAACAAGTAACCATTTTCTACTGTTCAAAATGTTAGCCAGACTTTTAAAAAATTTATTCAATTTTGTTCAACCAAATATGCCCTACAGTCAGAGGTGTGTAAATGTCAACAAGAGATTTAAATAGGTCTTGAAAGATAAAGAAGGTATGATTGTTAAAGAATTCTAAGAAGGGCTAAAGGAATAAAGTCAAATGAGAACATAATACAGATGAAATCAGTGATGCAAGAAAATAAATACTGATAAGGACAGAAGCCAAAGAATGTGATGACTGAAGTCAGGTTGAGAAGTATTTTGGTAATCTGATAAGAAACAATCCAAATGCAGGCTAAATCCATTATATTTCATTCTCTGTGTAATAAGACAAATGTAGCTATTTGATAAAAGAAAATTTGAACCGCACTCATTTGGAAGAAAAGCATGATGGTGATATGAATAATAGATTATAGAAAATAAGAGACTAGAAGTAAATATACCAACTAGGAAGCTATTATGATAGCCCTGGAACATAGTTCAATACTACTGAATCAGCAACATTAGGTAGTAGTGAGATCCTGCAAACAAGGAGTGTGGCTATGATGTAAGTGACTGGACTTGGGAAGTGAGAAAAGCTGATGGCAGCTCAAAACTGAGTAGAGGGGAGAGGCTGCATTAGAAAGGATGTCTTAGAGTCACTCTGGGTTGTGGAGCTAATGACAGGGTGATGCTGAGATATTTAGTAACAAACTAGGAAATAAGACTTGATGATACGGGATTGGATAAGGAATAATAGATGTAAGAATGAATGATGAAACACTGAAGATAGATGAGATGTTAAAAGACGTTGTTAAAGTAATACAGGTCAAGCTGTATTTAAATGGTGGATCAATTTATACTTAAGGAGCAATTAGAAGATACAATATTTACAAATTAAGACAGCATGCACAAGAGAATTCATAAAAACAGGGAAAAAGTGAGATGAATATGTGTATTAAGAAAGAATAATTAAAGGTCTTTTTAAAAATACTTTTATGAAATAAAGCCATGAGTATAGCAATTAAGTCAATAGTTATCTTTGAGAGACATTACAGTTGGTTAGAAGCATAGGAAAGGAGACTGGATGACATGGAGGAGATATTGTGCAAATGTTGTGGAACAGAGACTCTGCTTGAAATGCTACCAATAAGCAAGTGTCAGGGAAAAAAAAAATATCATGGAGAAGTCACTTTCCAAATGTTTTGTCTTAGACCGAAGGAGTAAGGGACATATGGGATAAAAAGGGTAGTGAAATGAAAAAAAGGAAGATAACTTTGTAGGAAAACATCAGGGAAAATATAAGAAATTGGCAAATAAATGCAAATGAAGAGGACTTGTCAATGGGAGGCATGGAATGTTTAAAAATGATATGTTTAAAAATACAGAAACATTTTCAAAATAAATGAAATATATTGAAGGAATTTATGTTAAATACCTTTAATTAATGCTATTTGGGGAGAACCACAATGATAGAAATTAGATGGGAGATAAAGAAGAATAGAAAATGTTTAAAATTCCCATTAGGAAAATGGAATGGGCTTAATTTGAGATAAATACTAAATTGGTTCACAGCAGGGCTGCCCAGCAGAGGCCATTTATTATATAAATCATAATCATTCTATAATTTTCCTCTCACTTCATCCTATGAGTAGATAACGGGAAAAAGTACACAATGAAGCTAATGATACAATCTCATTTGAAAGGTAAAAACTGGTGATACAAAAACTGACTAATTTTTTTTATAGATCCCAGTTGCAACATTTGGATTATAAACAGATGAAAAGTTGAAAGCAACACATTACATATATTTCATAGGATACACATGCTGTATCTACAAATTGTGTATACTTTTGTTAACACTAAAGTGCTCTTTGTCTTATTGTTGTACCAGTTAAAGGGTGAGTTTTTTTTTTTAGACTATATTTTTCATTTGAGACTATATTTTTTTGTTACCAGATTTTAAGGATTATTGTCTTGTTAGTATTGGAAAATCCTAAGATCTGCAACTGCAGGTGAAACACTGTGATAATTTAAAAATGCTTCATTTTGTATCTTGGTATGGTTCCTTGCATACAAAGGAAGCATAGGGTACAAGTGTGACGAGCCAGGATCAGGAGTTCAGTCTCCATGTGTTTGAGTCCAAGATTTCCTAGTTTTTAGCTGGGTGCCTATGGCAAGACATTAAAACAGTCTGTTTTCTTGTCTGCAAAATAGGGATCAAAAAGTACCAAATTCCTAAGAAGTTGTAATAACAAGTAAAAAGCCCCGTTGATTTGAGCAATTTGTGATCTACAGTAAGTAATAAATAAGAATTGGTTGGTATTGAAGATAATACTATCATTTATGATGTGGGAATCATAACTTCAAATCATATCTTGCAACATTCTGTTGAGACCTTTTATCTTCAAATCTTTTAACTTTATTTCCAGTTAGTGTGAGTTTCACTAGTTTTTCACAATTTTTATTCATAATTTTATTCACCTCTGGAACCAGGTCTTAAAACAATACCAATTATATCTTGGGCTTTAAATAAATACCTCTGAAAAAAAGATACAATTTTAGTATTTGATAATGAAAGAAGGAATACAATTGACTCAACATGCTTCTCACTTATGTACTTCCTTTGTTAAGAGGTATAGAAAAAGGTTTATTCTAATCACAAATAGTTAAATAGTGGGCTTATCAGACAAAAGTGGATATTTAAAATAATAAAAAAGAGGAAGCTATTTTAATTGTCTGAAAAAAATTTCATATATAGCTTGCTTACACTCATCTTGTTAATATAGAAGAACATGCTACTTTTCCTCCCATGGGAGGTCATATGTATAAATGAAGAGGATGCAGAGATAATTCTAATGGCAGAAAACAAATCTCTGAAGCGTCTGTGTTGCTATGGCTACCTAGAAATCACCAATGAGTCATTTTACACATGATTGTCATTTATGTCAATAGCAAGTAAAATGTTTTTAAATCTTAACACAATATTTACACTGACATTTTTTTTCCATTTTTCCTCTATTTGCCAAGGAGAAATACTTGCCATAGTTGGAATCAGTCAGGAGAAGAATAAAAAGGCATGGTGTAAAATGTCAGTGATGTAGATTGATGCCTATTGTGATAATTATATTCTGCCTATCTAAAGTTTTCATGACTATTTGAAGTGGAAAATTATGCTTCCCTTATTCAAAAATTGAGTAATAGGGCTCTGTAACATTATATTGTTGTTAGTTTCATTCATCACTAAAAAAAAACCTCCACTACAATTGGCTAAAAAACATTAACATTTTTTCCCAGCACATCAAAATTCACCTAGGCAACAGACATAGGACAGTTATCATAGTGCAGGTTGTTCCATTGCCTTCAAATTTTGTATTATTTTATTCCTTTCCCCTTGAGTTGTTTAAGAAGCAAGCAATCATTTTACTAGAGAAAGTTCATTGGAGGAAGACAAAGTCAGACAGAAGGATCAATATTCCAGATGGCAAAGAACTCAGTCATGTAAATCTCATCAAAATATATCAACATCATCAAATCAGCCATTGTAATCAACCTTAGGCACACTTTTACCAGATGTATCTTTGGCTCCATGATATGCTACTGCCTTAAGTCACCATTACTGTTCCCAAACCCATCATTGCTACCTGGTATTTTCAGGTGAAATTTGAATAGTATTTGAAGAAAGGAAAGAGAAAATGCATTAAGATTTTAAATGAAGTGATTTTATAATCAAATTGATATTTCAAAGAAAATGACTCATGTCCTCAAACATAAAGACAAAATTCTGGAAAGATATTCCATCTGTACTCATTAATTAGTCAGAAGAAACTGAATCTTTTAAAAAATATCTTATTCAGATAAGATTTTTTCACAACACTATGTGATTCGGAAGCACTGGATTACATCTGTTCAAACTATGCCACCACACCACACACCACACCATGTCCACGGGGCCCTCTCCAGAACTCTCTCCAGCATTTGGAACCTGGCGTGACTAAAGATGGTGTGATACACAGAGAAATTCTTAGTCAACTGGATAAAAAAAAAAAAAAAAAAGGAGGGTCCCCTCTGGTGGCACAGTGGGTTAAAGCACAGCACTGAGAAGCTAAAGCCACTTCGGCATGAGTTCGATTCCCACCTGCCCCGGAGGTGACCACGTGGCATGGTAGACCTCTCCTGACCGCCTGCTGCTCCCCTCAGCAGTGTACTTCATCGATCTGCCTGTTCTGCTCTCTGCTCTGTCTCTGGTGAATCCTCTCGCTGCCCCTGAGCCTCTGAGCTCACCCTAGTTCTGTATGCACAAATAAATAAATCTTTATTTTTATTTTTAAATTTTATAACAGTTTATTTTTACATCATTTGTACATTTTTTTTTCCATCTCAGTTGTAATCCCCACGGGGTTTCCCATCACCAAGTCACCCGTGTGCCATCACCATAATCCCGTGAACTTCCCCAGTGCACTTCCCTGACCCCCCCCCCAACCCTGTTTTTGATCCCATTCCCCACTCCACCCGCGCAAAATGTCTCTGGTATATGGACAAATGATTAAATCTTACCAAAAAAAAAAAAAAAAAAAAAAAAAAAAGGTTTTTTTTTTTTTTTTTTTAAAAAAAAAAAAAAAAAAAAAAAAAAAAAAAAAAAAAAAAAAGTTTTTTTTTTTTTTTTTTTTAAAAAGAAAGAAAAGTAAAGATGCAACTAGGTAAAGGCACATGGGAATAAACTGAAAGAATTCTCTCCATCCTTAAATAAGGATTTTAAATCGTGAACAAGCTTTTAATAGGAAGGAAACCAACTCACCTCTAAGAGTTCACATGCAGAAACTTTCTCTGCTTCTTAATACTGATTACATATTAACACCTCCCAAAAAACATAAGAAATGACTAATATCCTAATTTTGATATTACAGAGCCCAATTTAATTGCTTTAGAATGGAGTCAACTTTGATTTCTTTTGCAGGGTGTTGTTCATGTAGATTATGGGGTGGAAAACTTTGTTTTACATACTGGTATCTCTTACTCTCTCCACTTGTCACCTAATACCTGTATAACTAAATAAACTCCATCCTACTTTTGCAGAAAAGTAATTCATAAAAAAAGAGCAGGAGTCAGTGTTTAATCTTCCATTACAATCTAATAGGTGACACCATAAGTCATGTCTTATCATGACCTGACCTATGCAGACTCACAGTGTGTTCTATCTCCTGCTTCCTATTCTAACCACCTTTCTTTCTCCTTCCTCCTTCCCAAAGTGCTCCTATATTGTTGCTCCACTTTCATGGTTCCTCCGACTGGATTTTCTCTCTTGACCATGTACAGTGGCATTGGCTAACTTGTTTTTCCACCTGCTTGGCTCCTCATTTCTTTTTTGTGAAAGTTTTGACATATGTAATTTTGACCCATCAGTTCTTCATTTAATCATTTACTATAAGGAATGAATATTCCATGCACCGTAGATCAGTAGAAGAAGACTTTAATTCAGTGTAGCATTTCTCCTAATGTGTTCTTCATGCTTTGAGAGGGATAAAAAAATCGTGATGAAATAAGTTTGTTAAAATCTGCATCTTTTGTCTCTTAATTCAAATAATTCATGTATTTGTTAGCATTTAGACACTGAAAATTCTTTAAATTATTGTCTATACTTTATAGATAGGGAAACTTATGATCAGAGAACTTAGGGCGTGGATCCAAAATAACCCAGTTAAAATATTGAGAATCTGGAAATCAAAATTCTGTCCAATTCCAGACATCTTTCTTAACTACTATGGTAAATCACCTGCTGTCTGACTATTAGAAGCACAGAAGGAAGTTTTACAGTAAGGAGATGGGAGAGTCTCTCTAACTGCATAGCTATCTGGATCACTTCCTTTATCCATAATAGCACTTCACCTTATTTTAAATAGTAATAATTTTTACTCTTATTTGTGCATGAAATAGGTTATTGGCAATAAAGTGAAATTAAATTAAAAGTAAGTTAGGCCATTTTATCCTCATGTTATAGGTAGACATTAAAGTTGATTGTAAGCTTTTCAGCAGGTAATGCAAAAAGGGAAATATATTTCATTGCATGATTCCATAGTATCCAAAACATAAAAACAAACAAGTGAATGAAACAAGAAAAATCTAGTAGATATTGAGCAAAAAGATGTGTTTCCCCAGGATATTCATAATTAATGCTGTGAGCAATATCCTCAGAGTGTACATTTTTCATGTTTTACTGGGTTGTATCTTATCACATTTTTCAACATAGATCTAGAGCAAAGTATCAAAGCAGGGTTCAGCTGTAACTTCTCACCCAGATTGCGTGGTGGTGGTGTGGAGGTGGGAACATGGGTATTAAAGCAACAGCATGAAATCTAGGTGTACTGCTCCCTGTTGGTCTATATTAAGCTCAAGGACGGGCCATTTTAGATGACTGTAGTACTGTAGCACACTCACATAAGTCTATATAAATGTGATTATTCTCAAGCCAGTAAGGTCTTTGATACATACTGACCAGCAGTGAATTCTAGGTTATACCACTGGCATCTACCTGGACAATCTTTTATCTAACAGGCAAAATATGATCATCATGCATCTGTCTTCTTGAAAATTTCTGTAAGTTATCTTCTAAAGCTCTCCTTTGACCTACCCTTTCTATATTATATAATGAAAAACTTTTTTCTTTCCCAGTAATCTTTCCTGAGGAAACTAGACAGCTCTAAAATATTATCAGCCTGAAACTGTCATTTCAAGCTACTTTTATAGAGTCTTTGTCTTTTCTCCTTATTTGTTTTCGTGCCAAAAAGTAGAAAGGGGTTAGGTAGTAATAAGGGAGGCTGTGGTACCATCATTAATCTCCTTCTGGAACTACTCCAAAGCCCCATCCACATCAACCTTAGAAAGAGTGCTCATCTCTTCTTTGACCATTCACCATATGGTGTGATTTGAACCACATTGTTTAGAAAGAGGGAAGATCATCTTAATTCTATCCACACATGCTGGCACACAGCTACGGGTCCTGTCCCTGGCACAAGTGGCAAGAGAACAATCATCTTCTTCCACTAGCTCTGAAACTCATTTCCATGCGTGGAATTGGTTCAACTCAGTCACTAAAATTAGGAATTATATAATTTGATGAGCTAATTTTGAGTTAAAGCAGGAAAAGATGCTCATCATAGCCATCCATCACTCTCATGGATTTGACTAAAAATGCAATTTGTGGCGATTCATGAAACTAAAATAGTTACTTTTTAATTTTTTTCTGATCATCTATGTGATGGTTCAATTCAACTAGGGCCTGTCACGCTGTGTGAGCCTTAGATGGTAGAGAGGAATTCCATTGGTGATATTTATCCTTTTTAGGTTTTGTTTTAGAAATAGTAGCCAACTTCCTATTTTATGGATATATATCAGGGACAAAACTATCTAATTTCCTAATTTCTATGTAAAAGATGACCATGATTTCTGACTTTCAATCAGTTTCATCAAATACTGAGAATAGTTATATATAGACAGGTCATTGCTTATTAACTCGTACTTTTCTCTAAGTCAATTTTTATCATAGATGCTCTAGCGACTATTAGAAGATGGAGTTGGTATACCTTCAAAATCATTTAATGCTTTTTAGGAAATGCACTTTTAGAGAACTTCAGTGTTGGATAGGCATGAAAGTGAATGAACTGGATAGAAGAGAAGGGGTGATCAAAAAGTGGTCATATTCAAATAAAATGACAGTAAGATCCAGCTTGACAGTAAGATCCAGCTTTCAGTAGTGTGTTAGGTTATTGGGTTGGGCTAATTCACTAAGGAGGTTCTGAAAGATTATATAATTATTAGATCACTTGTTTCCATATGAAGCCTCTAAAGCTGATGGCAGGATTGTGTGGAAAAGAACAGTTGTCTGGGTACATGAGGGAGTGGACTGAGATGCAACAAAAACAAGGAACAGTATACTAATAAAATCTGATGGATATTGAAAATATAATTAGCTTGTGAAATATAGAGGATTTATTTGTATGTAAAACCTGGGAGCATAAAACCTCTTAATCTAAGGTTTAAGGTGCCCTTCCATGTTAACCCCTCCTCACCCCCCAAGTCCCTGCTGCAAAACTGAAGCAGGAAGTTACTTAGGCTGCTGAACAACTTGCCTACAATAATGGTGGTGATCATCGTGACCCCCTTCTGGTTCCTGGTAAACTCAAAATGGCAAAGCTATCTCATATCCTGCTCAGCCTGCTGTAGCTCAAGCACAGAAAGTTTCTGCATGCAAACTGTAGAAAATCTTGCCATTTCTACAATTTGGGGCTCAGCATTTTGGTAGCTATCCCACTGAACCCACCGTGTGACAAATAAATCTCTCTCTCTCCACCTCTCTGAGTGCTTTCTGGTTTCTCTGAAAAACTGCCATAACAAAATCATGGCTGAGAAAGAAATGCAACTGCATCACATGCCTCTCGGCTTCATTTGCCTCCTTCGAGTGTGTTCTCCAAGTCCTTTTTAGCTCCCTCCCCACTCATCTCCACCCTTAATTAGGCAGAGGCAGGGAATGCGTAACTTCTCCTTTTAAATTACACTGTTCTAGTTTCACCTATTTACATAATTGATTAATGCTTATATAGTTTATAAAATGTATTACCAACAGCCATGCTACTATATATAATGTACTTGATATATTTCAGTACTTTGCATACAATATTTTATTAAAGTTACAATATTCCTTGATGCTAGATACTTAACCTTAATTTGCAGTGAGGTAACTATAGCTCTTTCAGGTCAAAGTTGTCAGAAACTGAAACATGACAAAATTAGAAAATCTCATCAAATTTTTTTCTGTATTCAGAACAAAAGATTTTCTAGCCTCTCCAAATTGATTCCTACCTGATGGTGGAAATCAATCTCTAATGAAATCTATTAATCACAGGGCAACCCCAACGTGAAATGGATTGACCTGACTATGGGTCCTCACCAGAGTGCTTAAAAGGGACTTATAGTGAGACTTAAATGCAGGCACATATAGATAGTTTAGTAAAGGGTTTATTCACATAACCGGGAAAATGAAGAAAGGAATTGTAACAGGGTGGACCCTGGAAAGGGGGAGGTTCCAGGTTCTCTGCCCCACCCAGAAGGAGGGTGGAGCTGAGCAGAGAAGAGAAGAATTTGAAGAGACTAAAGTGGAAGGAAGCAGGATGGCGAGCCAGAAGGAGACCTGAGGGAGGCACACGGAGAAGAGAGACCTGTGAAGAAGAGGGTCTTGTTTCTTGGTCCTAGACTAGTTGAAAAAGATATGGGTGAGAGACCCATGGGGCAGTTGACTATGGCAGCATCTATCTTCATTTTGTCTGGCCATTTCTGACCCTTTTCTATAGGTCATGGCCAGAAGGTGCTTTAGGCTGTGACAGGCTTTCAGGCCTTGCTTTGGGCCAATTTTGGGTGGACTTTTACCCACGAGGGAATGGGTAACTTTGGGTGTTTGATTTATAAACTATATTCTTTGTCTTTTCTGTATTGCTCACTAATTGTATTAATGTTCCTTTCCATTAAAGCTCTTAAATCTTGTCTTGATGCAATGGATGGCAGAATCTATTTAGAGCAGGCAGGTTTGGGGGTTCAATGCTACTCCTTTCTCCCTGCCCTATAACAGATTGACCTAGGGAGAAAGATAAATAAATTGGCAAATGCATTCTATCAATTCCACTGAGATGGAACCCCAACAGTCTGCTGAAAGCTGGTGGAAAACCAAGGCTGCCCAAGGACCACATATCTGATGATATGCCAAACCTGGCCACTTAACTTCATCCTCAGTTTCCAGTAATCCTCACTTTGGTGTTGATGTCATCATGGGATTTGTCATCCTTGGTATCTTGTATGTCTTTGGTCTGGGGTAGGGGTAGAGTCCATAAAACGTATTTGTGGAGTTTGTTTGGGACATCCTTTCCCTTCTACATTAGTAATTCTCAAAATGCGTTTTCTCAACCAGTAGTAGCTCTATCATTTATGAAATAGAAAATCAAACTCTGTTTTCCCCAGATCCGGAAAGGGATCCAGTAATAGGCTTTTAACAAGTCTGATTCTAATGCATACTAAATTTTGAGAACTGCTTTATTTACAAGTCTTTGAGAGAATAAATTGAACATATCACTAATGCCACACCTTACCTTTTTGTGTGTGAATAAGATTTCAGTAATTGGTCAGCACATTAACTGTTCTGCTATCCTTATTATAGTTAAAATCTAAGCCCCTAAGACTTCCTTGCCTTCTAGCCGGCAGGTTAGGGCAGGTTAGGAGACTTGAATGGAAAAAGGGAGAGATGGGATTGCCACAGAACCAGCAATTAAGTCTGTGATCACACCCAAGCCTCTGGACACACCCAAGGCTAATTCTTTTAGCCAATCACTGATGTCTAGAATATAAATAGAGCTTTGGATCCTTTTTCAGGGCAAAGTATCTGGCCCATCTCTGCTCTGTGCTCCTCTCAACAGACTATTTCAAGAAATCCGCTTTTTTTGTTTTCTACTTTGTCACTGATGTATGTTTTTCACCTCTTCGCTTCCAACATATCCCCCATTTTCTCCCCACAACAGTAGCAGCGTGATTTTTCTCCTGTAAGTCTAAATTTTGTATTTGCAATAAAATCATGCAGAAAGTGGTATTTGGAAAGCAGTCTCTCAACTTATTCTACCTGCATTACTGAGAGTCCAAGCTTCACAATCTTTCAAACCAGAGGTCAGGTCTTAAAGAATCACAGGTTGACTTCATCTTTTCAGAGACTCTGTCAGCTTTTTCTCACGATATTCCAGCCATTCCTTGACCTCTATTTTCAAGTTATTTTCTCTTTCATGTCTCCAAAGATTTAGATCCATTTCTGCATTTCTTTTTGTCTAACAGAAAGGTGTATCGAAGGCTACAGTTTATTTCAGCAAGGTGCCTCAGGAAATCTTAGCAGGAAAAGGTCATCATGTCATTACCTGCTATCAGATGTTGGTGTGCTGATATGAAAGTTTAGGCACTAACTTGATAAGCACTGATATTACTGGCAAACAGATAGCAGTGAACAAATTTATTCTGTGAAATAACTTCACTGAAATAGAGTTTTAAAGGTTTTGACCTGAGTGGCCAAACATTCTTAAAAATGACACTGTGCCTAGCATAGGGTGAACCATCAAAGAATGTGAATTGAGCAAATGGATGTAGGTGTGCATTTCAAGAGTCAGGAATTCAGGCTATATTCTGAGAAAAAAAAAGCACATCATATGTGCTTTGATACATACATGCTATGATAGCAGGTCTTTATCAGATGTGATCAATGTGTTGAAGTAGTGAACACATTAAAAATATAATTGCTAATAAAATATTTTATAATATAATCAGTACCCAGTACATTTTAGTATGTAATTAATGACAATTAATAATGCATTTTATATACATTGATTTTATTTACAGATGGAGGTATTGAGAATTATGTTACCTATAGTAAGTATATTCCAGGATGTCCATTTCCTATTTATAGTCACAAAGGTATAGGGATTCCTTACCTATAGATACACAGTATATTTTGAAGAATAGCTGATTTTTTTTTATTATTACAAAGTTTATTTTTACATCATTTTGCACATTTTTTTTTTCCATCTCGATTGTAATCCCCACCGGTTTCCCATCACCAAATCACCCCTGTGCCACCACATAGTCCCGTGCATTTCCCTCCCTCCCCCCCCCGTTTTTGATCCCATTCCCCACTCCACCCCCACCGAATGTCTCTGGTATATGGTTGTTCATTATTTTTGTTATTTTCTCGCCTGGTCCATTATACTCCTGCTATGAGTGAAACCATCCGGTATTTTTCTTTCTCTTTCTGGCTTATCTCACTAAGCATGATCTTTTCCAGCTCCATCCAAGTTGCTGCAAAAGACATGTGTTTCTCTTTTTTGGTTGCTGAGTAATATTCCATTGTATATATGTACCCCATCTTTCTAATCCAGTCATTACTTTTGGGCATTTGGGCTGCTTCCATGTTTTTCCAATTGTAAATAAAGCAGCAATAAACATGGGGGTACAAGTATCTTTTTCAATCAGTGTTTTTGTGTCTTTTGGGTAGATAACTAGGAGTGGGATTGCTGGGTCATAGGGAAGCTCCATGTTTAGCAGTTTGAGGAAACTTCAAACAGTTTTCCATAGTGGTTGTACTAGTTTGCATTCCCACCAGCAATGCAGGAGAGTTCCTTTTTCTCCAACAGAAAAATAGCTGATTTTTAAAAAAGATTTATTTTTTTATGCATACAGATCTGGGGTATAGGTGCAGTGAGAGGATTCATCAGAGATAAAGTGGTGAGCAGAACAGGCAGATTGATGAAGTACATTGCTGAGGGGAGCAGTGGGCAAGACAGGAGAGGTCTGCTGTGCCATGTGGGTCACCTCCCTGTAGGAGGATTGAACTTGAGCTAAAGTGGCTGCAGTTAGCCCCATAATGCTGTGCTTTAACCTGTTGTGCCACCAGGGAGGGCCCCAACTATCGGTGTTTCATTAGGAAACTATTTTAACTATATTCCTTCTTTTCTCATTTCTCTATTGCATTCTAATTCTATTAAAGTTCTTTTTTTTTAATATTTATTTGTTCATACAGAACTGGGGTACAGGCCAGAGGCTCAGGGGCGGCGAGAGGCTTTACTAGAGACAGAGTGGGGAGCAGAACAGGCAGATTGATGATGTACACTGCTGAGGGGAGCAGCGGGCGGGTCAGGAGAGGTCTGCCAAGCCATGTGGTCACCTCCTGGGCAGGTGGGAATCGAACTCATGTGGAAGTGGCTTTAGCTTCTTAATGCTGTGCTTTAACCTGCTGCACCACCAGAGAGGGCCTATTAAAGTTCTTTTTTATGAAGATATTACACATTAAGAGTATGTTTTGTCTGTATGTGGAAGACGGCAGAAACTATTTAGAGCATACAAAGTATGGGGGCCACAGTGCGCTCCTCCTCAATCTGCCCACCAACAGATCCAGCAGGAAGAACTCTATTTGGGACTTGTCTTTTTAAAAACCCACTTAGTTGTAAAAATGTAACTGGCTTAAAGGATTAGGTTTGAAATCAAGTTATGAAGACTTGCTTGGGGAACCATTTTTAAACTCATTTGGGAAGTAGGATGATCATTGATTTGCCTTACAAAAAAATTGATCTTTCTTCTTACTTACCAATTTTCTACTGACTTTCATATTTGATTTGATGGTTTCTTTAAAATTGGGGTTTTATTCTGCTAAAAAGCAACATTCACTAGTTTAGAGATCTAAATGGTTTCACAAAACAATTTATAAAGAATTCCACCTAGACACTGCAAAGTATTAAGCAGAAAGAAAGGTGTTTATAAACAGAAAGAAGAAGGCTGTCAGCAAATGTAAAGATTATTTTGGTAGAGTCATCTTCCTTCAGTGGTAGTCAGGGGAATCTTGTCACACTGATCTGGGCACTCAGTGTTGATTAATTTAAAATCACAGTTTTGGGAGAGGTTGACATAGCAATGAGATTAAATGATTACATCTTCATGGGGTCCAACATGAACTACTCAATTTTGTGACTTTTTTGAATTTTTAACAGTTTCATCATCAATAATAAAATGTTTAAGTCTTGTGTGGCATCCTGACTAACCTCAAAGAGACATAGATAATCATGGAATCCTTTTGAAATAAAGTCCTTAACATTTGCTGAGGTCCTCAAGTTTCAACCTTGAGTCCTGAAAAGAGACCAACAGATTCATGACCCTTGACCTAATCACTTGTCCAAGTTTCGTTGGCTGCTTCCTAACTGGCTTTCAGCAGCCTTAATGTACTTTTTCTTCATTACTGACCACAAATCTTTATTCAGAAACCCATACAATTGTTTCTAAAATACCATCAAAGACTAATTCTCTGGAACCTGAACTTTTTTTTTTTTTAAAGATTTATTTATTTATTTGTACAGAACTGGGGTACATGCCAGAGATGCGGAGGGTGAGAGAATTCAGCAGAGACAGAGCGGGGAGCAGGACGAAGTACACTGCTGAGGGGAGCAGCGGGACGGTCAGGAGAGGTCTGCCACGCCATGTGGTCGCCTCCGGGGCAGGCGGGAATCGAACTCATGCAGAAGTGGCTTTAGCTTCTTAGTGCAGTGCTTTAACCCGCTGCGCCACCAGGGAGGGCCTGGAACCTGAACTTTTATGGTCACATAGTACTATAAAAAATTAAGTTCACTAAAAAGTGTTACTGAACTTGGACTAAATTTTATTGCAGCACAGCTGGCTCAGTGAATATTGAATGGAAATTTGCATAGAGGAAATGGTACAACTATACCAACTTTTTTTTTTAAATAATTAAAGTTTGAAAATGTGCAGCTTATTTTAATAAAAGGAGTTTTTGTTCGACTTTTGTGGGGATTCAGTTATCAAGAGCACTTCTGTCCTTACATTGTCAATTAAATGTATGTTTATCCTTCAACACTCATAAGTCAATCTTCTGGGAAAACTTCTGTGATCACATTAGTCCACAATGATTTCTGTCTTTACTAAAAGCCAGTGCTGCTTTTTGAATCACACTGCTCATTAGTATTTATATTATTCTTCCCTGTGTTCCACCTTTTTTTCAACAGAATTCTAATCTCTTCAAAGCAGAGATCAGACATTATTTTGTTTTTCATATTCCCCCAGGAATATAGTACACATTTCTGCCATGGAACTACTCTGATGAAGGATTCACTGAATCAAGTGCCATGTTATTACTCACTTTGGTATCTAGATGACCCCTGAGCAAGGAAAAGATAGCACCCCAAAGAGGAAAGAGAGATTCATTTCTTAACACAACTGGACAAATAATTCAAGTCAATTCAGATCAATGAACATTTATTATCCAGACTGCTGCAGGCCACATTGATCTCTTCCTTCTCTGAACTTCTGAGCATTCTTGTCTCTAATACTCAACAGAATGCTTACTCATGTACTCTCTTCTGTTGCAATTTAGCCAATTTGGGTTTATTTGTCTTACTTCTCTTCTATGAGGTTGTATTAAGCTGAACTGAATGATAATTATTTACATTTAATCATTTTGATCTACACACATTTCAACCTCATATGGCTCTAACTAGAAATTTTTATTTTTACATTTTTTTAAAAAGACATTCATTTATGCATATAGAACTGGGATACAGGCGAAAGGTACAGGGAAAGTGAGAGGATTCACCAGAGACAGAGTGGGGAGAGAACAGGCAGATTGATGAGG
>NW_004567103.1:69869919-69908064 GCF_000260355.1 Condylura cristata | reverse complement strand
TAAATTGGTAGTTTTTATTTTTTTATTATATTAATTTATTTTTACATATTTTTGTGCATTTTTCCATCTCAGTCCTGAAATGTTTTTTAAGGCAAGATTTGTGTCATATTTCAGACTGCACTCTTCAGACTGAGAGCTTGGCAGGTGTTAAATACTTATTTAGTTGATGCATTATATGGCAACCCTAAGGGAAATGGGGGTGATCTAGGTTGTGAATGTTTACTTGGATGCTTAAGAACTGGGAACAAGACATAAAGCAGCATGCAAAAAGGGGATAAAAGGGTTATTTATAAGGTGAATGAGAAGATGAAGAGAAAGAGAGATTAATGGACTAACATTTCTTACCAGCAATGTCTCTGAGTTGAGATACTACTATACAGGTCAAAGCCTGAAAAGAAAAATAGTGAGTACACATATGTGTTCAGTTTTAGGCCCAGCTTGGTGACTTAATTTTGTCCCTTGTTTCCAGTGGCACTCCATTCAGGAAGTCAGGTTCAGGGCATGGTCATAGTTGGGGTTTGAGGTCTTTTTGGCAGAGATGAAGGTGGAGGTGTAAAAACTTAGTGGAGTATAGTTCACTCAGAAAGCCTTTTACTGCCTCAGAGTGTGTACCTTACTGTTCTCTAACAGATTCAAACACAAAGCCAAGGGTTAAAGTGTCTGAGATTATGCTTTATGATAAAAAATTTAAGTGACGATATGTACTATGCTATGGATATTTAATTTTCTACTTTGTGCACCCAAAATATATTTATGTTTTTAAAACAACAAAATTCATCCAAGTAAATTAAGAAATTTATATTATTATATTGAAGAAATGATAAACGGGGTGATATCCCACCTAGGAAATAGATTTTGCAAGGGGTTATAAAAATGGAAGACTTTCATAGTAAGAAATGGGAAAAGAAAGAGATTTCAGGGAAAACCATTGTCTCATGCATGGCAGGCAGTAGAGTTTTAGCAAGCTGCTTAACACTTTAACAGAAACCAGGGAATTCCAGATTGGATGTTTTAAAATTTCTACTTTGGGAAAGATTGAAACTACAGTTAGTTTAGGTATAAAGTCTTGATGAGGCTTGGTATAAGTGATACAATTTCAAGCCTGCTTCTTTATCTTAACAGTATATATGCATACACATGTACACACACACACACACACATACATATTTATATATGTAAATAGAAAAACTCTACAAAGTGTTATAAAAATGGAAGGTTTTTATAGTCACAAAGAGTAGGAAAAGGAAAGAAAGATTTCAGGGAAAGCCATTGTCCTTTACACACACACATACACATGTGTATATATATACACATACACACATGTGTGTAACTATATATATTTACATATATTATTTTTTATATATATATTCATCCTCTATATATCTGTACATATACTTTTATATGAGGATTAGTTTTATTAAAAAAATGAGCCAGTAGTAATTCTTGCCACAACTCCTTGGAGCTTAAGGTTTATCAATGTGCCATGCTTTTCCAAAGAAGAGATTCTACTAGCCACACCAATAACCCATTTTAGTGTCTAATTTTGCTGGCCATCAAAAAATTCCTTTGTATGGTTAGTAAAAATATCTTAGTACAGTCTGAGGCCATTTTTTTTCTTCTTTAGCTCTCTGTACAGCTTTGTCACTATTGATCAACTGCTTCCTCCTCTCTTCGCTAGCTGGATTTTGAGGAGCTTTAGGAATGCCATCCAGTTAACAAGCACTATGGAACTGCCTGCACCATCTGTGCTCATTTAATATCTGCTTTTTAAAAAATTCTTACTTTAAGGAAAAGAAAATGTGGTAGTATTTCAAAGTGATGGAAATAAAATACCAACATAGTAACTTAGGTTAAAACTGCTGGCCTTACAGAGAAGTGTTATTATAATTAGCATCAATCGTGATAGACAACTTTTTGCAATTCTCTCTAAAAAACACGTGTGAAAGATGTCTAAAAAATGGTCTGTCTACTGACTAACTGTCAAATACAAAGTCAAATACCTGTAGCCCTTAAATATAGAATTCTGCCTTCGTGAGTGCTTTTCTTTCTTTCTGAAACCTGTCAAGCAAGCAACCTTGTCACTTGATTTCTTTTTCCTCTCCTGTTCCCCTGACCCACTATGACATCTGAAGGGAAAATATAAGACTGACCTCTAGGAAGAGTTCTCTCTCCTCTGATCTCTTTTTATTTCACAATCAAACTCCATTATTAAGTTACCTGTAGGTTTAGCTCATGTTCTTATTGATTCATATGACTTAGTCTCCTCTCCCTTATTATACCATTAAATCCTTTAGGACAGCAATACATATTAATTGCTTAGTGGTCCTTGAGAAAATTGTTACTTTCGTATTTAACAGGAAAAACAGAGGAACTTCTGTTTATGAAAGCACACACACACACACACACACACACACACACACACTAGAAATGATTGTAGTCAGAACCAGTTTTATGAAAGAACAAGCTATACTTCCTCTATATGCACGATTGTTGCCTATTGGTCTCCCTTAAATTGACATTTTTGAGCAATCCATTTTTTCCATACAATTTTGCTAAGCAAGAGAAATGATAATGTCACCACACATTTGTGAAGAAACAATGGACAATGTTGAGTCTCTAATTCTGTCCCAACTGCACATGGAGAATGCTTGAAGCTTATTTTAAGCATCTGTAAAACACTTCTTACTGGCTTTTCTAGCATAACAAGAGTTGTATTAGGAGAAAATGGCATAAATGACAATTTTGAGTCTACTGATTTTAAATAGTGAAACATGTACATTATATAAAAATATAGACATGCCATATGCTTATATACACACATATGTAAAAATAAATACATAAAATATATAAATATAAATATATAATGTATATATAAATACATGTAAGATACACACATATAAATATATATAATATATAAATATATATAATGTTAAGTCTATATCCATGTCTATTTAATGGGTATTATGTTACAAAGAATGTAGTACTTAGCAAACACTATGGAAGTATTAGTTATTAGCTTTATATTGTTATTAAGTAAATGTGACTGAAATATTTTAAAAAGTATTAAATAAACACTCCATGCCCTGTGGAACAATTAGATCTGTATAACACATGGGTGATAAATACAAATTACACTCAAAGCCAAAGAGGTATAACACAGGGAGTGTTCTGTTGCACAGGCAGTCAAATGATTCATATAAAATGGAGCTAAAGGTGGGAACCTCCCTGGTGGTGCAGCGGGTTAAAATACAGCACTAGGAAATGGAGCTAAAAGGTGATTTCTGATTAGCCTGCAATTCTAAGCAAAGGAAAGATTTATATAATGGAATTGTGCTATGGACAATATATAAAGTAAAAAACAGACTATTGAGCTGTTTTTCTGTGTCATTTCTCTGGGAACCTGGGCATAGTCAAGACAGGACACTAGACAAATAAGCAGAGTCCTGGACAGACTGTAAAGCTTTCATGTGAACACTAAAAAACTGTTAGTGACCATTCTACTGTATCTGTCTTCTACTGAACATCATTTAGTTCTTGCTGATTCTATAATGTAGATATTTTCTCCACTTTTTAAAATACATTGAGGTCAAAACACACTGAAAATATCTTCCCAGAGTCATGCAACTAGTTTTGGTAGGAAGTAATTTGTAATTAAAATTCATCAAGAACATGAAATTAGCAACAAGTTAAGTATATTTATGTTTCAATTAATTGATTCTCAATTTTGGTTGCTTCTTTTCTCAAACCATTTCTGAAGTGGATGTTTTGTCATGCAATATTTACTTTTGATGAGAAAGATCTGCCTAGTTATCTACCTAGGCAGATAACTAGTTATCTACCTAGGCAGACCTTTTTATTGTGTAATATGCTAATTATTTATAGGATATCTACATGTGAAGATTTCCTAGATTAATCTCTAAAACTGTTTTGAAAGCGTTCATCAAATGAAAACAAAAATCTTGGCAAGTAGTCACTCTAGTACAAACTGTTGTTTTATAAGTTATATTTAGATCATTTGTCTTATGTACCTTAATGGACAATTTAGATAAGAAAATATATACAAAATAGAAAAAAGCAGAGAAAATTTAGAGAAAGAGTGGTGTTCTTTTTCTACCACTCACCTTAATCTTATCGACCTTTTCTTCAATGTAAGCTATTCTGGTCTATTCATCTACTTTCTTCTTTCTGTTTGCTTTTCATTCTCTGTGCTGATGTATTTTCATTTCTGATCTTTTGTTGACTTTGGTTTCTATTCCACTGATGCTCAAGGCTCTCTGACTACTTTTTCCCACTTCTCAGTAAAAGACTGGGCCTTTCTACACAAAAGTAAGTGGGAATGCTACCTGTGTTTCCCAAATAGTTCAGATAAATGGATTTGTAGATCTGAAGCATTCATCTACTTGCTTCTTTTCCAAGTGGGTTTTTGTGTGTGTCCTGTGAATACTGTCAGTCATATTCCAGCTGAAGCCACAACTATGACCATGAACATTCACTCCATTCAAACAATCAATTTCTTTGACTCTCCCTCCACCAACACCCCCATAACCTGACTGATCAGTGGGAGTGACAAATCAGTTGCTTCAGAGCCTTACAGAAATAGTTTTTGAATTTATGTGACAAAGCATCCCTGAAGCTAGATCTGGGTGCCCCTCTGACACTTCATGCATCCTGCCCAGTTATAAAAGACTCGCTCCATGAGTGAGTGGCAGAACAGCTTTAAAACAATTACAAGCATTTAAAAAGTAATTACCAGAGAATTCCAATGCAAACAAAATATCTATTTTGACTACCATGAACAATTCTGCACAACATTTCTTCCCCTCTCTCTGTCAGAGATGGGCCTATCCATTTCACAGATTTAATTACAAATTTGTCTTCCTTATCTTCTTCGTCCATGCTGCTGCTTGAGAAAAACAGAAATAATATACAGGTATTGGTAGTAGAAGTGTTATAGTCAGGAGAGTTAGAGAATAAAGATTTAAGGTAAAGGAGATTTTTTCTTTTAAGGAAGTACATGTGATCTTGTAACCATTAACTGAAAAAAGGTGATATTTAAATTTTTATTTATTTATTTATTTATTTTTTAAAAGATTTATTTATTCATACAGAATTGGGGTACCGGCCAGAGATGCGGAGAGTAAGAGGATTCACCAGGACAGAGAGGGGAACAGAACAGGCAGATCGACGAAGTACACTGCTGAGGGGAGCAGCGAGCAGCGGGCGGGCCAGGAGAGGTCTGGCTCGCCATGTGGTCTCCTCCAGGGCAGGAGGCAGGGGGGAATCGAACTCATACGGAAGTGGCTTCAGATTCTCAGTGCTGTGCTTTAACCCGCTGCGCCACCAGGGAGGGCCAAATTTTTATTTTTTATAAAGGAACATGCATAAGACTTCATTCATTTGTTAAATGCAAGTGAACATCACTTTGCAAGGCTATTATAGTCCTCTAAACCTATGTTATACAATGTTGTGGAGACATTGGAGGCAAAAGAATTATTCTCCTGGTAGGATTATTTCCCCAGTTCTGTTTGAACAGGTGGAAGAAATCATGGACTGTGAGTCCCGTCCAGGCAACTGGGCCACCACACTGACCACGAGGTCATGATGGACAAAAAAGCACTAGATCCTGACTAATGACTATCTCACAATGTCTTGGCCGGAAAACTGAGTGTGCATGCGCACAATTGGAAGGTAATCCGCCCACACATGCCTGAAGTCCTCCCTAGAACTAGCTATGATGCTGTGCTTCACATCCCAGCCTCATCAATTTAGATTTTAAATATCTCCTGCTAACCTCAGGAGAGCCAGGCTAGTCTCTTTTCTCACACTGCTCCCTCATGCCTGAGTCTCGCTGATAAAGGCCATCCTGTTTCAGCTTCACCTCGTTCTCTCTGATGAATTCTTTCTCTAAAGGGCAAAGGGCATACTCTATTGGGCTGAGACCTGGTGAGATATTTTATGGTGAGTCTGGTGGCAGTCTTGAGCCTGTACCCATTGTCCTCTGCTATGATACCAATATTTGTGTATAAGGCCAGATTTAGGAATAGTTTCGTGGAATGTGAGGGACTCTCCTGAAGCTGACAGTTGTCAGGGCTGTTTATGTTCTTGGCAAGCAACTGTCTGGATATTTGTTTCAGTGCTGGGTCCAGTAGCAAATTTCTGCTGCCTTTTGGCTGTGGGGGTCTGGACTCTCCACTAGGCAATGTGTTGTTTTGCATTTTTTTCTCTTTCTCTTCTTTCCTTTTGTTGTTCCTTTCTTGAGATCTTACCCTTAAGTTTTTCTGGTTTTATTTTGGGTGTTTTGGCAAAGGGGAACCTAGAGTTGGCAAAGGGGAACCTAGAGTATAGTTGGAATGAACTGTTGTAGTAGATACCTGTAATGAGATGAGTTAAAATGTCAGTAACCTGGGCCCTCCCTGGTGGCGCAGTGGGTTAAAGCACTGCACTGAGAAGCTAAAGCCATTTCCACATGAGTTCGATTCCCGCCTGCCCCAGAGGTGACCACATGGCGTGGCAGACCTCTCCTGACCCGCCCGCTGCTCCCCTCAGCAGTGTACTTCGTTGATCTGCCTGTTCTGCTCCCCGCTCTGTCTCGGGTGAAGCCTCTCACCACCCCTGAGCCTCTGGCCTGTACCCCAGTTCTGTATGTACAAATAAATAAATCTTTTAAAAAAAAAAAATGTCAGTAACCTGACCTGCTCAACTCAGAGGCAGTGAGTAGGGTGACTCCATCTCACCTGCATTTATTTCTTTGTTTATTTATATTTAAAGAGTTATTTATTTATGCATACAGAACTGGGAACATGCCAGAGGTACAGGAGCAGTGAGAGGATACACCAGAGACAGAGTGGGGAGCAGAACAGGCAGATCAATGGAGTACACTGCTGAGGGGAGCAAAACAGGAGGCAAGTTAAGAGAGGTCTGCCACATCATGTTGGTCACCTACCTTGCTGGGGATCAAATTCACACTGAAGCATCTGTGGCTAGGTTCACAGTGCTGTTGAGCCACCAGGGAGGGCTCTCACTTGCATTTTAAATGTCTAGAGTGCTTCTCTTGAACTGTTAGATTTTTGCTTTTTTTTTAATAAATTATTTATTTATTCGTACAGAACTGGGGTACAGGCTAGAGATGCGCAGGGTGAGAGGGTTCACCAGAGACAGAATGGGGTACAGAACAGGCAGATCGACAAAGTATAATGCTGAGGGGAACAGCAGGCGGGTCAGGAGAGGTCTGACACGCCATGTGGAGCTCCTCCCGGGCAGGCGGGAATCGAACTCATGTGGAGGTGGCTTTAGCTTCTTAGTGCAGTGCTTTAACCCGCTGCGCCACCAGGGAGGGCCCATGTTAGGTTTTTTTTGTCACTTAGTTTGTATTTTTATATAGATATATATTGGGACAATAGACATCTGCACCAAAGGTAGTATTTTGGGTCAAGAATACAGAAACTATAGCATGGTATGTGTTAAACACTTGCAATATGTTTTGTCTGAACTGAGCTACTGAGATGTGCTGAAAAAATATACACTGATTTTTAAAAACTTAGTTTGAAAACCCATGTGATGTATCTCAATAACTTTATATTGATTACCAGTTGAAATTATTTTATTTTGGATATATTGGATTCAATAAAATGTCTTTTTTTTTTAAGATGTATTTATTTATGCATACAGAACTGGGCACAGGCCAGAGGTGCAGGGGTGGTGAGAGGATTCACCAGAGACAGCAGGGAGCAGAACAGGCCGGCTAAGGTAGTACACTGCTGAGGGGAGCAGCGGGTGGGCTAGGAGAGGTCTGCCAGCCATGTGGATCACCTCTGGGGCAGGCAGGGTTCAAACTCATGCTGAAGTGGCTTTAGCTTCTTAGTGCTGCGCTTTAACCTGCTGCACCACCAGGGAGGGCCCTCAATGAAATATCTTATTAAAATGAATGTTCATTAAGATATTAACTTTTTCATGTGATACCTAGAAAAATTAATATTTCTTAACTGGCTTGAATTATATTTTTACTTGGGACTACCGGTCTATATGAGGAAGTGTGGTGTCATGAATGTGTAAAGTTATTGAGAAAAGAGACTATTCATTCTGTAGGATTTTGGCTCAGGGGAGAGAGAAACTGGCTCTTCTGGGCGGGATGGAACTGATTACTGACTGCATTCTTAATTAGTCTTCATTTCCAAAGCTACTTAAGTCCACAATGGTACCCACAGACTAAAATGTTGGCACAAAATTACTGCTGTTTCAACTGCAGGATAAAATACTGAGGCCATTAGAGGGAACATTTGGTTGGAAGAAATAGAGGAGAACGGGGAATGAAAACATAATAAAGAAAGCCAAAACTTTGAGAGAACTTAACCATTAAATATAAACACAACCATTGTCTGGTTTGGTTCCATTTAAGTATAGCAGAAGCAGCTAAGTAATGATAAATTATGGACACACTGCCAAGAAGAAATCTATATTTCTATTTGCTTCCTCAGTTAGTAACCCACTGAGGAAATTTTGTGGTTTAGCATAAACTATTCTTTTCTGTCTGTAGCATGATTTTGAATAATTTTACTTTTCTTTGGTAGGATTTTCCCCCATTGTTATCTTAATAAACAGAAGCTTTTCCACCACTTTTTTTCTTTTTAACCCCTCTTGTCATAAATAGTACTATGTTGTTTGAGAGTAAATTATTTAGCAGGGAATTCTTTTCAGTATAACAGCTTGTAACCTGGGAGAGAGTTTACCACCCGTACAATAGAATAAAAAGTAATGGTGGAGTAGAATACTCTCACACAATATACAAACAATAGTTTGTCATTATAGTCACAAAACTTTATTTTAAAGTATCTCATTCAAAAATAGGCAGAAAATTACCATATCCAATCAGTCAAATTGAAAGCCTGGCACCTGTCTAACAGTTCCTTGTTTCGGGACCACCTTCTATTCTTTGGAAACCTGTGGGACTAATGTTGTCATGAAAATGTAATGCTTCTCCTTGAAATGCTAATCCTTGTTGCCACTTTATCTTTCCAGTGAACTCTCTAATGGGAATTTCATTAAGATAATGGCATTCTTTGTGCTGTTTGGAGAGGTGATCTCTTTTGAAATGGATAAACCTCTAAATCAGTCTCAAGCATCACAGTACTGTGCTGTATGTCAGGCAATAATAACTGTACAACAATGCAGGAGTAAAGTTGCTAAACTGGATTATTGATGTTTCTGCCTGTCCATTGAGTCTATACTGATACTGATATTTCTGATCAAAGTAAATTCAATCAGCAGTACCCTCACAATTAATAATCTATGGTGATTTTCTTAAATTTTTTTTGTGGCATATTGTAAAAAATGCAATGGATGTACAGTCTTAATATGAATAGACAAGGTATAGGAGTGGGGATACACAAACTTCTATACCTCTCTGGGTGTATCCCCACTTCCAGCACCTCAACATTTTTATCAAATTTGACTCTCTGGGGGATAAACATAGTACCTTTCTATAATTATGAACTTTAACATTATGTCTAGGTCATTAATATTTTTAATTCTTAACTATCACTTTTATATATTTACAATGTCCACAGCACAAATTTCAAAACATTCTATTAAAGGGCAGTCTGTGTAAACTTTAGGTTCTGAATTTGAGGAGTGGTCCTTGTCCTTTATCTTCTGAAATACAATTATTGATGTTGAGCCTCAATTCTAGAAGGTCACTGTTGCCCTCTTCTTTGAACCGATCCAAAAGATGTTCTTTCATATTCTTTTTGTACTCTGCATGGATTATGGCCATTACTGCATTGACATTATTTTCTTATCTGACTATCATTTGAAGTAAGTGTCCCTTAAGCTTGAGACCATCTAGATACATCACCAGTACTTAGTGAATGAGAATGTTTGGATGAGTACAGGCAGTCAGGTAGGGTCAGGATACCCCATACCAATACGGAGTGTTCAGAATACCAAGCAACAGACCAAGGCTCCTTCTAGGAAAAAAGGCCAATTAACCTAAGAGACACAGTGGGCCTCAACCAATCAACAATGCCGCATCCGGCTAATCGGAGCCGAGTCCGGCGAGGGACGATGAGGTTAAAGAAAACACAGGACACCAAGGTTCTTCATCCAGGAGTCTCTCTCTTTATTGTCCGTGACCCCCTTTATATATCATTAGGCAGTAAGGGTGGGAGTTTGGAGGAGAAGAGTGGAAATTTACTGAGAAGGAGGTATGGGGGAAGTGAGGAATTTCTCTTATCACACCTCGGCCCGGCAACTGCCAGACGCCTGCACTCCCTATGGTGCAGGTGTGGGCACTCCCTCACTGCCTTTATGGCGCCTCAGGCTGTTAGATAGGATGACCACAAATCTGCGTCCACCTTATTGGTTCAACCATCTGTTGCCATGGTAGCACAGCGGTGGGCGCATTCCTCAGAGTCCCAAGAGCTGGGTGCAACCGAGCCACCAACACAACAAGAGACACAATGAGGAGACACCCAACTTCTGCACCTCATCCTATGCTCTCCATACTCATATAAACTCTTGCTTCTTGCTCCCTTAGCAGAAATCCCCAGGGAACACCCCTTCAGAGAGCTTTCCAATCCTTATCTGGCAACGCATCTCTTGCTTTTCTGCCTAACTCTGGTCTTCATGTTGGATTCTTTTCTTGCCAAGACAATAAGCAAGATCTCTTGGGATCCAGCTCCCAGATCCCAAACCTGATGTTACTTATGATATAGGAGGGATTAATCTATTGTTAAGCTTTTCCATAAACAAATATAAACTAAATTATATCTTTCCTCAACAGGAAATTCTTCTATGCTCTTTTCCTTCTTGTATTATGCTTCCAATAAAAAGTTCAGTAGAAATGTTTCATGTGTACATAAAAGATAAGCCAATGGAATAAGTAGACTTGGGGAATAAAGAGAGGAGAAAACCAGTATTTATTTAGTGCTCCTGATTTCTTCTAATAAAGCACATAATGAATATTAACTTCAGAGTGAACATGAGATGGGAGATACACATTTATTCCTATTGCTTGCTTCAAATTGCATATGCATATTAAAATGTGAACATCTTGTTATACAGTGTGTGATTTTAGTATTTAAATATCTGTCTAGCTAATCATCTACCTGTTTCAATCACCACAAAGTAGCAGTGTTCTAAACTATTACATAGAAAATACTGCCTGACCATAAGTATTGAAGAATAAGTTATTGACATAGCTTTCATATGTTTTTTCATGAAAGTTTGAAGCATTTGTGTATATATTTTGGGGTTCCTAGATGTTTCTGAGTTTTGGGGATCCTTGGTCCTTGACTATCCATGAAAATATTTCAGAACCACAACTTTAGCTGAAGCAAAAGAAAAGTTTAGGGACAGAGTAAAAGTAGTTAGGGAGGGGCTCAGGTGAGCAGAATCCAGGGAGAACTAACCCCAAGGAAAGGCTTTGGCTTAAATGGAGTGTAGGAAGTTGCTTACTCCGCCCCTTGCTGGGGTGCACTGCAGACACTCCAGTAGTGTTGGCTTATAGTCCAGGTAGCACTTGCTACATCATGCTCCCATCGATTTTGCTCAAAGGGTGTAGTTTCATTATACCTGGCAGAAGGTTGGGGTAAGAGGTCTGTCTTTCCCCTTGTGCTGCTAGTTTTTCTCCTTTAATGGCCTGCCTGTAGGCTGGAGCTGGGGGCTGCCTTCATCCATTTGGCTGTTACCTGGTTTTCCCCAAGCTTTATCAGCTCTGAAGTGTTTACTAGGTGGTCATCTATTTTTCTTTCAGGCATGGCTCCCCTTGACCTGTCTAAAAGGTTATTCAAAACTAATTGGAATTTCCAAATTTCTCTATTGCTTGTACTTACAAAGAAAATGAACTTTTCATATTAGACAGATTTGGAATTTACACCTGGTTTCATCACAGATTATCAATAAAAGGAGGTAAATTATGTAATGTCTTTAGATTCTAATATTCTGGGGGGGTAGAGTTATTGAAGATTATATGAAGAATTATAGACAGTAGATCATTCTATAGGCTTTATTAAATATTTCTTATGCTTGATACCATAAAAACAATATATTTAGCTAC
This sequence comes from Condylura cristata, assembly GCF_000260355.1. Lineage (NCBI taxonomy): Eukaryota > Metazoa > Chordata > Mammalia > Eulipotyphla > Talpidae > Condylura > Condylura cristata. Next base: position 69,896,012 of record NW_004567103.1, on the reverse strand, counting down.
TTTATGTTATTTGTAAAGATTTATTTATTTATTTATTTATGGCAGAAGAATTGGGGTAAAGACTAGAGATGAGGAGTATGAGAAGATTCATTAGAGACAGTGGGGAGCAGAACAGGTAGATGTACTGAAATACTGTGCTGAGGGGAACAGCAGGCAGGACAGTAGAGGTCTGCTGTATCATATATGGCCAGGGATTGAACTCAGGCTGTACAGTAATATCACTGAGACTTAATAACTACCAGAGGGGTCCTTGCTATTCTTATTTCTTATTTTTTGTAGTCCTGCTTTTGTTTGATTCACCACCATTAATAGCCACTGAACATTCTTCTTTTCTTGTTGACCATGTTTCTGCAAAATTCCATTAAAAAGGATGCTGTATTATAACTGAATGAAGCATTCTGATAATTGTATTTAAATTCAAAAGGAGACTTTTGACTTTTGTAGTTATTAAATATTTCCAATATTTAAAAAGTGGTTAAATATGTGTATCTTTTATGTCATATTCTCCATAGGAAAAATCTGTATAACTTTTAAAATGATTTTTTTCAAAGTGTCTGAAAATAAACAAAAGCAACTTCATTTAAAATTCTCATCTGTCAGCTAACTAGATATGAAATATACTTCATAAGCACTTTAAAATTTGTACATTATTGATTTGTAGCATTCAACATAAGAATGTAATTGCTCTCAAGTAGAATTGGAAGAAGAAAGTGTTATTTTTTAATTTAAATCTTACATTAGTTATTCATCCAGTTCTTTACTATACTCAGAGTAAAGATGTTAATGTAGTCCTCAATTTTGGAAGGTTAATACTTTTTAAAACTTGAAATTTATTGCTAGATGTAATCATGCATAAAGATGTAATTGTAGATAGGTTATATTTGAAAATTCTTAATTATAATTTTAAGTTGGGTAAATGGTGATTAAGTTGGATAATGGTCATTTTAAAAGGAATTACTGATTGATACATAGTTATGTAAAGTTGCCATGTTCTATGCTGCTCTAATAAGGGATTTATCTTGGATCCACATTTCTAAAATTAATGATTAATTAGTTTAATTTAGTATGATACCTCACAGATGCCCAGTCTTCAGTTCTCAAATTTCTTTTTTTTAGAGAGTAGCTTTAGCATAGGAAAAACTATTTAAAATTCAGGTTCATGTGAATTCCCAATAGCAATCATCTGTTATTTGCAATTTTTCTAGTGTACACATTAGCTACTTTTCTATTCCATAGACATTTTGACATCCTAGCATTATCCATTGCTGAACATGTGAAATTAACATAACACTTTTTCATATCTTTTGAGGAAAAGTTATCTTTCATCTAAAGACTGTGTATAATGAGTATTTAGTTGAATGACATTCTACCTTACAGTCCAAAATGAACCCAATTTGAAGGTCAATTTCTTCATTCCTTTGTTAATAACAAAATAACTCATCTAGTTTATGGTGAGATGAAATCCCAATTATAGTCCCTCCATTTGGTTCAAATTGATAACATCTCATTTTCAACGAGCACCACCTACAGAGGGGCTGTCAGATATCTCCATTCACGCTCATCAACTGTTCTGGGACTGCAAGGGAAAGGTAACCCCCAGTAGAGGTTCACAAGACATCAGACTCATCAAGGTGCTCATTAAAAATGCAGTATATTAGTCCACCACTAACAGTATGGACTCAAATAATCTTTCATTGTAGAGCAAGGAAAAGTCTAGATTTTTAGCTTTTTAAAAGTATTTACCAGTCATTTTTGTTTCTTTACTCATAAAGTCAATGGGTACATCCCATTGAGAAATATCCATTATCAAAGATAGTTAACATGTCATTAAGGGAACACCAACATTGGATCATCTATTTTCAGTTTTGGTTTATGGACAACTCCTTTAGACTGATTGGAAATATCACATAGCAAGAGTCAAAGCTATACTGGACAAAATGGTTAAGAGTTCAGTTCAGGCAAAAGAACAACAACATGAAACTAGCTGAGGAGGAGAATAATGCCTATTGTAATAAGACAGATAAAATAAACAAAGGTTTATAAAATAAACAAGACGTAGTATTTGGGAGATAGGCAGATTCTCTTTATAAAAATTGTGGGTTAAGGTAAAGACAAGCCTAGTAAATAAGGAGGATTAAAGACCTCAGTAGAATCTGTTACCCTGGATGTCAGTCAGGAAAGGTAAGTGCAAACTGGGAAGTTGGAGAGCCCAGAGGCAGAAACAGGTTTCTGGAATAATTTTTTTAGATGTTACTTTTTCTATTGCTTCAATAAGTATGCACACAGTTACAACATTTGCTTTCAACTTCTTTGGTATGAGCCTTGCCTACACCAAACGTGGGCCTCAGACCAGGGGCAGAGTCTTCATGTTCAATCGCAGAATCCAGACTGGAGGCTAAGTCAAACCTGCCACTTAAACGGGTGTCTAGGTGATTCACATTTCCATAAAAGTCTGAAATGAAAATGCCAAAAATTTCAGTTTAAATATAAATAAGTCATAACTGCCTTCTTGGTCCATTGTTTTGCTTGTTCTTCTCTCTTCCTTTGATACCATATTTTTTTTTTTTTTTGCTTGAATCCCATATTTTTAATGAAGTCTTGCTAAGGAGACAGATTTCTGTAAACTCACTCTCCCAAGTACTTGAATTTTATTTCAATAATTAAAAAAATTATTTATTTATGCATATAAGAACTGGGATATAGGCCAGAGATGGGGGGAGGGGGGAGGGAGAAAGAGGATTTACCAGAGACAGAATGAGGAGCAGAACAGGCAGATTGGCTGAAATATACATGGAAGGGAGTAGTGGGCAAGACAAGAGTGGTCTGCCTCACCATGTGGGTAGACCCCTGGCTGGGGATTGTGCTGCAGTAACTGCTGAGAGCTTCATAGTACTGTCCTTTAACTCCTTGTACCACCAGGGAGACCTTAAATAACTTATAAAAGTTAATTTGTATTTATTATTTTTTAAAGAAAAAGTACAATGTTTATATACATTTATTTCTTCAACATTCAAATGAGGTTATTTATAGAATTTATGGGTTTACAGAAGTTCATGAGTTAAAAAAAAATCCAGGCAATCTACAAGGTAAGTCACCTGCTCCAATATAGCAAACCATCATAAGGGGAGGATTATGCTGACAAGTAAAGATGCTCACTGCAAATACTAACTCAATCAACACTGGAAATTGGCTAAATTATATAATGATGAGGATTGCTTTGTTTTAATATCCATTGATAAATCCACTAATGGTTTTCAAGTCATTTAAAGGAGCATATATGCTGATAGCAGAAATCCAAAGATTAGATTATATTTCATTTGTATTCACAATCTTTATTTTATATACTCAAAGGAAAGTCTATATATTTTAAGACAAGTAAAGCTATATGTATGTCTGAAGTGGAAATAATTTGAATTTATTTTTCTTAACTTTTTTCCTTCCTTTTCTTATTATGTCTCAGATAACTGTTGCTATGGTTAATTTTCTCTCCTGATGTTGGACAGCAATAAAAAAGAAGTCCTTGATATATCAAAACTTGGGTCTGAGTGATTTATATGTACAAATTATAAATTAAATTTTAAGTAATATATACATGCATACACAAAGTATCATAAAATGTCAATTTTGCCCTGAGAATCTTTCAAGAAAGTAGGTGTATTAAAATAAAATAGTTTGAGGTGAGGCCCCCTATGGTGGCACAATGGCTTAAAGCCTGGCAGCTTCACTGTGAGAGCTTTGCTGGAGGAGATCCACCTGGCTTAGCAGACCTCTCCTGTCTCGCTGGCTGCTCCCCTCAGCAGTGAACTTTGTAGATCTGCCTTTTTTGCTCCCCACCCTGACTCTGGTGAAGCCTCTCACTGCCCCTGCCCCACTGGCCTGTATCCCAGTTCTGTGTGCATAAATAAGTAAATCTTTAAAATAAAATAGTTTGAAAGGAATAGCTGATGGATTAAAAGTGATTTTTATTATTCTCTTTGTTTAATCTCTCAAGAAACAGGCATGTCTCTTTGCATAACATGTTTTAAATGAAAGGGAACAAAAAGCAGCCTCTAAACACCAGGAAATATTCATTAGACTATACAGGGTACAATAACGCCATCGCTTTAAGCTGTGGCCCATTTTGCTTCTTTAAATGGAAACTCAGGTGAAGGTCAACTAAGTAGACAGTTTTACAAGCCATGTTAAATGTCACTAGTTTGAGTTATTAAATTAAGTATTAAGTATTTAATTAAATTATTTTTTATTGTCTTAAATCTACTTGGGGAAATAAAATTTTACCACATTTAAAAAAATACCTAAGTGTACAGAGTTAAAACAAAGTAGTACAAGACACTTACAGACTCTTGTTCTCTGGTTGTACTTTTCCCAGCAATCTAAATCCCACTGGTCAAATCTAATTTTTGATGGGTGTTTAAATTATTTCCCAACTTGTAGAAACACCTCCTGTTATGTAAGGTAATAACTTTTGTTTCACCGTCCTTTCCCTCTGTCATCCTCATTTATATAGTTTCTCTAGAGCCATATAATTAAATGTCTACTTCATGTCCATCTGCTTTCAATATTATTGCTTGACTTCTTATTATGTAAACATTAGAACTTAATGAAAACAGTAGAACCTTTACATCTCTCTCTTGTTATTTGCTAGGCATTGAGAGATGTACTTTTTCATTATTTTCTAAAGTACTATATATTTATGCATGTGTATATATATGTATAGATTTAATTTTTGCCCTGTTTTTGTTTCTTTTGACTAACGTTTTATAGATTTGTCCATTTTGTTTGTATTTACAAGAACTAGCTCTTCGATTTTAATGCCATTCTAGTGTATCTTTGTTGGTTTTCATAGCAATTTCCCCTTTTATAAAAGTTAGGGTTATTTTTTGTGTGTTGTCCTTTATTTGCAATTAAAATTGTCCTTCCTTCCACCTCAATTGTTTTCTTTCCTTAGTTGTGTTATATACAATAGTTCCCTTTCATTCATCTGCTGGTAATCTTATATGCATGTCAAAGGATGTATATATAATGGAAATCAAGTATTTTTTTCTAAATATTTATTTATGCACACAGAACTGGGGTACAGACCAGATATGCAGGGAAGGTGAGAGGATTCACCAGAGACAGAGTGGGGAGCAGAGCAGAAGATTGAGGAAGTACACAGCTGAGCAGAGCAGCAGAGAGACAGGAGAGGTCTGCTCTGCCATCTGGGTCACCTCCTGGGCTGGGGATTGAACTCACACTGAAGCAGCTGCATCTAACTTGCAATGCTGAGCTGCGCCACCAGGGAGGGACAAGAAATCAAGTTATTAATTGTAGTATTCTCCCACTATAGACCTAATCAGAGTGGCTGGATCTGTGTTCTTATTAAAATTTCATCCCTTTCCTGATGTCGGCCACCCGTGAAACAAACACTCTGAAGGGGAAACAAGGCTTTTATGGGTCCTTTATGTTGTCAGGCAGTTGATAATTAGGGCCAGGAGAAACCCTCCTTTGCAAATATGTTAAAACTGGATGTGCAAACATTATGAACAAAACAACAAAATAGAGGGATGGACCACACACAACCTTGTCTTCCTTACCCAGTCATAAGAACTGACACAGACACAAAGAACACACTAAAAGTCAGCTATCCCAAACTACAGTTGTGACTGTAGACTGTCCCTACACAACTCAGTTATTTGGAAGCTTCCTTAACTGCCTGTGTTGTTCAGGCTTCTAATACCAGCAATGACAATGACATCCAAACAATTTGGGCTAAGATCACCCATAATAAGTGGAAAGTGATGTCTATTTTGTGCTATATAACACAGCTAGGCTTGTCTGGGCAGTTTTATGTACTTTAGCAGCTTATTCACTATTGCTTCAAAAGTACCACTACAAATTTATAGTCTCATGACAGATAAATATGTATGCATTTCTGAATATTAATTTATTTGCAATTAATCTTAAATTACCTAATGTAATTCTTGTCATATTTTGAAGTTAACATGTCTATATAATATCTATAAGAACTTTATTGACTTTTATAAGAACAGATAAATTTCCAGCAGAATTAGATTATATCTTTTGAAATGTGCACTTAATCATGTATTACTCTCTTAGAACTTATATATTGAAAAAGAGATCATGATAAATTATATTTGAGATATGGACTACAACTCAGCAATAAAGGGATAAAACACACAGTGTAGCTGAATCTTAAAGGCATTACATTAGGCTAAAGGAATAAAAGCCAAACTCAAAAGCTCATATGATCCAAGATTCCATTTGTATACATTCTTTTCTTTTAAAGATGTATTTATTTGTGCCTACAAGAACTGGAGTACAGGCCAGTTCTTGGGGGGGAGGTGGGGGAGGTGAGAGAATTCAACAGACAGAGTGGGGAGCAAAATAGGTGGATTGGCTGAAATACACTGCTGAGGGGAGCAGCAGGCAAGACAAGAGAGGTGCCCTGTAGTTCACCTCCTTGGCCGAGAATCAACCTCATGTTGTAGTAGCTGCCAACTGCTTGATAGCACTGTGTCTTTAACACCTGTGCTACCAGGGAGGCCCTATATAACATTTTGAAATGATGAAATTATAGAAATGGAACAAGATTGGTGATTGCCAAAGATTAGGAATGGTTGGAGGAAGTGGATCTTATAAAGGGAAAGAAACAGTATCTTTGCAATGATTACATTTGTAGTTAGGCTTGATGTTTTAAAAATCTAAGTAATAAAATGACTTAGGACATCCATATATTGTACAAATATAATTTTCCTAGGTTGAAGCACAGCACTGAGAAACTAGCCCCGCACTTTAGCATAAGTTCGATCTCTGGCCAGGGAGTGACCACCATGGCGCCATAGAACACTCCTGTCCCACCTGCTGCTCTCTCAGCAGTGTACTTCATCAGTGTGCCCCTGCACCTCTGGTCTGTACTTGAGTTCTGTATGCATAAACACATAAATCTTTAAAAAAAGAAAGAGAAAATTAAATATTTAAATAGAAAAAATGCATTGTATTTAGGGGAAATGATTTGCTAATATAGTATATACTTGTTTGATACAACTGTTAGTGAAGTCACCTAGTTTGTTGGTTAAGCAAGGTTTTTCAAGACTCAAACAGGAAATTTGTTTGAGTCTCTAGGCAAAGTGTTTTGTTCCTTTGCTTCCTTATCTATAACATTTATATAACATGAGTATCTCCCTCATAGTGTTGATAAGAGGACTAACTGTGCTAAACTTTGGAAGGTCTATGAGCAGTGCTTAGAACATCTTATGTGACTGGATTAGTATCTGCCATGAGAACAGTCAATGAAGTTAGTATAAAATATGGACACACAGAATCTGGAGGGATTTTTTGGAACATAAGAAACAATGGTGGAGAAGAGACAATGAGTGTTTCATATTCTGTGGACACCTTGGGAAGGGTACAATCCCTCCAGTACACACTCCCCTAAAATGAGCTTGGATGATATTAATTATGCCACATACATAATGAAAGTTTATCAAAAAGCTTATTGCTTTTATAGAGGGAATTTTGGAGTGAGAACATATACGCACAGTTTTTAACATAGGCAAAGGAAGAAAAACGAGTTTGGTAAACACTGTGGGTGCAGCTTCTATGTCTTACTGGGGTCTAGGTAATCTGAACTTCCATGTTTGTGCCAAGGGAAGGGGCACTTGGGCTTCCCTATGGGTTTGCCAGAAATGGTGCAAAAGAGGAAGGCTGAGGTTTGTGATCTAAAAACTGTCAACAGTCAAACTTTAAAAAGCAAGTCAAACTTATTTCCTTAATTGAGTTAACATTGATTTACAAATGTGTATTTGATTTAGGCAAACAGGCTCATACTCAGATGTGTGTCACCACACTACACCCACCACCAAAGCACTCAGCCCTTTACCACAGACCATTGGGCCATCTCCCCACTTTGCTCCCAATGCCCACTTTTCCTTCCCCCCCAATAGCTTCAATTCTGCACTCATCTCTCTAGAAGTTGGTAGAGTTGGTAGGTTTAGTTTTGTCAGTTCTGTTGTTTTTATCTTTATTCCTCATAAAGATAAACCCATAAAGAGTGAAACTATCTGGAGATTGTTTCTTCTTTGACTTATTTCACTTAGCATAGTCCCCTCACTCCCATCCACGTTGCTGCAAATAACAAGAGTTCATCTTTTTTTTTTAATAGCTAAATAGTATTCCTTTGTGTATATATACCTCATTTCTTAATCCAGTCCTCTGTCATTGGGCATTTAGGTTGCTTCCATAACTTGGCTATTCTGAATAAGTCTTTAGTGAATGCAGGAGTGCACCTATGGCCCAATGAATGCAGGAGTGCACCTATGCCCCTGAATTAGTGTTTTTTTTTTTTTCATTCTTTGGTTGTGGAGCTGCTGGATTATGTAATATAACTGTTTTTCATATTTTGAGGAATCTCCTTATTGTTTCTCACATAGGCTAGAGCAGTCTTGCAAACCTACCACTGTGGAGGAGAGTGCTTTTTTCTATACTCCCTTGTCAAAATTGTTTTTTTTTTTGGGGGGGGGAGTGGGAGAGGAAGTAATAGAAGGCATTCCCATGGAAGCAAAGTGAATGTCTCATTGTGGTTTTGATTTGTATTTTCCTGATAAGTGGTACTGAACATATATTTATTTGCCTTCTGGCCATCTGTGTGTCTCCTTTGGAGAAGTGTCTCTTCAGTTCCTCTGACCATTTGTGGATTAGGTTTACTGTTTTCTTGTGGGAGGGAGGGGTTGAGTTGAATGAAATTTTTGTAGATTTTGGACACCATGTCCTTGTCAGGCATATGGTGTGCTAATATGTTTTTTTTTTTTTTCCCTCAATCAGTAGGGTAAACAAATGAGACTACATTAAGCTAAAAAAAATTCTGTACAGCAAAGATAACTATCACAAAAAAAAAAAGTCAGACTTTCATTACAATGAGAATATAGGGAATTTTGCTAAACAGAAGCCATGTGTTCCAGAGGGCAGAGTGCAATGTTTGCTGCCAGGGTCTGATTGGTGGCAGTTTGAATCAATTTACAAGGTATACAGACAGAACCATAAAGTTAAAAGTGGCATAAAAAGCCTTTGCTTTTTATGGTAAGTTGGGAAACAGAATATGTTGGGTTACACTGAATGGTGGCTTAGGGAGAGGTGAATAATTACTTCTAAGATGTCTTCTATTTGGAAATAAAAATAATAAAAGTCACAGTAATTGGAATAGCAGTAATAGTAACCATAACTGCTATCTAGCTGATACTATTAAAATGATACTTTTTCCTAGTAATATTTAAGTATTAAAAGCCTATTGAGACATGTTTCGCTCCAGTTTAGAGCAAGAGGAATTTCAGATCAGAGAGATTATTTATCTTCGATTTTATAGTTGGTAAGTGTCAGCTTTGGGAATCCAAACCAAGAGGGTGTGATTTTAAAGGCTATTCCCTTTCAATCATGCCACACTGTTTTCTACAGATGGGAATAGCTAAAATCTCCCATACAATTTCACCTAGCAATTTCTATTCACTTAGTAAAGCAGCAGCTAGGTTGAACAATTTGCTAATATTGATTTGATTCACCCAGGAAATTCTAGGCTGAAGAACTCAATGTATTTTCAAAATGTTTCTCATTGCTCTCTAACTGATGCCAAAATATCTGAATTAAAAGTGAAAAATGCTATCACAATCCATCATCTCCAGAGATTCTTGTGTCATGTAGCTACTGACTTTGACAACTACCAGATCCACTCTTTGGATGGGTTCCTCCTCTAATTATATACACAAAGTCAAGAGCTGATAGTAAATCCTTCACTGCTTTCTATAGAAAGTTCCATTCTGTAGTGATTTATCACATATCAATTTTAATTCTTGTTGAACTAAAACTTGTCATGCACAATTTCTATTCTGTTGTACTTTTGATGAAAGAAAAATGCTTCTAAACACCTTTATTTAATTTAACTTTTTTTTAAAGCAGTAAACATGAAAAGATGGATGTTGGTGATTTCAGGGCGAAGAGTGAAGTCCTATTAAGCTCCATATGGAATCAGTAACACTGTCTCCAGTGATGTATGAATTGTTATGGTTTTGAGCTGACATCTTGCTGAATCTGAATGAGCCATAACACTATGTACACCGTGATTTTTAAAAGCGGGCCTCCCACAAATGAACCCCTATACTGTATAACGGGGATAAAAATGGCTCTATAAAAGCAGTATAATAAGCACTTCATTAGCATTGTCACAAGATGATATTAAAGAAAATCTGAGGAACATTTGGCATATTGAGCTCAATTAAAGATATTTTTTCCTCTCCACTCTAAAAATGGTCATTTAAAGAAGTATATTTAGATAATAGCCTAGGGAAGGTAAAGGCCCCACAAAATTACTTAGTGAATTTGGAAGGAGTAACTTTTTTTTTTTTTTAAAGATTTATTTATTTGTACAGAACTGGGGTACAGGCCAGAGATGCGGAGGGTGAGAGGATTCACCAGGGATAGAGTAGGGAGCAGAACAGGCCGGCTAAGGAAGTACACTGCTAAGGGGAGCAGTGGGCGGGTGAGGAGTGGTCTGCCACGCCATGTGGATCTCCTCTGGGGCAGGCGGGGATCGAACTCATGCGGAAGTGTTTTAAGCTTCTTTGTGCTGTGCTTTAACCTGCTGTGCCACCAGGGAGGGCCTGGAAAGAGTAACTTTAAGAAAAAAATGAATAGATTTCTTTAAACATTGTCCAGAATTACAGTATATGGTAGATTAAAATCGAGCTAACTATAAACTAGGGGTAGGAGTATTTTCCAGGGTTCTCCAATTAGACTCAGATTATTCTAAGTACTAAATATATATATATATATTTAAATATATATATGTATAAAATATATATGTCTGTGCAATCATTTTCAGAATTTTCCCCATCTCTTTAAAATGTTGTCTATTTTTAAATTAATACATTATCTTTAGTTATACAAGGCATAATCTAGTATGTACCCACATAAAGAATTTACTGTGTATTTATGTGCTAGCCAGTATACATATACATACACAGATCATAGATATACTGCTTTATAGATTCTGGAACTTTTTATTTTTTTCAAAGATTTATTTATTTGTGCATACAGAACTGGGGTACAGGCCAGAGGCTCAGGGGCGGCAAGAGGCTTCACCAGAGAAAGAGTGGGGAGCAGAACAGGCAGATTGACAAAGCACACTGCTGAGGGGAGCAGTGGGCAGGTCAGGAGAGGTCTGCCAGGCATGTGGTCACCTCCGGGCAGGTGGAGATCGAACTCATGCGGAAGTGGCTTTAGCTTCTCAGTGCTGTGCTTTTACCTGCTGTGCTGCCAGGGAGGGCCAGATTCTGGAACTTTTAAATAAACATTCTTGAGACAACAAAAAGAACATATCATTTTTAAAATTTTCCCCACAGTCAACAAAATTTTAATATGTGAGTGGTAAAACAGCAATTAATTCTTAAATGGTACAGATAAGGTTTCACTCTTGTTAATAATTTGCTGTCAACATTATTGCCACCTTGGCTGCATGACTGTAAGAAGTAGGGATTTCTTGGATGCAGTTTTTGACTCTAGGAAGGCAAAAGATGCATTATGACAAGTGTGTTAGAAAATGGGATTGCCACAATATTAAAGAAAAAGTTGATTACAGATAATTGCTTGCTCTGTTTATGCTGCTTCTGAAGAACTTGGATAAGCAATTTAGGTTACAGAGATTTATAACAGTTTTCATGAAGATGTATGAGATCCCAAACTTGCAAGCTTTTTAAATCCACATATAAATCATTTTATACATTTCATTTCTTCCTGTATAAATTTTATGGGGCTATATACAAGCAAAAATTTTAAATTACTGCATGCTTTCTGAAGTAGCAAATACCTCTCAGACCCTCCCTCCATACACATATTTGCTATCTAACACATGATATAAATTTGAAGAGTTGAAGAAAAATAATTAGGAAGTACTAATTTATTGTTCCAACATCTGTAGCACTGTGAGGTACTAAGAATGAATCTATCTTTGAGTTAGAAATAACACAAAGTTGGTTTTGTCTATACTACATGAGGAATTATACATCTAATAAATTTCGAGAATAATAAACTTTAACCTGACAGCAGACCAGTATATTATTAACGCACAGGCTTGCTCTACACGTGAGACTTAATCAACAATCTGCTTGTAGTACTTGAACTCAAAACATTCTTTTATCTACAGTATATTACCTAATTATGTATACCTAGGTGTCATAAATGTTGGCTCCAAATTCTGGAAACTTTTAAACTATTTTCCTATCTTAGTTCACTATAAGAAAGTCAGAGAATCCTAGGATATGATAGGTTTTAAACTATGTTTAAGAAGAATGGTTTCACATTCAAGTTTAGTGTGAAAAACCTAATTTTTAAAAGCACATATAACCCCAGGGAAGTTGCATTAATTTTACAACTAGTTACTTAACATATCTCTGGGGAACTATATGACTTTTCTATCTCAATGCATGCCTGTTATGAAATAGGCAGGTTAAACCAAAATAGAATGCATTGTTCATGTTGATTAGTTGGGCTTTTGAAATTTTTTTCTGTAGAGGTGGTGGGTCAGAAGTTGGTGATTGTCTTAAATATATTTCTGATTCCTTCTCAAGCAGATATTTAATTCCCTGTTTGACCAAATATATTAATAATAATAAAAATACTGAAAATCAAATTTGAGCTCTTTTGGAAACCCCATAGAATTGACTCATCCTCCAGGGTAATGAATCTAGTGTATGTGGTTTTGTTCAGATGGGCTTATTGAAATGGGACTTTGATTTATTTAGCCAATGTCTTATGTTTTCCTAACAACAAGACCTTCTTTGGAAAATGCAATTTCCCTTTGGCACAATTTCAACTCTTTATAGGGGACCTGTCTCCATTCATTTCTTCTATCTTTTCTTTAGGGAAGCAAAGCTTTTGTATTGTGAACATTTTAATTTCTGAAGAAAAGCATGCCTACTATTCAGACACACAAATTAAGAAAGCACTGACTAGCTTACTTGGAAAAATATTATATGTAAGTATTAAAATAGTTATTGCAATTACAGTGAAACTTAAAGATTAATGTATTTTAAATCTGTGCTTCAAATAGGTTAAATTAATCAAATACATATGGCATAGAATATAAATTTTTTATTTTAAAATATATTTTGAGATGATTTATAATAGAAGAGACTTTCTATCTCTGCTTAGAGGTTTTCCTACATATAAATTATTTGAATTTGATTTCTATTGACCAGGCTCTTTCTAAATTTATGGCCTATCTATTGCTTGAAATATTAAGACATATTAAGTCTACTTCTTCAAATATAAAATGACACTGACTATTGCTCATACAGTAATATCCAATTCATTTGGGAGGTCAATACAAATTTTATTACCCTCTTTATAAAGCAAATACTAAAGTTATTTCATGCACCTATTTATGAGTATATATGTATCATATTTTTAAAATCTTGGTTAGATTACTGGGATTTGAAGCTGGTGTGATATCAGTACCTAGAAAATTCAGTTAGCTATTAAGTTGTCTTGAACTAGTTATGTCATCATTAGTACACAATCTAAGAAGTGAGAGTTACTTAATTTCTTTTTTTTTTTTTTTAGACTACAAAATATCATGAAAACCTTTGCCTTAAGGGAGAGGTTCTTAAGTTTTAGTTTGTATCAGCAACATTAAGAAGTCTTATTAAAACACAGATTGTTGGAGCCCAACCCAGAATTTCTGATTCTGGAATTCTGGAATTCTTTTATTTCTAGCAAGTTTCAAGGTGATATTAATGTAGATCCAAGGACCATATTTGGGGAACCAATACTTTAAGCATCTGATTAAAGTGTTATCATCACACCAAATATTAGCAGTTGTAAAGTTAATTATAGGTGAATTTACTGGACTTCAAAAAGAAGAAAAAGAATAACTGTTTAAAGTTAGTGGAGTTCCCCAAAAGTAAAACATTTTTGAACTAAATAGATCTTCAAAAGAGTTTTCTGCATTAAGAGATTTGATTGTGTGATTGAGGACTAATCTGTATAATCTTAATATCCAAGTAGGAAGTGATTTTTATTTTTATTTTTTAAAGATTTATTTATTTATTAATAAGAACTGGGGTACAAACCAGAGATGCAGAGGGTGAGAGGATTCACCAGAGACAGAGTGGGGAGCAGAACAGGCAGATCAACGAAGTACACTGCTGAGGGGAGCAGCGGGCGGATCAGGAGAGGTCTGCCACACCCTGTGGTCACCTCTGGGGCAGGTGGGGATTGAACTCATGCAGAAGTGGCTTCAGCTTCTTGGTGCTGTGCTTTAACCCACTGCACCACCAGGGAGGGCCATGATTTTTATTTTTGAAGATAAAAATAAGTAGATAGGTTTGTAGGCAAAGAAAGAAACAACAGATCCTTCACATAATTTCTGAACATAATAAGGACTCTATAGCAATTTAAAATTTATTTGACTAAAGATCTATGAATGATTTAAGAGCTACAGCATTACTGCATTTCAAGTTATCATGTGGGGACACTCAAAAGACAAGCAGTTTTAAGTTACCTGTGCTAAAATGTTACTATTGTTAGTTATCAACTTGCATTTAAGGCCATAAGTTAACAAAATTATATTGTGTTTATTGTCATCAAATATAACAATCTACATTAATCTTCTAGAATTTCATTTTTCCTGGATTTTAATTCCATTTCCAATTGCCACAGAGATTTATAGGACTTTTTTATACTTGATTTTACAGAGTTTATGCATGAGAAAACGACATGCTGCAGTACTAAAGTAATTTTCTACTTGATAGTTTTATTATCATCCTCTTATTTTCCAGTATTTTATATATAATAAAAGTTCTATATGACTACATTTTGACTTACTTTAACAGAAATATGATGCCACTAATATTTCCCTAAGATGTTAATCACCTCAGTAAAAACACTACCACCCCCCAAAACAAAAGTACTTCCTACTAACATGAAAATATCTTATTGGGAACAGAATTAATTAGTTTAAATTTAGCACTTACTAATTTTGTTTGTGGAATTACAGTAAGTTGTTTACTTTAGTTAGAAGACACTATTTGAAGAAAGAACAGAATTCTAACAGGATGAGAATAAGTTTTCAAATTCATAACAATTCTGTTTCAAGAAGCTGTTTCATTTTAACTCATGAAACATTTACTGAGCATATAGGTTGGTAGACCTTGAGAACACAGTGTTTATTCTAGTATCCTAATGCAAAAGATTACATTATAATTGGTAAAAGGCAAAGACCAAAATGTAAAAACTATCTAGTAATATAATAGAGGGATATAACAGCAGTGGATTAGTCCATAAACAAAGAGATTGGCATATTTCACAAAAATATTGACAGCTGGTATTCTTTTCTGTAATACACACACACACACACACACACACACATTTTGACAAAAGTCACATTAAAGTCTCTTCCCAAAAAGACTTTTCCTGAGAAAGTAAATTGTTGTACATAGAGATGATGAGATAAAAAGAACACATGTTCAGGGAACTGCAATTTTGTAATGATGTAATATGCAATGAGACATGAATATCAAGTGGGAGGTAGAGATTATGTCCAGAAGGACACATTTTGCCTTGCTCAACAGGTTTATGAAAAGGAATCTCCCAAAGGATCGATAAGCATATGATCTTGAAGCAGGCCAATAGAAAGATAACGATATCCAGAATAAACTGAAGAGTAATGACATTATGGTAAATAAATCAGGCAAAGGGCAAATAAGTCAGGTAAAGGGACTCTATTTGAAAAATAAAGTTTTTCAAAACATTAACAAAACTGATGACTGATCTGGTATGGTGGGCAAAGAGACACAGGGGTCTGAGGTGAATCCCAGATATTTCCTTAGGTAGCACCAATATCTGAGGTCGATATTTAGTGAAGGTCATAATATAAAATTGAGGTAAAGGGGAAAATATGACATGTTACTGATCAGAAAGTAGTAAATCAATCATGAGTGTATGCATAGGCATAGATGAACAAAGTAAACTAGGCAGGAACTAAATCCTGAAAATATTACAGAGAAGTACATAGCTATAGGTGCCACAAAAAATAAAGATGGATGATTTTTTTATATATAATAGTTTATTTTTACATATTTTTGTGCACTTTTCCATCTCAGTTGCAATCCCCTTGGGAGATGGATGATTTTTCTTAACAAAAAACATTTATTTTATTTATTTACTTTTTGTGTGTGTATGTATATATGTGTATATATTTACTCAGTTTTTACAACATGCTAGTTACACTCCTGGAGATATAATAATACATAAAGGTAAGAAGGGTATTCCCATAATTGTGATGATTATAGTTCAATTGGAAAGAATAACTTTTTAAGGAATAATAATACAGTACAAGGTGAAATTTGATTGCATAGGTTGAATCTCTGAGCTACTTTGGGGGAGATCAGAAAAATCTTGAAGGATAAATAATCATTAACCCAATAAAAGAGAGGAAATTCAGTTCAGACCAATTGAGCAGTAGCTGTGAAAGCCCAAAGATGAGCTAATCATGGATTGTTTAGAAAACTAAAAATGTGTATGATTGGAAAGTATAAGAGCTTAAAAGTATCATAAGAGCTTAAAATTTCCCACCTCAATTGGCTGTGTATAATGAGGAATAATTGATGACAATGACGACTTAACACTCTCTCCCTTACCTTTTCAGACATTACATTTTTCTCATCTTCCTTCTAATCCTGCACTGTTGCTGTCACTTTTGTCATATCACACTGCTTTAACCAGCCTTTAAATCAGTCACTAGTATATACTATCTCTCTAGATAATCTCACCTCCTCTCAAAGCTTTCATTGACATCACTCTAATCATCAAACAATTATCACATTTATTTCTAGATTAGTTCATAAATCTAGACACTATTATCCAAACTACAACTTGACATCTCTCTTTAGGTATATATCATTCCAAATTGAACACATACAAAATGAAATTGATTTGCTATGACAGATGTGTTTCAGAGCCACTATTCAGACACCTAGCCATTCAACTAGAATTGCACCCAGGTTTATGAGTGCAACCATTCTTGACCATCCCTTTTTTGTTAACAAATTCAAAGCTAGTAGATTATTTACAATAAGTTAATTTGAAATATCTGTCCCTCTTTTTCCTTTTCTCCCATTTTATCCAAGGCTCTTTTTAGTCCATCCTTCAAGAATGTTTGTCCCTGAACTTAAAGCAGCATTTGATCTAACATGGAATCTTTGTCTGTCTGTCTGTCTGTGGTAACAGCCTAATTGTTATCTCAGACTAAAGAAATGTCAGCTTGTTCAGAGTAGAAGAGAGAATTACCACAGTGACCACCCATCTGAAAGTAGATGGTATTATGTTGGCAAAGAGATGGACCTTTGTGTATGTTACAAAAGCCAAGGAGTGGGAATCTGATTGGACAATAAACTTGGAGAATAAGCTTTGATAGTTTAGATTAGAGATACTTCTAAACACTTTCTTTGCGTAATTCTTAGCCTACCAATTTAATTATACAAGTGATAGTCACTCTATATCACTCTATCTTTTCACATATATACAGTAAAAAGTTAGTTTAAAGTCCAAGATATTATATTATAGCTCCCATAATGAAGAAATTGATACTGACCTCCAATTTTTTACTATCAACTCTCACATCCTCATTACACTAATTTTCAAGGTATATTTCTAGATAGAATACATGCATGCATCTGTAATATGCCAATAAGTGAGAGTCTTATTCTAGAAACAGTCTTGAAAATATCACCCATTAAAGTGAATTATTGTATTTTTGTTGTCATTATGTTAGAATCCTTTGCAAGATGAATAGAGCTATATGTCCTACATGAATACATTTGGTTATAAGGAGTTTCTTAATGTAAGGGAAGCTAGGTTACAAAAATATTTTTTTTTAAAGATTTATTTATTTATGCATACAGAACTGGGGTACAGGCCAGAGGCTCGGGGCGGTGAGAGGCTTCACCAGAGACAGAGTGGGGAGCAGAACAGGCAGATCGACGAAGTACACTGCTGAGGGGAGCAGCGGGCGGGTCAGGAGAGGTCTGCCAGCCATGTGGTCACCTCCCGGGCAGGCGGGGATCGAACTCATGCGAAAGTGGCTTTAGCTTCTCAGTGCAGTGCTTTAACCCGCTGCGCCACCAGGGAGGGCCTATAAAAATATTTTTACCCTCTAATTTGAAGGCTCATATATAATCAGTCTTGAAATATTTATATCCCCCTAGTAACTGAGTGACCTAACCATCTGTCACTGAATATAATTCAGCAATAATAATAGGCTAATGCTGATACAGGAGAACATCCTGATATAGGATGTTTAAAGACCCTTTAACTGATGCATCAGTTCTACTTGACAGTTTTGAAAAGCTCGAAATCTGATCACATCATAGGTAGGTAGATAGATATTCCTTCTTACTACTACTTGTATTTAAGTCTCAAGCACCTACATTTAGACATCAAGGGACAAATTTAACCATTTCTACCACCTATGCAAAAGCCACCTAATCATGTGAACTTCATTTTTTTTTCCTATTAACTGACACTTTTAAAAAATCACTGGGATTTCTCTCATTTTGCCATTTTAAGATGCTATAAATATAAACACATATTACTCATACATACATATACACATACATCATATATATACTTCTTTATCTACCTCTTTGGGGTATGGTATATATTAGAAAAGTAAGATCTATGGACAGGAAAATCAATCAAAAATGTTTGCTACAAGAATCTATTAAGCATTCCAGAAGAGGCTTTTAAAAAATACCTGTGTAGTAATTTAAGTAATCTGTATCTAGATTGTGAAATATTCCCAAATTAGAAGCTTAGAACAAGAGACATTAATTTTCCTCAATAGTCCCAAAGGTGGGCAGTGCTTATCACTTTTCTTTAGGGTAGTATCTAAAAAAACTTGACTGATGTTGAGTGATTCATTTTCTAGAATGTAAAGTTGGTGTTGGCTTGAATTAGAAATCAAGTTCAGACTATCAGTTGGAGGTGTGATTCTTCATTATGCCATTGATTCCAGGAACTGTTTTCTTCCTCCAGTGACTTGAGTTCTAGGGTATTCCAAAGGGAGTGACTTCAGAAGTAAACCTTCTAAGAAGCCCAGAAAAAGCATAAAAGCATCTGTGATCTGACTTCAGAAGTCTCAGAAAGTCATTTCCCCTGCATTCACTTGGTGACTTAAGTCACAAAATCAGTCAAATTCAATGGGGGAATCGAACTCCATTCTATGGGAAAATTAACAAAGAATATGTGCTGATCTTTAACTTACTGCAGATGATCTCAAGATTGTTTTAAGAACTGATGAGGCCTCTATTTCCTACTTCAATTATATTTTCATCAAAGTTTCAGTTAATGCTGATGTTAGTTAATATTTTTCCAATTTTACTATAAGGAGATAGACATAAAAATAATGCATTATTATTTGAAATGATAAATTTTAAAATATATCTACAGAGAATTGCAGAAATACAGGAAATTCATTTCTGACCTAAACGACAGAAATCTAAAGAGAGGAGGTAAAAGTGAGTTCATTTTTAAGTACTACTCAGAGTATGCTGAATAATCCAGCAAACAGGGCACAGGTGCACGTATCAAGCCCTAAGAATATATTGGAAGACACTGAATTACCAGGTAGCGGGGGAAGATTTTATTCTAGGCAACATCGACAGCATTTTCAAAGGGAGACAGCCATGAAAAGAATTCATTTGCTCAGAGAAATGTGGGGGTTTCAGTATGACTATGTGACATTAAACAGATTAGAGTTTGAGGTCTTGAAATGCTAGCTGAAGCTACAGAGCAAAAAAGTTTTTAAGCATTAATAATTTTCTCTCAAATATTTTCTCACCTTTTGCCTATGTAATGAGGCAATAAAGTTAATGTTTTGTTACATCCAAAAAAGGGTAGAAAACAGAAATATCTGGGTTTGAGGAGAAATTAGCTTATTTTCTTTTGAGTGGAATCATATGCACTAAATATTGGCAAATCGTTAGTAAAAGAAGATACAGAGAAAGATAACAATAACTCAAGTAGTTGTATGTTTCTTCTCTATTATACTCTTCAAACAATGTCATTCTAGAACAGCTAATTTATTTTCATCTATATTATTCATTGATCTTGCTTTTATATAGACTCAGACCAGAGAGAAGAAATTATATCGCACTCATTTTCTCTATTGCTACTCAGCTTATGGAAATGCAACCAACGACATTGTGCACTTTAACTAAAATAGTCCTGCTGAGAGAAGCACTTCCCAGACAGGGATTTCATCTTTCATGCCGACCCCAGACACACATATAAATAATGCATACATTACTCCTGCTTGGATAGGGCGATCTTTCACCTATAAGACTGCCTCTCCAGGAAGCCATTGTCACTTCACTTGTAGTCATGCTCTTCTAATTTTTGAAAAGGTTAGCACAGTTTTATTTTAATAGCCACTTGATCATTGTAGAGATTAACAAGTCATGTTGGAGACATTAGTCAAGGAAGCCACGAAATACAACGTGAGATCTTTACATCCCCCCAGACTGTGAAGCAGCTCACTGATGGGTATTTTTATGCTGCTATCTCTAAATTACATGCGGGAATTGAAAGGATCGGTATATTAGATATGAATCCATTGGTTTTTAATCAAATTTAGAGAATTGTGAACAGCATTATCCACCAATCTTTGGTTTCCTCTGACAGTGAGGAATTGGACATTCTTCTCATGGCATTTCTCCCAGGGAATTCACACCATTTTCTCTTAAGTACTCCTGAAAACTGTGATGATCTAGGGGAAACAGCGATTAACCTAGACAAAGGCAGCGTTACTAAATTAATGTCTGATTGTAATTGAAGCAATATCAAGCTAGAATAAGGATGATAGCTAATGGATATTTTAGCGATTCTTTCCTATGGTGGTAGTATAATAAATATAGTGAAAGAGATAGTAGACCGTATCACTGTAATGCACACAACCGTTTTAAGATCTTCACCTTATTGAAAATTTTCCAGACTATTCTCACGGCCATTGAACTTAATATGTTTTGATCCCCAAACTATAACTAGGTCAATAACTATAGTATAGAGCAGAGTTGGAAGACTCCATCCTGTGCAACAAATTCTGTACTCCACCTATGGTAAAAAGGTTGTGACGGAATACAAACATGTTCATTTAGTTTTGTATTTTCTCTGGTTCCTTTAATGCCAAAACAGCAGCTTTCAACAGGTACAATCGACACTAAATAACCAGCATACCCTAAAATATTTTTTCCTCTAGGCCAATCAAAGTTTGACAATGCTTGTAAGTGCACTAGTACTATGTAAGTAGGTTTTCTACATCTGTTTAGAGTAAGGAGATTTGAGAGTAACCTTCCCCAAAGTTTATATGTATGTGTGTATGTATTTTTTCTTTTATAATGTATGTATTTCTCTAACATCTCGAAACAATTGATAGTTTTTTCACATGTATTTTCTGTTATCTTTAACAATGCATATCAAAGAGATGTAAATTTCATTTGATGATTCTTTAAACATTACTTGTTTTTTCATTATAAAATAATACTGTTCAGTGTCAGATATATTAAACAAGGTGCAGGAGTGAGCATTTAACCTAGGAATAGGTGCTTGCTTTCCACAAAGTAAAGAAATTAAATCCCTTGATGTTATCTGGAGCTTTGCTCACTTGTTTCTTTATATTAAAGGTAAAGTGAAGGACACAGAACCTGATTTCACTGTAAGACTTTATTTTTGCAAAAATGAATTTTATAGTGAAAGATTGAAGTAGACTTTCCCCTGGTGGTTTTCTCACCCTTCAGGAAATTATTATCATCACCACTATTTCTGTCCCTAGCTTTAGATTTGTCATTGGCATCCAACGCATTACCTGTGAATTCTACATCATTGCAACAATGAAGATAAGGTATCTCCTTGTCAGTTTGTACCTGTTTGCCAATTTCAGTAGGTGTGAAGCAGATGTGTCTATCACCCTTAAAACAAATAGTGATAGAATATTTTGCTAAGGACTAAATCTTAAAAACCCTTACCATTTGATAAAGTGAGGTTTTATTCATATGAAAAGTGAGACCTTTCTTTTAAGAACACTGCTGGCATATACATAGCAAAAATTATAGTGGTAAGATACCATGAGACTTGTATATTGTTTACATATTTTTGATGAACTAATTTGTAATATCTGCAGACTAAATTGAGCTATGATTTATAGGTTAAAGTAAGACAAAATTGGCAAGGAAGAAAATGGTAAAATAAAATTTCTCAGTCATTAATCTTATTTATACAAAATGAGTTTTTCAGTATTCTAGTAAGTTGTATTCTAGTAAGTTGCTAGCTTTACCCAATCATATTGTCATAAAATAATCTTTCATCAAGGGAATATGTTTGATAAAACAATTTGTCAATTATAGTTATGTTTTTCTTCAAAATAAAAGAACATAGCTTTATATAGCTTCTGTGAGTAAAATATTTATAAATCAACTGATAGGATGATACCTAATACATAAACTTCAATTAATTGCAGCCATTACAATTATAATATCTTTTGTCAGTATATCAGAATGTTAATTGGAATAAAATAAACAAGAATAAATTATTATTGAATTAATGTAATGCTTTCAATTATAAATAAGTTAAAACTTTATTTTGTATAATACAATAGTAAAAGACTATTGAACAATAGCATCTGGACCCTCCCTTGTTCCACAATGGTTTAAAGTGCAGCACTGTGAAGCTATCCACAGCCACTGCAGCATGAGTTTGATCCCAAGCCAGGGAGGTGAATCACATGGCACAGCAGACCTTTCCTCTCTCAGCAATGTATTTCAGTCAATTTGCTTGTTCTGCTCCATCTCTGTCTCAACTCTTTCACTCCTACCCTCCCCCTCAACCTCAGGCCTGTACCCCAGTTCTTGTATACATACATATGTAAATCATAAAAAAATAAGAAAAATAGCAACTAAATATTTAAGCAACATGTACAAGGTTTTCTAGCATTAGTATATACACATCATAGTTATCATAGTTGAATTTTAAAAACTATACAAACATATTATTATAACACTGATACATGTAATTTATACTAGCCATAATATACGAATTACGTGTTAATAGCTAAAAAAGTAACTAGCACCATGCTAAGGGTATATACCTATTAGTAATTTAATCCTTAAGTTATTGTTATCTAAACTCTTCCTATGAAGAAACTGAGATATGAAAGGTCAAGGAAATATTCAAAGAGATAGTGATTAGGGGATCCTTAATCTAAACAATATAGATCTAGGTCTGCTTATGTATGTAACCTCAATCATTGTCATTAATCACATACATACTACATATTTGTACAATACATTGATTTCACCATTAAAGCTAATTATTAGTCAAAGAAAATCTTCATTTTAAAATGATTTCTTGGCATAAAGAGAACAAAATAGCAGACTAGTAAACTTTAGCACTAAATCGATCTTGGAAACATAAAAAGAATTAAAGTCGGCCCTCCCTGATGGCGAAGCGGGTTAAAGCACTGCACTAAGAAGCTTAAGCTACTACCGCATGAGTTTGATCCCCGCCTACTCCAATGGAGGTGACCACATGGCGTGGCAGACCTCTCCTGACCCGCCCACTGCTCCCCTCAGCAGTGTACTTCGTTGATCTGTCTGTTCTGCTCCCCAGTCTGTCTCTGGTGAATCTTCTCACCCTCCACATCTCTGGCCTGTATCCCAGTTCTGTATGAATAAATAAATAAATCTTAAAAAAAAAAAAGAATTAAGTCAGTTGAACAAACAATCAAAGTCTATGGCAACCAAACACTAAATCAAGAAAATGTTACAATCAACAAAATAGGCAACTCCATGACATTTTTATTTGCTATTACCAACCCCTTTCTTGATTCAGCATAGTTTTATTTTGAAGAAGTCCTTCAGCCTGTTCTGAATTCCTTCTCTCGACCAAAGGGAACAGGATACACCTTACCTGTAATGATCTATAGTGTCTAAGGGCTGCCTGAAACATTGAGCTATTTCATTGAATTTAAACCAGGTAAGACAAGAAGAAGCCACTGTTTGTGAAATTTAAAGGTCACTACAAACTTGCTGGTGCTTGGAACAAGAGTTACAGATGTAGACAAAAATATACGTAAATACCAACAAAAGAGTTGGGATGGCTATAATAATATCAGAAACAAAGTATAATTAAGTCAAAAACTGCTAAAGGTGACAAAGCAGCGAGAAGTTATGACAAGTATTGATTTGTGTACACATCAAATTTAAAAAAGACCCAAAATATATTAGTAAACAATGACATAATTGAATGAAGAAATAATAGAGATTTCAATACTATACTTTCAATTGTAGATAAAACCCAGGACAGAAGATCAGTAAGGAAATGGAGAACTTGAATAACATTATAGGCCATTAGGACCAAGCAAATATATGCAAAATATGCATTTTTTTCTTCAAGTACATCTAGAACTACTCCAGGGTAGATTACATCAGGTCACAAGTAAGCCTTATTAAATTAAAAAAAAAAAAAGGATATAAATTATAGAAAATATATTTTCTGATTACAATGAAGGGACACTAGAACTTAATTACAGAAGGAAAACTAGAAACATTTTTAAAAACTGGAAATTAAACAATACACTATTGACTAATTGCTTAAAAATGACATAACAAGAGATAAAAAAATACTTTGAACAAAAAATATAAACACAATTTACTAAATGTATGAAAAACAATGCTAAGAGGGAAATTTAAAGCTGCAAATACATTGAAAAAGAAAAAAATAAAGTTTGTCTAATTTTAGTAACCTAAATTTATACCTAAGGGAACTAGAAAAAGAAGAATCTAGACACAAAGTCTTCAAGAGAAGAAATTAATACAAGTTATAGTGGAAATAAAGAGATAATAGAAAAAATAATAGAATAAAAGTGGATTCTTCAAAAAGATAAAAAATAAGGGCCCTCCCTGGTGGCACAGCTGGTTAAAGCACAGCACTGAGAATCTAAAGCCACTTCCGCATGCCCCGGAGGAGATCCACATGGCATGGCAGACCTCTCCTGACCCGCCCAGACCTCTCTTGACCCGCCGCTGCTCCCCTCAGCAGTGTTCTTGGTCGATCTGCCTGTTCTGCTCCCCACTCTGTCCCTGGTGAATTCTCTCATCCTCCGCATCTCTGGCCTGTACCCCAGTTCTGTATGAATAAATAAATAAATCTTAAAAAAAAAGATCAAAAATAAGAACAAACTTCAGTTACACTAGAGAAAAAAGAACAACAAAGTCAGAAGTGAAAGTATAGGCATTATTACCAAATTTCCAAAATAAAAGGTACTATAAAATATTACTATAAACTGTATGGCCAATACATTTTTTAATCTAGCTGATATGCAAAAATTTTTAGAAGCACAAAGCTCCTAAGAGGACAATCATACTATTGAGTTAGTCATGCAATGTACATGAATGAGCTCTACAGTTAACAAATTTTATTGTATATTTTCAAGTTGCTAAGAGAGTACATCCTCAAAATTTACACTACACAAAGTTTTTATAGCTATGGATGGTTATATTTGTTGATTATACTTATTATGGAGATGATTTGTTAGTATATACAAATATTAAATGACTATGAAATGAAACTAATATTCTATGTCAACTATAGCTAAACTTAAAAAGATTCAGTCTTGAAATTAAAAAATCAGAATAGACTTAAAACTAGTAAGAGATTAAAATGGATCTTTGGGAATCAGAGAGGGGGAGGCAAAGGGAAGTGTGGGGAGGAATGCCGGGAAGAGGGAGAACACATGGTCTTTGGTGGAGGACAATGAGGGTCTTGAAGATGGGAGTGTTGCTTAGACTATACCTGAAGGGGGGATCCTGATCTTCCAAGCACTGGCACAGATGTGGAATGATGTTACTTTCAGCAATAAAATGCAACAATAAACAAAAACCTGGGATGGATGGCTTCAATAGTAAAATATAAGAAACATTTTAAGAATTAGTGCCAATCCGGGGCCCTCCCTCGTGTCGCAGCGGGTTGAAGCACAGCACTGAGAATCTAAAGCC
>NW_004567103.1:69837379-69869124 GCF_000260355.1 Condylura cristata | reverse complement strand
CATATACCAAAAATAACACAAAATGAATTAAAGATGCAAGCATATGTGCTAAGAAGCTTAGAAGAAAACACAGGAAAACAAGCCTTATAACATAGTATTGGATTTGGCAATGTATTCTTGAATATGAGACAACACAGGAAATAACTAAAAAAATAGGAAGATTAGATTTAATCAAAATTTGAAACATTTATATGCCAAGAATCAATATCAAGAGTGGAAAATACAACACTGAGAATGATGGCAAGTATTTGCAAATCATATATCAGATACAAAATTAAAATATTCAAAATATGTAAAGGACTCTCACAATTCAACAACAAAGAAACAACACAATTGTGAAAATCACTAGCCAACATGAATAAATAATTCTGCAGAGAATCTACACAAAATGTCAAGAAGTTGTGAAATGTAAAATAACTTATCATTAGGGTTAAACAAAACCACAATGAAATTCATTTATGCTCTTAATATGGCTATTAAAAATGGGAGGAAGGGAGGAAGGAGAAATGAAAGGAGGGAAGGAACACAGGAGGTTGTAAAATAGTGTATTGACTAAAATGCACAACAATTTGAAATCTGTGTACTGTTGACAAAATGTAAATCATACAGCTGTTGTGAAAAATAATATAGTAGTTCCTCAAAAAATTAATCGTGAAACTGCTTCATGGTTAAACAATTCTACTTCTGAGTATATACCTAGGAGAATGAAACTCAGAGACTTGGACATAGTATAGTAATTTTCATAGGCGCCAAAATGTGGAAACACCCAAATATTCATCAACAGATGAATAAACAAAAAGTATATATCTGTATGATAAACACAGAAAGTAAAATGGTGATTACCAGGTACCAGGGTAGAGGAAATGAGTTATAGTTCACGGGTACAGATGTTGAATTTAGGATGGCGAAGAGTTCTGGAAATGAATGATGGCTATGCGAATGTACTTGCTAGCACTGAATTTTACACATAAAATGATAAAAAGGGTTGATATTACATTATCTACATTTTACTATGATAAAAGGCATAAGTAAAAATAAAATTTCCTTTTTTTGACACGCCAGACAAGATGACTCATGAATTGTTTTCAGTTAGTCAGGTTTGGAATCGACAAAAACATTCTCAGCATCCAGCAGGTCCCCATCTGCTCATTTAACTTTAAAGATTACAATGTAGGAAATAACATTTAACCAAAGGACTGTTGAGTGGGAGTTCTCAAAACATTTTAGTGTAGCTTCCAGGCTCTTTCACCTGGAAGAATTGCCTGTCAGATATAAATTTGAGAAAGGTGAAGACCTCTTCACTATAGAGGTCCCATCCCATCCATTCTGTACTTATCCATCTTATAAAATCCACATAACAATTTTCATCATCACATGGCCCAGGTGTAACCTAAAATCAGGAGTTTCAGTAAAACATGCTGCTCTAGTGTCTATAGCACAGAGCTGATAACATGGCACATGATCAGTACTTACGAGTCTGGTGAATATGATTAAAAGACAGTATATCCAGGTTCATATTTTCAAGTGTCTTTGGGTTTGGGTGCAATTTTGTGCCAGCTGCTTACCCTTTTCTTACAGATGCTTTCCCAGATGTTTGACTCTGTCATAGGTTCAAACCTTTAATTACAGTGCTAAACTTAAAACCCATAAAATATAATTTAGCACTTGGTTTGCAATAATATTTTAAACAGTTTTTTTCCCCCCGTTAGTAACAAAATCCATCATTTTAGCCATTTTAGCATAGAGGAAACCCACATGAGGTAGGCAGGTGCTCAGAGGTAGAAATTTTTGCTAGACACAGATAGGTTTGGGAGTTGTAGGCTGACAAGCTGGTGAGAAGGCAATGTAGCAAGCAACAGACAACTCTACAAGCAAGTAGATTCTAAGTCAGGGGTTCAGGTAGCAGGCTGGAAGTATGACAGGATGTGGTAATAAAAAGTGAGAGCAGGTTATTTAATGAGTATTGGTATTGGACGCTAGTCATCAGGTAGGAATTAGCAGGGCTGATATCATCAGTCTGGCCTTCTGAAAAATGTTGTGGGTAGACTGGCATGTGCCAGGTATGGTCTTTGACTCATAGGAAGTTTACTTATGCTAAGACTCTCCTACTATTTGCAGGCAAAAGGAAAAATGAACACGAACACCAGGAGAACCAGAAACAAACACTGGCGCTCCAATAAGTGGTTCTGCAAGTAGCCTGTGAGGGTGGTAGAGACTAATATTAAAACACACTTGTCACCATCTCCAAGAACAGCTAACCACAAAAATGACTCAATTTCCGAAAACATTCCTATTTCTCAGCAAATAAAAAGCAAATGGAAAATTTCCCCAGTGCAAAAGTCTGGATATTGTGTTGACACTGATAAGGTGTTTGCATGAGTACTTGAGAATGAGGAGCATGTCAAATACTACTTAATTCCCTTATTTATTAATGTTTTTATTGAAGTCCTGCCTATGAACAAAAGGTATTTCATCAACATTTTTTCATGGGCCAAGAATCATTGTGAAGAGTGAAAAAGCAATACACAGCAACCCACAAATATTTGTAAATCATATATCAGATCAGTTTATACTTAGAATATGTAAGACTCCCACAATTCAACAAGAAAACAAACTACAAAATTATGAAATTAAAGTCCAGGATACAAGATTAATTTTCCAAATTTGGAGATTTTCCCTGACAGCTATTAATTTTCACTATTCTCTTTCTTCTCACATCTCTTTCTAATGTCTGTGTATTTCCTAATTGTATATGTAAAAACTAAGTTGATTGTCTCAGGTCTTCTTAGATAAAGTGAAAGCTCCGGGCCCTCCCTGGTGGTGCAGCAGGTTAAAGCACAGCACCAAGAAACTTAAGTCACTTCCGCATGAGTTTGATCCCCGCCTACCCTGGAGATCCACATGGCGTAGCAGACCTCTCGTGACCCGCCCACTGCTC
This sequence comes from Condylura cristata, assembly GCF_000260355.1. NCBI lineage: Eukaryota > Metazoa > Chordata > Mammalia > Eulipotyphla > Talpidae > Condylura > Condylura cristata. The sequence continues at coordinate 69,866,186 of NW_004567103.1, read as the reverse complement.
CCCTCGACAGTGTACTTCGTCAGTCAGCCTGTTCTGCACCCCGCTCTGTCTCTGGTGAATCCTCTCACCCTCCGCATCTCTGGCCTGTACCCCAGTTCTGTACAAATAAATAAATCTTTAAAGTGAAAGCTCCTTGAGATTGTAACTGTAAACACATATTACATCTTCATCATAGTTACTGAAGATAGCACATTGAATATTATGGGTTCTCTGTATAACCTAACTAAACAAGAAAACAAAATTTGATATGATTAAACAACAGATACAGAGGTCCAATCCTAGGATGGATAGCATTACAATTATGATTTTCATATTTTTTCACCATAATAACCATCAGAAATTTAATGCAATTAGAAATCTAATTATTTATAATTGAAATGCCTGCTGTCCATTAACATACTTACCTGAATATATTTAGCATTCCGAAATGTGTTATTTTTATCCTCACAATTTAGGCCTAGAAAAAAAATGTATAAGATGCAATTAATTTTCCTCTCTAGGGTGCTAATCTCTCTTTAATACATAAAGTTTGTATGTCTAGAACTGTCAAAGATTCGCCACCCAATTCTGAGTTTTTGGAAAGTAGTGCATGATTTCAAACATCCTTCTATTTCTTTTTAATAAAGAGTTCTTTCAGCTTCTTACAAAGACAGAAAACTATAACTACCACTAACCACCACTAAATATTCTGAAAAGTTATCCTGCAATTAAGTAAAGTTGAAGTACATCTTTTTAAACAGCCACAAATGTTAATAAGACAGATTTAAAATTTAGCACAGACTATGATCAGAGCCAAAATAATGTGCAGTGCTAAGTGCTTTATCTATGCAAATATCTGTCCATTTCTATTTCATTAGAAATGAATGAAATCATAAATGAGGAATAAATAGTTGTAACTCCATTCACTCTTACTCACTTTTAATAATGTAATATATTATTGTGTTAAAATTCATCCCTTAATGGAAGTTATTTAACAACTCATACTCTCATTTCCTTTTACACTTTTTTTTTTACTCACTCCAATTGCTTCAAGATTCAGTAGCTTCCTCAAAAATAACTCTTCAGAAAAGCCACAATGAGTCTAAGGTAATTGTATCTAATGGTTCCTCGATGACCTGAATTGTATCTCAATGGCAATTTCACTCTTTGATGCCAGCTTTCAATAACATTTCTTCGGCTTCTAACTGCAGTGGTTTTTAAGAACTTGCATTTCCCTCATAAGATCTAGTGACCTCTATATCTACTTATGAAAAAATATATATTTCTAACTTTTGTTTAACTGATTAGAATAATGTGAAAGTTACTTGAGAAAAAGAAATCTATGGCAAAGAAAAAATACTTGCTGAGACTTGTTATGAATATTCTGGTTTTCTGTACAGATGGCAAACATTTGGCAACATTTAGAAATGGTAAAATGGGAGATAAGTATGTGTTTTCAACATTCTGTGTCTCCCTCTTATTTTATTCCTAATTCCCCATCCCAGTGCCATTCTATCTTCTACATACTTGAACATCCAATCACTGATTTATTCCTAGTGAATCCCAAATAAGCTATCATCAGATAATCTTTACTTATAACATCAAAGACACACTATCACCCAGTTTTATGTTAAGTGACCACTCTCAATTAAGTGTTTGACTGAAATAAAAATATATAGCTGTTTTGATGCTCATCAAGTCTTTGGATAGCTTAGTTATAAGTATATACTGGAAATAAAAATCATTATTCGAAATTAGATTTCATTTTGGGTATAATTATTAACAATTATATCTTTCACTATCATGTACATTGGGTACTTGAAACAAATTGTTTGGTGCCCTATTAAAGCAAAAAGGCAAACAATATTAATAAAATATAAGTACAAATATGTTATTCAGAGTGCATAAAAATGAATTACTGTTAAGGTAAATGAAAAAAGAACAATAAGTTACTGGAAATATCCTAAGTCCAGAAAATAATAAATTTTAATAATTGCAGCTTATATTATTCTAAAACCATTTTTGAATTTTGCTGTATGACAGGACAATTATTTTACAATATCTTTTTCCTAAAGAGAATAAAATGTAACTCAGTGTTTTATCTACACTGCTTGATTGAAATTTATCATTATCATCATCACCACCACGTGCTAATTAGAATGCATCAACTTCCCACACAGACATGCTTTGTGCTTTAACTCTGCTTTAGAACTGCGATATACTCTATTGTGTGTGATTTCCTATCAAAAATACAAATAATGCACTGTGCATTTAAACTTTGTCTACATTCCTCACAGAATATATCCTTCTGTTTGTATCTGTTACCCTCTGCGTACCTTTTTATGAGTTAGACAATAAGAACAAATTCCATAGTAGTTTATGATTCTATACATTTCCAAACTTATATCATCTTGATTTCCCATATATTCACAGTGGTGTCTATTACTGTTAAATAAAATGGAATTGCAAAATGATTTCCATGCTTGCCTTGCTGGGTATTGATGCTATGAATGTTCTAAGAGTGGAAAATAAGCATATTCCTGGAAGTCAAGCCTACTATTAGATGCAAACCATGTATTGATACAGATATATCATTTAACTCAAACTGAAAGCATTCTCAATTTAATACCTTTTATTTGAATCTTAAAAAATATTTTTGGCTGAGTTACACCAATAGGAGCAGTGCAGAATTATGGAAGTTATGGTAGAAAGAGCAGTGGACTTAACTATAAGTAAAAAAAAAATATTGTTTAAAAATTTGGAATATTTCGGCATCGATCTCAGAATCCTGAAACTGGAGTATGAAAGTGAGTTTTATTTTATGCCTACTTCTGATGTAAATAATATTTTTTAGCATTATTTATCCATTTTACATCTTATATGTTATTCTCTCAAGCTACAATAGACTTTTGAAAATAATAAATCAAATCCTAAATAAATCACATGGTTTGCAAAATCTTACAAGTAATATTTGATTAAAGTAGATTTAAATCAGGTTTATATTTTTCAAAAGCCCATATTGGAACTTTTATATAGGTATATGACTGATACTAGTGGACAAGTTACCTGTGCTTCATAAAAGCAAATGTGAGCCTTAACCCAGGAATCTCGGGCTATTCTGATGTTGATGTAAAGAGCATAACCCACTGAGAAACACAGGTTTTATATCACACTGCTCTGGTGTATTGCAGTAACTTAATGTTTATTGAAATTAATTTTAAACCAAGCAGTCACTTCCCTAGTTAGTAATCTTTGTTGGTAAATTTTATTGAAAGTTAAAAATCCTTCATCAAAACATAGCTCTACATGGGGAAAATGATTTCATAGAGAGCCAACAAACTACCTTGATACACACATTTCCTATGTTTTCTTGCTCCTTAAATAATCTTATTATGATCGTTCATACACCCCCACACACAATTGTTAGCCTTAGACATCTAATCATAGCTGACTTTCAGCCCTTGAGCCTTGACCACATAAGTTTCCTTCTTGAACCAGAAGGCAAATCTTCAGTTACTGCTATGTTCTGTGGTTGACATGAGTGCAAGAGCTAACGCAAGACAACGGACTTCATTTTGGTCAGGGAAGTAATTTTGGAAGAGAATGGTGGAAGGACAATTGTAAAACGACAAGCTAGCAAGATCCTAGAGCTTAGGAACACCCAAGCATGAGAAAGTTGGGGAACTAAGACAAGTAAAATCAATGCAGGGTAACTCTACTTGCATAATCTTTCTTTTCTCAAGTAGTATTTTAGGCTCAGTTGCATAGTGTAAACTTCTCTGCTTCATGCTTCCTTTTATTTTTGACTGGGTAAGAGGATACTCTAAGCATATTTGCTTGAGGGGAAAGCTATAGAAACCTGTCTCTCTTGGCCTTGATCTTTTCTGACAGATGAAACATTCTATGTGATTTGTCTAAAGAAGATGGAAAATTTCCCTTTTATATTACCAAGCAGGCTCATTCAAACATATTTTCTTGCAGTGTGTATTCATTGCTTTAAAATTCTTATTATGGTTATTAAAAACACTTACTAAGTACTTTTTTTATGCAAAGTTATGTTGGCAGATGTATTCCCTTTCCCCAAGGCCGATTTAGTAACTTACTAAAACTATATGACCTTATAGAACAGAATGATCTATCTCTTCAATTATACCAACGCCATTTTGCATACAGCTAGTCAACTAAAAAATGTAACAAATAAGGCCAGATGGTCTGTATACCAGTCTTTTTATATCTAGTGAGTTTTATCCAAAGTCTGTAAGGAGTCAGGAAATAATGATGCTTTCTTTACTATAGTATGCTATAATTATGTCCAGCTCCCACTGAGACTTACATGCCTAGTGAATCCAAAGTAAGGATGACTCTAGTAAAGAACATAAAATAAGAGGTAAAAAAACTCTCCAAAAATTCTATTGGACCATTAATTCACTGGATTTTTACAAAATCAACTATTTAATAACATGAAGATCCTAGATCTATACTCAAGGTAATTACAAACAAAGCACTCTCACAAATATATTCTGTACTTACTATGCTGTAAAGATAGCTGCACAAGGTTCAATTTTCTATATTGCCAGATAAAAGAGGTTTTGAAAATTCACATAGCTGATTTTCAAACAACCCCTATTTTGTCAAGTTTAATTTATAGTAGTAAATGCCAAGCATGGACTAGAATTGAACAGCCTTCTTTTGGAATCAACTTTAGCAGTAAATGTAAAGACAAACAGCATGTATATTCTCATCTACAAAGGACAGGAACTCTTGCTCTCCACCTGCAAAATAGACTACTTGAAACCCAGGTCAAGGATACAGAATGTGATTTACAGCTGACAACATCAATTTAATGAATTTTCCCCTCAGGATAGAAGAGAAATTTAGTGCAGTTAAAATAACAGTTCTTTAGTGTTCTTAGAACTACAATTCTAGAAGTCTCTTTAGAAATGTCTATCAGACTGTTTCAAAATGCATCAAGCTATCAATACATATTTAATGATCAATAATCAATTTATCATCATTTTATTATATTTACTTATTAATATGCTTTAAGCTCTGCAGGGGACCAGAAACATATCAAAACAAAAATATACTACATCGGCATAAAAATTATCTTGAACTAAAGGTGTATGAGTTCTTGAAATCCTTTATCTGGCCAAAATTGGATGCCTCCCCAAAGAAACCCAACTGTCATATTATTTTCCCAGGAATTATTTTTTTGGAGATAAGACATGAGTCAAACAGATATTATCACAAAGCTACATATACACCATCTATTTCCCTAAGGACCCAATTAACTTTCAAAAAATTATTTGTGTTTTGCAAATCCTTTCCCTTATCCTTCTAAGAATCATTTGTTCTCATGAAGGTCCCTCTGTCTCTCCCATTCCTTTAGTAAGGTAGTCTATAAACTCTTAAATCTCTCTGCTCCCTTGGGTATTTGCTTCTTTCCCTATGCCTCTGAAGGAAAAAACTTCCCAAGATGTTCAGAACAGGTTTCCTCTAGATGTGTCACTTTGGCATGTAAATTATTTGAACCAAACTCTGAAGACTCACAGGAAACTTTAATTACCCCACTACCTACCTAAAAGTATAAATTATTGGAAGTATTATCTAGAATTAGGAATTCTAAGAAAAGATTTATTTATTTATGCATTCAGAACTGCAGTACAGGTCAGAGTTGCCAGGGCGGTGAGAGGATTCACCAGACACAGAGGAGGGAGCAAAACAGGCCCACTGACTAAGCTCACTGCAGAGGGGAGCAGCGTAAGAGACAGAGAGGACTGCTGAGCCACGTGTGTCACCTCCATGGCCAGGAATAAAACTCCTGTTGAAGTGGGAGTTTCAGCAAACTTCATAGTGCTGCGCTCCAATCCATTGGGCCACTAGAGAGGGCCCCATAATTAAAAAAATGTAGATTAGTTAGATTCAGGGACAACACCAGAAATGTCTTTTTATCTGAAAAATTTATCTTGAAAGAGGGAAAACATTTTGTGGCAGAGGTTTTTCGGGAGTCATTATCTCCTGAACCTGTGAAACCTGTCCTCTTTCTGTGATGACCCAGGCCTCTTAGCATGAAATACAATGTCCCAGATTGTTCCATTTACTTTTTAATTTACAGCGATGAAATTTCCCATGTTTTATTGTTAAATTTGGTCTTTCTCTCCAAATCTGTATGAATCTGTCTGATGTTGATTTGTTGGCTTCTCTGCATGAGAAGAGTTTAGAAGGGGGGAGAGAGCTTACTATGAATTAAGCTGACAAAAGAAAGATTAACAGGAGAAAAGACATACAAATATATTAAATTTACACGAACAGGGATGTTAGTAAGAAGAAAAGTTTTCCCTTTCCCTCTGAATTCTTGCAATGGTCAAGTAATCATAATAACATCAGACAGATTAGTAGAGAAAAACCCTCAAATTTAAGTGTGTTCATATGTGATGTCACTTAGTGAAGGAAAATACAGGAGGTGTATACCTCTTAAAGAATGGTGGGAGCGCAGGATTTGAAAGAGAGAAAAGGAAGGTCACTCAATACGGAAGAAAAGGTAACTCATGTGATGAAGCTCAGATGTTCTATACATAATGCATGTACTATTACAGAGATGTATTTCTCTGATACAACAATTATTTTTTAAAAAATTCCTAATTCTGGGGCCCTCTCTTTGGCACAATGGGTTAAAGCACAGCACTATGAAGCTATCTGCAGCCACTGCAGCCAAATTTGAACCCTGGCAAGGGCGCTGATCTAGCTGGCATAGCAGACCTCTGCTTTCCTGGCTGCTACTTGCCTTAGCAGTGCATTTCAGTACCTCTACCTGTTCTGTCTCTGGTGAAACCTCTCATCCCCACACCCCCGGCCTGAACCCCAATTCTTGTATGCATAAATAAATAAATCTTTTAAAAAATTATGGCAAGAGTTTTTCCCAAGGCATAATGAATCTTGATAGATCTTAGTTTCACATGCCAAGATGACATGTATTGGGAAAAGTCTACACTAGATGTCCAGGTAAAAGTGTGTGTGACCTTTTTAGATAGGTCATCCAGTTGACTTTAGAAAGTAAATGAATTTAAAAAGCAAATACTTATATACATATACACAAACATATATACACTGAAACTCATAACTACTGTTTCTACATAATTTCAATTCACAAGTTCTCTTTTGTTTTCTGTGTAAAAGAAATTGTAGCTCAGATTAATGAATTTTTTCAAGATAGTACTAGGCATTTTTTCAAATAGATACATGAATATAGGAGATACATAATGTTATAGTTAAATGTGTGAAACACTGGGGAAATAAAGTTTAATGTACTTTATTACAAAAAGATATTACAGAAACTTCAATATGATAATGTGTGTTTTGACTTTCTTAGACATGTTTAATTTCCAAAATTAGTACAAGGAACAACCCATACTGATGTATTTCTGACTTTTCTTCCAGTTTTTAAAGTGCCTAATTTTATAAAATTCCAAACCTGTAACTTGGCTTCATGGGAATTCACTTGACCTGGTTGTTGAAAGTAGCCTAATAATAGCCATCACATGAATCCAAAGAAAATGGAAGGACCTCCTGATGAACTCTAAATACTGACACACAGAAAATGCCACGTAGTTCTGTAGTATCCTTTGTTTCTTTACTAAAATACAAATGAGAATGGATTTTAAATTAATATGTAATATTTTTTCAGTATTCTGCCTATGAAGAACCACTTCTCATCTCTTTTTTAAGATTTATTTCTTCATTTTGAATAGAAGAATTGGGTGTAGGCCAGCTTTATGGAGGGGGAAGAAAGGGAGGGTTCACCAAAGACTGAGCAGGGAGCAGAACAGACAGGTTCACTGAAACACAATTCGGAGGGGGAGGTCTCCTGACCATATGTGGGTCAGCTCCCTGGCCGGGTATGAAATTCAAGCCATAGTGATGATAGCACTGAGACTTCAACAGTACTCCATTGGGAGGCCCCCATTTCTTATCTTAATCAAATGCTGATAATGTGTAAAAAAAAACATATGGTACAAACTTTTTTAATATAGTATCTATTTCTACAGACAGCTACAAAAGGAAGACTACTGAATGAGCCAATCTAAACTGATTTTTAATTAAATATTGTGGGAGAGCTAAGATCTGCCACACCAAATTAGGTCTTTAAAGTAAAATGTTAATTTTATAGGAGGGACTCTGAAGTCTGGTAGAGGTTGCTTTAGAGAAAAAAAAATTACATAGAAATATCTTTGTAAGAGTCTATATATCAGAAAGACCTAGTCAACTTATCTCTTTTCAATAAAAATAGCAGGACTTAAATCTGCATATATTTGTCTCTGTTGCCTTCCCTGGCAACCTCCCTAATTGATTCCCCTTTATCCCCCAATGTCCTCTGGCTTAGCTAAGCTCTTTAAGGTGAAATCTGAAGACATGTGTGTGAGTTAATCAGTCATGCAGTGACTCATGTTTACAGGAGATATATATGATATATTAAGCTACTTCATAATTTTTTTTCCTTTATCAATCTGTCTGATGCTTCTTTGATTATTTGCCAACCTAAAATAATCTAGAGGCATATAGAATGATAACCTGTGCCCTGACAGCAGAGAACAAGTTCCTACCACTATGCTATTCTAATTATGATGATTATGACAACCTTCATCAAAAGTTATCACTTTAGCATAAGATTATTTTGAGCTAAGATCAATGTAGGCCTTGCAGATGCATGAGAAACTTCACTCCTTTGACTACCTAAAGCAATGTAAATTGGAGCTGGGTTCTGACCCAAAGTTAAAGTTTTTATCAAAATTAACCTTTCTGTCTGAATAACATTGATAAGGCAGAACAAAAATCTAGTTGCATATCTAGCATTTCTCTGCATCATTGAGTTCCCTCCTCTCTCCCTGAAGTTCCAGCCCCCTATCTCACACCTTTAATGAGGAAATGTTCCCTTTGTTGTCTCACTGTACTTGGACCCTTTAGGTTTATATGGGGTTCACACAAATACAAAATTAAATTTGTTTCCTATTTTCTTCTACTGCTCTCTCTGTTGTTAATGATTCAAGCAGCCTGAGAAGAACCCAGAAGAGTCAGTGGAAATTTACCAACCCCTATAACAATGATCTTTATATTGAGTTTTGATTTATCAGTTAGGTGTTATGTTAAATATGTGACATTTGTTAGATGCATTACATGTTAGATACATTACGTGTTAAATACATTACAAACTTAATTATTACATATGCTCTAAAATAGACAAGTTTTATTGTAATAAAAACACTAAATTTTAGAAATGTTTATATACTGTGTGCATGTGTCCGGGGGGGGGGGCATTTATATCCCCCTAGGATCAATGTGTGGGCTTGTACATCAAACTGATTAAAGGCAGGTAAGATAATAAGAAATTAAAAAAAAAAACAAAAAACACCAGATGTAAGAGCACATAGATAGTAACTTTCAAAGCAATGTAATTTGAGACTGTAGCCAGAGTTTATAGGCACATAAACCATCTTAAAGTAGGCACACAAAGGGTTTTGGGCTTCTCGAGCTGCGAGGATAATTTATGAGAAGGAGACTGGAAAATGGTAAAGTAGGACTTTTAGTAAGACTTTTTATGTAGATTTTATCAACTTTTCCATTGATAAAAGTAATTAAGAGTCCTATTATTTCCTTGTAGTGGATGGGGAGGGAGATACCTTTAAAAATGGAAATTTCTTATAAGTGTTATTTACTTTCTCAAGTGGAAATTTGTGCTGTCTTTTTAGAACTTCCCTTCATCTGCTATTCTTCAGTTGCTTTAAGTTCAAAATAATTCTTAAGTAAAAGGGACATACTTTGGGTGGAATATTCTGTCCCCCTACAACACTTTACCCATGTACTACAGTTAGTAAGTTATATCACAGAGATTTCACATCTCGTGAGCCATTTTTTTCATTAAAGGTATTGGACTACAAACACACATCATAACCTGAAATGTATAACAATACATATCCTCTCTATGACACTCATGACTTTGAGGTGTAAATGAAAAAATGTTTCCTCCAAATCGCTGTAAATTGGAATGCTATTTGTAAAGTCAAATCTCATTTATTTGTTAAGCTTCCTGAAGGCAATGTCCTTGTCTGGCTTATTTGCAAATCCACTGACACTCATGTAGAGAAATCGATTGAAGATCTGGATCGTACCTCATCAACATTCACTATTTATCTCTTCATGGACTTCAGATGTGGGGATGGGTCTCAGGCATTCTGTTTATTTGTTTTTTAAAGATTTATTTATTTGTACATACATATAAGAACTAGGGAACAGGCCAGAAGTGAAGGGGTGGCGATGACAAGATTCACCAGAGGTAGAATGGGGAGCAGAACAAGCAGATCCACTGAAATGAACTGCTGTGGGGAGTGGGTGGGGGCTGGGGGGAGTCAAGAGAAGTCTGCTGCACCATGTGGTCAACTCCCTAGCTGGGGATCGAACTAATGTTTCAAAGGCTGTGAACAGCCACCTAATGCTGTGCTTTAAAACCTTGCACCACCAGGGAGGCCCTGGGTCTCAGGCATTCTATATTTCAGAAACTTAAAAGTAATTGAACTCTGATTTTGAGGGGAATGAGATGCTCTTGGTAGACAGTTGTTAGAACAAGACAGTATTCAGGAATGAAGAAAGAATTGTCTAATGTGTCCAACATTAATTCTCAGCTTATACCTTCAACTGGTCCTCTTCAAATATTGAGAACCTACTGACCCTGCTGGGTTACAGGGGAAAATTATCCCACCTTTCTGGGTTCTTTTGATGTTGGACAAACAAATTGATGTCAAGCAGAGTAGTAAGATAAAAAGGTCAAATTTAATAAAATACATATGGATAATTACATGGATGTAAACTGAAGTAAATGAAACAAGCCATAACACTATATCATGCTTACAGGCTTGAGGCATCAAGGAGAGAGGAGTGAGTTTCACATGATAAAGAGCGAATAAATTGCAAAGCTAAAACTTTGCCTTTAGATGAAGTCTGTGCCTTAAAATAGGCTTCACATATAAAACAGTTATTTCTGGAGATATCCCTAAATCTAGATAATCTACATTCTTTTATTAATTTTAAATTTCCCCAGAGATTTAATAGTCTTGATCATCTTAGTTCTACATCCCAAGGTGACAACGTCCTTTTGTGGACATGCTGGAAAACTCATCTGAACTTTTTTTGTAGAGAACAATCCTACAAACTCAGAGAAGAATGGAATGAGTGGAATGAAGAGACAAGGATATTAAAAATATACTTTATAATGAATCGTTGTCATAGAACTATGTACCAGAATAATGCTAAATAGACTTGATTATCTATAGGGCAAGACTTCTCATTTGTATTCATGCTGACATTTGAATTACTGGGCAGACTAAGGGGCATCACTGCACCTGCAAACCTGCACAATGAAAAGTTCTGCTATCTGCTGCATAAAGACAGAACACACCTTTAGTGTGAAGGAGCTTTAATGGCATAGTATACAGAGAGAAGATAGAAGAATATTTTTGAAGTAAAGCACTACCATCTTCTCATGGGTAAATATCCAGGAGCAAAACAAGGTTGGCACAAAGCAGGGCCCCAGAGACACAAAAGTTTGCCACCTGTCTAAGGCACTTTCTGTAGGGAACCACAGAAAAGGCAAAGACAGGCAGATCCGTGATGAAAGGAACAAAATCAAAGTACAAATCAAGTTAAAGGATGCAATTGTCAGTCTTCCCATGTCTCTCTCACCCTCTACTCTTCTGAGTATCTCTACATTTCTCAACCCTACGTGTCTACTTCCAGGTCCTCAGTTTCTTGGTGTGAGTCCAAAGCTAAAAAGTGAACACACCCTTCTTCCTCACATCTCTCTGCCCCCTGTCTCTACTCCAAGTCTCCTAAGTCCATCCTTCATTGGGTGGGACAGGGAACATGGAAACTTCCCTTTTTATGGAGATTACACTCTGTAATAGCACTAAATACTGGTTCCTTACATTTCAGAATTAGTGTATAGAGAAGTTAATGTTTAACTAGAAGGAAAGTCCATTGATTTAATTTGAACCTGAAAACTAAACATGTCTGCACTGTACAAGTACAAACAATGCCATAGACCCCTTGAGAAGTAGGACACCATGAAATTAGTCATAAAGTTTACTAATATTTTATTATAACTAGACATATTCTTTTTTTTTTAGTCAGAGACACAGAACTTTTACAGTATGTCATTCTTCAGGGTATGGCACATTATTGGACTGTTTCAGTAAATCTGACATCATCAATTCCTCATTATTCCCATAACATCTCAAAATTAAAGGGTGTTGACATAGCAGAGGATTTATGTGCAACCCCTCTGGCTCACATCCTGACTCAAAGCTCTAACATTTGCTGAAAAGATTTCAGCTATCAGAGATTATATGAAGCAATTCTAAAAATTAGCTTGCCTTAAAACCACCTGAGAAGCTTTATAAAATAAAGTTTCCCATGTCAAGTCTGGATGTGAATGAGATTTTATTGGGTCATGAAGGGAACCTAGTAACAGGTATAAATGAGCATTCCAGAGGAGACAATAGCACAGGTCAGTCACAGACCATACTATGAGAGTTACTGTTCCAGAGTTTCAGAAAGAACAAATACAGGGTTAGTTTGGCTTCTGAACTATTATATAAAAATTATTGCTAATCTTGAATCCAAAACTACACAAAGAAAAGGTGTCTTGGGGCACAATACCATACCATCCCTCTGGGTTCTTCTGAGGCTATGTCAACAAATTTACATCAGACAGATTAATTGAAGAAAAGACCAAAATTAATTACATATATATGGAGAATTTATGTCCTTAAATTCTAAAGTAAATGGAACAAACTGGGGGGTGGAGGAGAACCATGTGTTAAAACATGGAACAGGGGCTTGGGTTGTCAAAGACAAAAGTGAAGTTTGCATATGACAATGAATGGAGGACTTTGGTGTAAGGCCCTGGCCCATGGAGGTTTCAGATAAAGGGATTATTTCTGGAACCAACTCTACATCTAGGTAATCTATGTTCTGTAGGTAATGGTAAGTTTCTTCCAAGGTTCACAGGACTTTAATTGACCTTAGTGCTACAAACCAAAGTGACATATATTAGAGAAGCCCACTCTGATGTAAGTATTCTTTTGGATAACTGGATGCCTTTTATTTACTCTGTATTATCATCTAATTTTTGTCTCAGAGTGAGGTGCAGTTGGAAATTAGCTTGGATTAAATTGAAGCAACTTACATTTCTCCCCTTCAGCACTTTGCTAAATTCGTCATGTTTCATAGAACTTATATAACAAAACATCTTTTGGGATAAATGCCAACGTTATTTCTGTGAGGGAAAACTATTAGAATTTTGAAGGAGCTGAAATAAGCAAGCAGGTAATGGGTTCTAGCAGATACAATGCATTTCAAATATTTTCTAAAGGACATTTATACATCCAATACCTAAAGCAATGATAATATGGGCATTTTTATAGAATTGGATGGAATTCTTAACCCATAGAATATAAGATTAAGGAGAGAAAAATACACATTATGGGAATGAGTATTATAAAAATGAGATGAAAACAGGCCTGGGTTTTACTGGTCTTTCTTTATCTACCAAAGAGTACATAGTATATATCAAGTTGGAAAAAAACAATATTATGACCCTTTTATATCTAACCAAATTATTTCTCCCCTTTGTAGTATTGGTAATATAAATATCTCAGCATTTTCAAATAAATTCCTTTAGGAAAAAAATTGTCTATGCAATAGATAAAGTAGAAATGGATATTATAAACTGACTCTATTCTATCATAGTGATTACAGTTCTGTAAAAAAAAAAATCCTCACAGGAAATAAATCTGTGTTATATCTGATGGACATCCAACCAGTGGGATAACTGAATAATTTACTCAAATGCTTAATATGTAATCAGAACAAAACTGATCACTAGTTATGTAGAAAATGAAAATTTTTGTGTGGAGTTCACAAATTATTAGCCCATAATTTTTATTATTAAAAAATAAATAGAACAACAAATTAAATTTATAGAAAATAATATTTGGAGCAGGTATTTAATCTCCTTGTTTTTTAAATCTATGAAGAGCTCATTGGTGCTATTATCAAGTCTGAAATCTTAAATTATTAAGTGAGTCATGTACATTGAGGAATTACTTCTCATGAATTACTGAAACTCTTGATTGCATTCGTAACAAATTCATTTCTCTGTCGTAATTCAAGCTAAATCTAAGATGCACAGATAGACCTGCTGCAGTTGCAGATTTATTGATAGAGATTTAAGAGGTCCCTACTGTATTCAAATTACTTTATATTCATTTAACACATTTGCTGTAATTAAAAAGTAACATTTCACTTTTTCACAAGTCTCCCCATGTGCATATTGGGGCCATTTAGCTCAAAAGAGAAAGATCAAGTGACTGATCAAATGAAAATGTTAAAATATAAATTATATACATTAATTTGCTTTTTCCAGACTCAGAAATGCTATCACCTAAAGGTTGAAAATGTAGTGACTGCATCATGATTTTATGTTTATTCATTTTCTAACTCCATTACATCTTACATATAGGAAATGTCCAAGGCAAATTAAGAGACTCATGGGCTTGCAAGTAATTCTAATTGAAGGAAAAAAAAACTCATATTTTGGACACTCAACTTATTTGTAGGGTCAATAGAGACTGTAGAATGTTAGTCCACTGCTTTATTTCAAAGGAATTCAGTCCTCAAATTAGTTCTAAAGATTGTCTAGAAAGAGAGGAGACAAAAGGCAAACCATCTCATTGATGAAAACAAGATATAGTACTTGAATTTTGAAGCCCTATAATTTAGATTTAAAAAAGGGTAACTTAAGTGCAGTTTTCACTTTATCGTTTTTCTACCAGGCTGATTCTAATATATACCAACAAGCAGCTAACTCCGAAATCTCTAACTAGCTAGTCAAAGGATACTTCTATTGCCACATAGACTGCTAGGGAAACTTATTCACATCATATGTCCTTTAAAACTCCACCTAATGTAGTCAACCATACTATAATTGTTTGACACAATATCAACATCTAGCTAATGAAATGAAAGATCTAATCAGTTGCTTTTATTCTTTTCCATAGCTACTCACTTCACTTATTTTTCATAAATTTATTCTTTCATTGATGCTCCATTATATTCCTGGCACATTATATTAAGTTTTCTTCATCATTATGCAGATGTTTCATTGGTTCTGCAGAACATCAGAATCAAAGGAAATGTGTCAAGGACATTAGATATTAAGTATAATGAAGTGGAAATGGTCAAAGAAAAAAACTCAAAATCTACAGGTCCCAGGGACTCAGTGGGCATGAGTAGAAGGCTATAGGGCACATTTGAATGCCTATAGTGCAGAATTTCAGCCTACTCCTGCCAAAGCAGATTTTCATTTTATTTTACTTTATTTTTTTTAAAGATTTTATTTATTTATGCATACAGAGCTGTGGTGCAAGTCAGAGATGCAGGGACGGTGAGAGGATTCACCAGGGATAGAGGTGGGAGCAAAGTTGGCAGACTGACGAAGGACACTGCTGAGGGAAGCAGTGAGCGGGTCAGGAGAGGTCTGCTGTGCCATGTGGATCTTGGGGGCTTTGTATCTAGCTTGGAAGAAGTGGCTGCAACTTGCTTGCAGTGCTGCACTTTAACCCATTATGCCACCAGGGAGAATCCCAAAGCAGATTTTTAAAAGCTTATGGCAATTCTGATTTCTTATGTGATTCTGTGATGTTGCATTTAATATCTATTCAATTTAAAATCAAATCAGCCAAATACTATGCTAGTCAAATGATATTTGACTTTCCAGATTTGAAATAGTAGGCATCATTTATTAAATTTTATTGAATCCCCAATATCAGTAATATTTAAGATTGCAGGCTGCTTTGTGCTCTAACAGTTGAACATGTCTAGCAAAATATATGTTTCTGCATTTTAAGTTATGCAAATTTATAGTTATGTTTGTTCAGTACATGAATAACTTTGTATTTAACATTTCTTAAAGTTGATTTTTAACCTAACCAAGGAGGTGAAGGACCTATGCAATGAGAACTGAAAAATGCTAAAACTTAATTAGATAAAGAATTAGAAGGATACCCCATAGTCATAGATGGGGATCATAAAATTAACTAACATCACTATCCTACTAATGTGATATGTAAATTTAATACTATACCTATGAAAATACAAATGATATTAAAAGAAAATTGACCAAAACGATCCAGCAATTCCAATCCTAGGTATTACCCAAAGGACACAAAAACATTAATTCAAAAGGATACCTGCACTCCTATATGTTTGCTGCTGTACTATTTCCAATAGTAAAGAGGTGGAATCAACCCAAAGGCCTAAAAAATAGATGACTGGATCAAGAAGGTGTGGACTTATACAGAAAGGAATATTACCCAGCAATCACAAAAAGATAAGCTCATGCCATTTGTGGCAACATGGATGGAGCTGAAGGGGTCATCCTTACTGAAATAATCCAGAAAGAAAAAAAGAAAAACCAGATGGTTTCACTCATAGTGAATGTAAGGAATCAGAAAAAAAAAAAAAAAAGGAACTATAATAAAGTAAAAACAAAAATTAACAAACATTTTGACATTTGACAAACAGAGACATTTTGGAGACGGAGAGGGAAATAGGATCAAAACTGAGGCAGGAAGAGTGTACAGGACTAGAGGGTGATGGCAAACATGGGTGAATTGGTGGTGGGATGTCCATGGGGATTACAACCGAGATCAAAATATATGTAAGATAAAATAAAATTTAAAAAATTGACTTAAAATACTGAAATGTCCATGAAACAATTAAAGGCACCTAAATAACAAGAGAAATCCTGAGATAAAAGGAACAATGGAAGTATCACATTATCTGATTTTATACTATGTTATCATACAACAGTGTTAAAAATAGGACATCATAAAATTCGACATATCGATAAATAGAATATAATAGAAAGTCTATTAATAATCCATGTATATATCAATAATTTATTATAAAGCAACCACTCTATGCAATGGGGGTAGAAAAGGCTCTTTAATAAATGGTGGCTGGAAAACTGAAAATCCACATATTAAAGAATGAATTCAGATCACTCTACCCCATGCACAAAAATAAACTCTGAATGTACTAAAGATTTAAGACTGGCAACAATAAAATACATAGAAGAAAATATTTTCTATTATATTTGTAGTGTTTTCTGAGGTGTTTTTGGAGACTCAGCCATTATAGCAAAAGAAAGAAAAGCAAAAATAAACAATTGGGATTACTCCAAATTAAATAGATTTTACCCAGTGAAAGAAAATATAAGTAATTTAATGGGAGAAAATATTCTCACATTATACAAAATGTGAGTTGGTATACAAAGTATATTATAAAATTCCATAATTCAGCAGAAGTAGAAATAACCAAATTAAGTAGGCAGCAGATATGAGCAGACAACTCACCAAAATGGATATCCAGATTGATAGTTGTGAAAAAATCTGCATCATTTCTTCCAGTAACAGAGATTCAGATTACAACCATAATGAGTTATGATTTCAAATTTATGAGAATTGCATACCTTAAAAGACCCCTAGTAGACTAAAAGGACCATTGTGGATGATTATGGGTGCCTTGGTAGTGGGTGTGGTATTATAATATACATTAGAAATGGTGTAAATCTATTCCTCTGAGTCATGTTTGTTGTCACGCACTAGTGATTTATCAATGAAAAAATAATGTTATTTTTTTTAAAAAGATTTCCAGAAGGAAGTGCAAGAGAGGATGTGAAGAAAGAGGAACCGTTATTATACTGCTAGTGACATTGTAAACTGGTACAGTCATCTTGGAGAATTATCTGGATTTATGAGCATATTCCCTCAGTTTCTCTTACCATTTTCTTGCACACAGATGCCTTGTGACTTACTACCAGCAGTCAATCTACATGTCTCTTTTCAACAGAAAGGGAAGTTTTTGTAATATTCCCCCAAGACAGCCTTAACCCATGACTGACGGTGCTGAGCATACTTTATCCAGTAACTTTTCAACGCCTTCATTTCCATCCGAGTTCCTGATTTGACTGAAGCAATTTCTCCTTTGTACTATTATATGTTAATAATCCTTGTCTGTTTTCCTTCCCTTCTCCTTTACTCTCCTGCCACATTTTTTTTGGGAATATTTCTTAATAAATCATTTTCACGGCCCTTCCTGGTGGCGCAGCGGGTTAAAGCACAGCACTGAGAATCTAAAGCCACTTCCGCATGAGTTCGATTCCCGCCTGCCCTGGAGGTGACCACATGGCGTGGCAGACCTCTCCTGACCCGCCCGCTGCTCCCCTCAGCAGTGTACTTCGTCGATCTGCCTGTTCTGCTCCCCACTCTGTCTCTGGTGAAGCCTCTCACCGCCCCTGAGCCTCTGGCCTGTACCCCAGTTCTGTATGCACAAATAAATAAATCTTTAAAAAAAAATAATTTTCACATAAAAATTCAACTTGTGATCTGCTCCCAAGGAATCCATTTTAAGACCAATATCAAGTCCACTTTGCAAAAGTAAAACGAGATTAAGAGTCTACAGATTCACTCAATGTCACAACCAATGTAAGTGCCAAAGTCTGGCTAAATATGTTCATGAAATTATTCATGTATTCAAAATAGTTGAGCTCAATTTACTTTTGTCTCAAAAAGCATTCGCAGGGTCAGCCTCCATTGGTGCCTTTGTATCAGTGGCTCCTGCTAACACACTTGATAGTGACTGTCCCCACTGAGGGCATTCTTTTTTCAGCAAGGACTAGGGAAAGCCAGGGAAGGATATACTGGATTGTGCTGTTTTAACTGGTCAAACAGCAAATCCCATTTTCCTGGAATCCCATATTTCCTTGTACATCTAGGTTAAAATTTGCTAAAAGAGGAATTTGCTTAAATGGCACCATAATCCAGGCATCCATAATCATCCACTATAGTCCTTTTCGCCTACTTTAGTCTTTTAATGTGTGACATTCTCAAAGGTTTGAGATCATATCTCATTGTGGTTGTAGCCTAAATCTCTGTTATTAGAAGAAATGATGCAGATTCTTTCACATCTATAGAACTTTTCATTATTCATTTTGGTGAGTTTTCTGCTCACCACTTCATAGAGTGCAGCACTATGAAGCTATCCACTGCCACTACAGTGCAAGTTTGATTCCAGGTCAGGGAGCTGACCGCAAGGTGCAGCAGACCTCTCCTCTCCCACCTTCTGCTCCCCTCAGCAGTGTATTTCAGTCTATTTGCCTATTCTACTCCCCACACTGTTTCTGGTGGTTCCTCTCACACCAACCCCTGCACTTTTGGGCTGTAACCCAGTTCTTGCATGCTTGAATAAATAAATCTTAAACGAAAGAAAAAAAAAAAAAAAGGTTTGGAAGGCAGAAGCCAAGTGGCAGTCATTATACTCGAAAAGTCTTGCAGTCAGACGCAATGACACGCAAGTTCAAGTTGGCCCCAATTATTCTTATCCTTTCTATGTGACTTACTCCCTCCTACTGTTCTGTGTTAGCTCCAGCCTAACCCTCATGTCAAAAAGGCAAGTTGGATTTTACTGAAAGTTGAGCCTCATTCACCTGTACTAGTTTTCCAGGAAAACAGACTAATGACACTTTCTCTCATTTGCTAATTCTACTGTTTGCAGCTTCTCTCACCTTCTTTTGCTTCAACAAGTCACTTATTCTTATCATACTGAGTAGTCACACTTCCCTGACTAAGCTGACAGATGAAAAGTGTTAAATGTAAAATAACATCTATTTGAGACTTTCTCTAGAAATATTTAAAATGGCATCAAAAAGAAAAAAAAGAACCTTTAAAAAGTAACTGACAAATATAGGTTTCTGTTTTTTTTGTGAGCATTTTTGGAGCCTCTCTGATTATGCAAGAAATCTTTTCCCATTGAAAGAGCTGCTTTTTCTTTTTCTACTTTCTTGTTACATCTATTTTTTTTTCTTTTCATCTTTCTCTTTTGCATTTGTAAAATACCTAAGGAAGCAATTTTGAAGTAAGAGCATGCTGCATGCCTTTTCCTTAGGAAAATGCTGTTGTTTTAATGTTATTTAAGAACTGACAAGACCAGCAAAATAATCTATGAAAGCAGGTCACGTTAGTTTGTGAGAATAAAGCTTGACATTCATACTATGCAAATAAGGAAAAGGAAAAAGAAGTTTTAGATATATTAATAAGTAATTTTGCTTTGACTCATAAAAAATCTCACATTTTTATAGATTCCTCTGTAGTTATCTTATGACATTAAATTTTAGAGTGAAAAAAGAAACTTCAAATTTATAACTGAAAGAAGGCAACTTTGAAACATTTAAATGATATGAAAATATTCAATAATGGAAATTTTTCTGTGATGAAAATCATTAATATAGTTCTAAAATTAAAAAAAAAAGAGGCAACATTCTTTACAGTACCAACTGACTTAAAAATACATCTTCTTTTATCCCAGTTTTAAAAAAAATGGTAAAATGTAGGATATCATGACTCTGGGGAAATTTTCACAGACAGCTTTTTGAGTTTGTGTCCTTTGTAAATAATTCTATAAGCACAAAAGCTGAAGAGTTTCATTACAGTCAATTAGTGTCAGAAGAAGAATAAGAAGTGACAGAAAAATAGAGGGAACTATAGAAGCCTAATACAGAAGAGACTCTTAAAAGGGAGATTTATTATAGCATAGAATGAAGGAAGTCATCTCAGTGAAGGAAGGTATGGAAAGAACTGCTTTCTCTCTTTTCAAGCTCTGGAGAATCAAAATTGATAATAGAGTTCTTGTATTGTTCCCATTTTTGAAATCTCACAACCAGTTTTTAAAAAATGCGAGAGTAATGTCATTTCAGCGTTTCAGGGAACATCTGTAAAGAGAATGCCAAAAAACAAAAAACAGTTTAGTGTGAAAAGTCTGAGGTCACAGTGGGAAAAACTGGGATGAAAGATCAAGGTAAGAGAAGTTGGGATAAGGTGATTTGGTGGAGATGTGGATTAGAGTGTTGTGGTAAGAAGTTGACAGTGACAGATCTTAAGAGAAGTTGATGTTGACGGCTCTGTGTGGCAGTGATAGAGGCTGATGTATCAGGGAGAGCTAGGAACCTACATGTAATAGTGGAAGAACTGGGTTTGGCAAACAAGAATGGGTCAGTATAGGGAGGTTGGATTATCCTACCATTGGCTAGGACTCTAAGTGTTAGTCCTGGTTTTGTGGGACCTTTTAACTCTTCTTATAATAATATCTGATGTCATAAATAACAATAGCAAAGATTTAACTATAATATCCATTAAATTTGAAGATGATGCAGCATGTCTAGACAAGGCTGAGTCTAGAAGGAAGCCTAGGAAGCAAGATGTAAGGAGACACTTTCAATGTCAGGAGAGGCTAACCCTGCAGCTGAATGACCGTCATGGTTAGTGCTCCCTTCAATTTTGTGGGGAAGGCTTCTCTCTTGGTTTGCAAAAATTTCTGGTCTGGCCAGGATAGAGAATGAGGAAGTTCATTTATGAGGCTTGCTGAAGACAAGCTTCAGCTGAGGTAGTGAGGGTCTCCCACAGGAAAGGACGGTGTTGGAGAAGGTGAGAGAAGGTTAGTGGAAAAAGGTCAAGAGGTAAAAAATGAGGAGACACAGACACCTGTTTAGGGTGAAAGCATCTTCTGCCAATTGTCCCAGCAGGTCTTTATACATTACAAGCAAGCAGTGGGATTTCTGCATAAAGCAGAAAGATGATAATCATCATATTTTTCTTAAAGACAGCTCAGGACTTCTTGATCTCTTATTGATACTGTGATATTCATACACAAAATGTTCCTATAGTGACCAGTCATTAATAAACAAATATTCCTATGGTGACCAGCCATCAGACAAAATATTCCTATAGTGATCAGTTATCAATAAACAAAATATTTCAATGGTGATCAGCTAGCTACTACAACTTAAGAAATTATTTTGTTAATTTCTCAATGAACATATATCTTAAAGGTACAGGTTCTAATGTTAAGGAACTAGGAGTGAGAAAATACCAATTTGGAGTAAACTGACATTTCCGTGCCCCTGAGGAAAAAAAATCCCTTTTTTGATCTACAAAAGGAGCTTCTATTAATCACTATTCCTGTAATTGTTTTGTCAACCTAGTCTCTATATCTAACATAACAATTAGGGGAAAACTTCTTCCTTTATGGTCACTGTTATTATACTATTAATATTATATAAAAAAAAAACCTTTCTATGTGAAAAGAGGCCGGGGTGAAAGTTAAAGAGTAGGAAAGGAAAGAGTAGGAAGACTTATTAATTATAATTCTATTACTTTAAACAAAACTATGTTACTTCAAACTATAGATCTTTTATTGGGGGCTGGGCAGGAAATTATTATAGCCTTTGGTTCCCAGAATTCTTGTACCGTGGCATGTCTCTCGTTATTATGGGACCTAGATTTGTGCCAGCCCTCTCAAGCAGAGGGATATTAATTATTTTACAACATACTGTGCTGTTCTGTGTATAATGCTATTATTTAAACCAATCAATTCAATCAAGTAATTATCGATTCTATATTGAATGTATATTTGGACAATTGCTATGCTTCTTGGGAACAGCCAAAACCAAACCATACTTCTTGGAAACAGCCATAAACAAACAAAAAGAATCCATCAGGAACCAGCTATGGAATATCCTGACTTTTCAGGATTTTTCCCCCATGTCAGGATCTTGTCATATAATGTCGGTAGCATGGATCTTGCCAGAGGTTGAATCAAAGGAATGAATTTTAAGCCTGAGACAGATATGCACACGTACCAACAAAAAAAAAAAAAGAGAGAGGGAGAAAATCTTTTACAAATAGACTTAAAATTTTCTACCTCCTCCCCACGTCAAAAAAGAAGGGAAAAAAGGAGCAATGGCTCATCTGGATGGTAGTGAGTTACCTGTACTTAAATCATCAGAATATTTCAGGTGCCAAAATGCAAAATCTCTGTGGTAGCCTAATGTTAGAACCCAGGATATAGTAATAAACTAGATGTTAACCAAAGCAGATGGTTGACTTTAGAAAATTTGATACTAGTAATATTCTGATTAAGGGGACCAGATGACTGAAGGTCTCATAACAGTTAAATATGAAGGTAAATGAATGAGAGCCGATAAGCAAAGTTCACAGAGTAAGGCCAGATTTCTAGCTCTACCAAGAAAAAAATGTAAGGGTAATATAGTGACTAGTCTTAATGACATTAGTTACAAGCATGAAACAGTGACAGCAGTGCAAGGAACAGGCTACAGATGAGGGAACCTTGGGCCAGAGAAACAAGATAGCATCTCAACTGTGAGATGTTTGAATCAAATGAGTGCCAGAATTTGGGTACCCAAATTGTCCCAATTAATGAACAAATTAGCATGATAAATAAAGCTAGGACCTTTTCATTCAGACTGTAGTAGGTAACTGTAAAGGAGAGCTTTAAGGATAGTGAACTGTAATAG
Source organism: Condylura cristata (assembly GCF_000260355.1). Lineage (NCBI taxonomy): Eukaryota > Metazoa > Chordata > Mammalia > Eulipotyphla > Talpidae > Condylura > Condylura cristata. The sequence goes on along the minus strand of NW_004567103.1, from coordinate 69,842,728 downwards.
ATCCATGGCTTACACAAATTGTCTGTCTCAATTCTCAGAACTAGTGACTAGATAAGGTTACATAGAAAAGACATTAAATTGTGGGAGTTGATGGACTTAAGTTTCCTTGTCAATGGGACTTTTATCATTACAGAGGCTATCCTGGTTTATCTGGGTGAGCCCAAAATAATTACATGTACCCCAAAAGTATCAGCATCAGAGTGAAGTAGTTAGGAGAAATTCAACTAACCACCAAAGTTTTGAAGTGAGAAGGGCCCATGAACCAGGCAATGAAATTGGAGAACACAAGAAAATTAACTTTCCTTAGAGCCTCCAAAAAGTACTATGACTGTACTGGCACCTTGATTTTGACCCATTCAGAGCCATCTCAGTCTTCTGAAGTCCAGGACAAGATAAAAGTTTGTGTTGTTTTAAGCCACATTGTGACATTGATTTCATATAGTAATAATAATAATAATAAACTAATAAAAGAAACCAAGTAATACATAATGATTCAGGTAAAGATGATGTAGCTCTTTCCCTCCACCTCTTAACACACATACTTTTGGTGATGAGTGAAATTTGATGGGGAGGGGATCCTAATATTTCAATTAATAAATAAATTATTAAAATAGATGGACAAAATATAAGGTCAAATTTCAAGAGACAGTTTATAAGATCAGAATCTTCATTTTTGGAAGACTCCTTGTCAGATTGAGCTCAGATAGCCATATAAGGTAGTGCAATCTAGGACTTTCTCACCTGAGGGCAAGGCTTAGATATCTGTTCATGTAACAGTTAATGATAGAACCAGGGTCTGAATGTAGGCCAGGTAGTCAGAGCTTGTAAGTCCAATGATTATGAAGACTCTTAACAAGTAGGGAAATTATTGTGTGGATAAGATGGCAGTGAGAGTAGATGATTTTAATATGCTAAAGATTTTAATTTAAAAACCATATCACAGTGCTCTCCTTGGTGGGGCAAGGGTCTAAATAATAGCACTGTGAAGCTATCCTGTAGCCATGGCAGCATGAGTTCAATTTCCAGCCAGGAAGGTGACCCATATGGCACAGCATGTCTCCTGACCCGGCCACTGCTCCTCTCAGCAGTGTATTTCAGTCAGTTCACTTGTTCTGTTTCCCACTCTGTCTCTGATGAATCCTCTCACCCCCTGCACCTCTGGCCTGTACCCCAGTTGTTGTATGCAAAATTAAAAAATATAAAACCTATACCACAAATTATAAACAAAAACTCATCTGTAATCATTTGGCATAATGCATTTTACTGGATTGATTTAAATCCTACAAAATGACTCTTATTTTCCTCATTTTATAGATGCAGAAACTAACGCTCAGAGATACTAAGTGATTCCCCAAGGCCACCCAGCAAGTAAGTGTGAGAGTTCATAGCAAAGTTGCATTTGTGCATGAAGAGAAACAAAGGTGCCCTCCATATAACTTCAGAAAACTTATCGAAACTGAAGATGGAAAAGGACAGAATACCTGTTCTAATTATTAATATGTATTTATATTTCATTGTAGCATAACATGATCTCCACCAAAAGGTGGAGTATATCCATTGAGCCTTCAGCTTCACTCCTTTTTTGCACATTTGCATTCTTGCCTAAGTCTATGAGGGTAACAAGTTCTTCACACATTTGAAACATAATGTCAGGGAAAAGGAAATAAAGTGAAAGAAGCATAACTGGAGCACTCTAGACTTATACCTCTTTTCCTGCAAGCAAAAAGCCTGATCTTTCTACATTACAAACATAACCAGAGCCATTTTTTAAGTCTAATGGCACAAAAGACTCACCACAGTATGGAGAAAATAAAATCGAAATAAAGATCGACTTTCATTTGTGAATTGTTTAAATTTAGAAAATATCATAGAATTGTAAAGTCATGCAAACAAAAATATATTTCTCTCCTTGGAAAAACTAAAAAATATATTGATGCTGTGTTTGAAGAATATCCCCCCCCTTCCCGGAACAGAGAAAGATGATTCTTCTTAAAACCTTTTTTATTTTGTATTCTGTTGGTATATGATTAACTTTATTGCTATCAAACTCCATATGCCTTAATTTTCTATTTATATTCTGATTGACAAATGTGCCTTTCAAAAATGGATCGGAAATGCGACTGAGAAGGCCTACATTTTTTAGCTCTATTTTCTTGCACAACTCTATTTTGTTAAGCCCCACAAAGAGTTTAATTGGGAGGTTACTTTGTGTAAAAATATGATTTATGTATGTTTTATTCATTTTTTCTCACTCGCTCTTCAATAAAGTAGAAATTTGAAGAAGGAAACATTTGTATTACATTTGTCTCAAGTTTCTTAACTCAGTGATATGCTTTCCTTGAGGTACATAATGCCAAATCAAGTATTAAGAAGTAGGAAAGAAAACCAATAATTTTGACTTCAGAGAATATTAGGGTGCAAATGAAATACACTTGATGAATAATACATTTTTGAGCATCTGCTGCAGGTAGTCATCAAATAGTATGTTATTTCTTCAAATGTAGGAGGTTAGGTAGGAAAGTACCAATGGGCATGAAACTCTGTGGTTAATCACGGGATTCCATTCCCTAGCAAACAAGGATAGCTCCATCCTATAAAAATAAAGTCAATCATAATCCATTGGGCCATCCTATAAAAATAAAGTTAATCATAATCCATTGGGCCAGTTTTTGTCCTAATGACTTGGAATGGACCTACCCTAGGAAATTCTATTCTCAGTTTCTTTTATTGACCTCACTCTTGCTATTAATTTATTAAATTACCTTCTCAATGAGTCTCAGGCAGACCAGGCTGTGACCAAAAGTGAGAAGTTGGTGTTTATCTGCACGTGCAGAGCAAGTTTGGTCTTGGAAATTAGGATATCTTTTATTTTTGCCAAGATAGCATATATCTATCAGGCCATTCACTTTTGACTTTTTTTTTTGGAGGGGCATAAATGTAAAGTTATACATTTATGAGATTATGCCTTAAATTCATGTTGCTATTAATTTCTAAATCAAGTCAAAATTAAATCAATTCATAAAACTGCACCACTAACATAGCGGTCTCAGTGGCCTTACTTTTTTATTGAGAGAATTTGAATGTGTCACAACTGATAAGAAAGCAACAATTCCATTTTAAATACCCAATTTCCAAATAACATTAAAGGAAAGGGAGATGGAGATAAAAACAAAGAAAATTGAAGAGGGAGGTTGGTTTCATGTATTATAAATGATGTACCTAATAGCAGAGTCATAAAACAAGAAAATAAAGTAATTGGTCTGCTTGCAGAAAGGAGAAAGTTATGCAAATGAAGGGAGTCGTTAAAATAATCAAAACAAAGAGATTCACTGATTTAGAAGGTATAATTAATCCTTTTGTAAGCCGTTATTTCAGAGGGCCAGTTTCCTTGAAACAAATTAAGATAGGTTGGACCATATCAACAGATGTCGAAATTTCAAAGCAAAGGTAAGCTCCACAAGCTGTGGAGAGGAAGATGATTTAAAAATACACCTTGGAATTCATCAGAGAATATAAAGTAACTCCTGCTTCTTTCTAAGTACCATGTTTTATGAAGTACTTTAGCTGATAGTAGAGAACTGGTAAAACTCAATACTTCAAGCTTTGCAAATACTGCTTACAGCTAGAGCTTTATTAATCAATTTGAGCTTGTAGTTAAGCCCATTCTATGCTGATCAGCTAGGTTCAGCAGATGCAATGGAGGACTGCTCTGGTCCAGGAAAACAAAAACAAAAAAGTCTATTGTGAAAGGAGTGTGTAATATATATGGGATGATTAAAAGCTAAAAACAAAAAAAAGTAATTTCTCCCAATTTTATTTGCCTGAAAGCATATGCTAGATAGCTTTGCATATCAGAATTTAAAATGTTTAACCAAATATGTTTTTATGTTTTCATTTTTTTGAATGAAGAACTGTTGTATCCTCAGAAAATAAAAACAGAATTATAAATCATAAGAGTAGTAACTATTATAAAATGGTCATTCTTATTTTCTTCTAATAAGTGATAGTGTGATTTGTGCAAATAATAGGTTTAATAAAAATTGAAATTTGACTGTTAATCACTCAGTCAAGGGTACTAAAGTTAATCTTCATATTGATATCAACCCAAAACATCTGTTATATCATCAATTGCTAACCCAAGAAAAGCTGAATTAAATGTGAATCAATAGCTACTATATCTCAAAAGAACAAAGCTCTCTTTGGCACTGGTAAACATTCAAGTTTTCTGAATAGTAGGTTAGTTTGTTTGTAAAGAAATATCTTGATAATTTTTCTGGGATGCTACACTTAGACTTTTCTTTTTGAAATTTGAACCTATTGTGTGGTAGTAAAGGGTAGCAGAGATTTAATAAACCTAACTCAAAATTGGTAAAGAAGTTATCAAGATTGCAAAATAAGAATCTTAAAAGATATTTTTTTAACTAGAGTAATGATTAAGCTAACAAAGTCATTTTAATAGAATGTTCATGATTGCTATCATTTATTGATCAATAATTATATTCTAGACCTATGTAAGCACTTATATATATTCTCCTACTTAATCTTTACAAAAGTCATTTAGAGTAGTAATTTTAATATCCACACTCAACATATGAAGATAACGTTCAGATATTTTTAACAACTTCCCCAGCTTCAGACAGGTGCAAAGCCAGAGTTCAAAGCCAGATCTGATTACAAAGTCATTATTTTTATCTTCTGTATTATTTTGCTTCTCATGCAAGTTTCAGAAATCTGACTCTCAGTTCAAAAATGTAGAGGAAAGCAGAGATATGAAAATATGATAGATATTTTAGTACCAGTAAGTTCAAATGTCAGTAACATATATTTGCCAAAAACATTTAAAACATCTTAAACTTCAGTTCTAAAATGACAGGAAGAATAAAAAAATATAAAAGTCCTTAGTTTATGGGGACTCAAGACACCCTACCTGGAGTTACATGTTGAGTTCTAGAACATGGCAAATAGGACAGCTTCATAAAGCAAGAGTCATGAGAAAGTAATAAGTATTCTTGTGACAGCTGCCTTTCATTGAATACATGCCTGACAACTTGTAGTAATTTAGCTTTTTCATTTAATGCTCACAATATTTCTGAAAGTTGGTTTTGATTTTTCTTATTTTACAAGATAAAAATTAGAGTTAAGAAAGATTATGTAATTCTCCTTAGACCACAGAGTTAAGCTATATCTAAGCTGGAAAGGTCTCCTGAGATAACTTTACTTATAAATATTACATTTAGTGTTTATCTAACAACAAAGTCAGGACCACTCCTGTCTTCCTACTAGCATGTTCAAAGGGATTGAGGATGTTTAGTATTAAAAAATACAAATACTAGGACTTCCGGAAGATGG
>NW_004567103.1:69828067-69829954 GCF_000260355.1 Condylura cristata | reverse complement strand
CCCCATGCTAACACTGTATGACTGAAAAAAAAAATTACTTTGGAAAAAGATAGACTAGAATGACATGTTGTAAATACTTAAAGGTAAAAAATGCTAGCCATGGGGGGGGGGAAGGGAGGGAAATGCACGGGACTATGGTGGTGGCACAGGGGTGATTTGGTGATGGGAAACCCGTGGGGATTACAATTGAGATATAAAAAATGTGCAAAATGATGTAAAAATAAACTTTTTAATAAAAAAAATACAAATACTAGAAGCATTAAACTTCAATTGTTGTACAGTTCTAAAGGACTCAACTAGATGAAACAGAGAGGAGGTAAATGAAGCATTTCTTTTTAGAGTAAAAATTTTCTACTAGCCAAAGGGAATACATCCTTTAAACCATGCCAAGATGATCACTTGTCACTTGATGCTAATTTTCCCCATATGGACTAATTTTCAACTCAAGAAGTTTTTGCTTATGGTTCTCTTAGCTTGAAGTGCTCTTCCATTTTCTCTCTGAGGAGTTAGGTTCTGAGCTGAGCCCAAGAGATAACTCATCTTTATTATCCTTGGAAAAGTAACCGCAGTATCACTACTACATCGACCTGGTTTATATTTTGAAATATTGTATCTTGTCTTTCTTTCCCACTAGGATGAATACTCAGAGAACAAAGATGAGAATGTGTGAGACCAAGAATGGGCACACAGTAAATATTTGTTCAATACAAAATAAATGTTTTTGGAACTATTTATGCCTTAGTTGGAGTATCATTATATTAAGCCCTCATTCACTCTAGAATTTATGACTCTCTTTTCAGACAAAAATTAATGAGGTAACAAATTGACAATAGTCTGTATAAGGATTCTACTGTATCCTCAAACTTTATAATAGTCACACCAAAATAATGTTTAAGAATGTGTACATAAAAATGAGTATTCAATCATATTGTCGAACTTGTCAACAGTAAAAAGTTGTGAAAAAGAATAAGGAACTCTTAACATAAGCTAGCTATTAATTTAATTTCACACAATTTTTTTTAAAGATTTACTTTTTTTTTTTTAAAGATTTATTTATTTATGCATACAGAACTGGGGTACAGGCCAGAGGTGCAGGGGTAGTGAGAGGTTTCACCAGAGACAGAGTGGGGAGCAGAACAGGCAGATTGATGAAGTGCACTGCTGAGGGGAAGTAGCGGGGGGGTGGTCAAGAGAGGTTTGCTGGCCATGTGGATCACCTCCCAGGTAGGGATAGAACTCATGCTGAAGTGACTTTATCTTCTTAGTAGTGTGCTTTAACCCCTGCGCGACCAGGTAGGGCCTAATTTAAAACACAAATTTTAAATCCACACACTAAGTTCTTGCATGATGTGATATTTAGGCAACACAGCTGTAAGATGCTATTCTTAGAGCTTATCTAACAGAAATGAAAACACATTATTGCCATAAAGAATAATATTTTCTTAGTGCTCCCAATGCTTTGAGAATAATGCAAAAGTCATGTATTTATTGTCTCTTTTAATTTCAAAAACATATTAGAGACTATTTAATAATAGTCTGACTATGTAATAATTTTCCTACTATACAAATAATGAACACAAAGCATAAAGGACTTAATATACTGGCCTACAGTTAGAGTTTATAAAGGATGAAATCATAGTTAGAATTTATGTCAGTCTGTCCCCAAAGTCTTACTATTGAATGTTAATCCTTACATTATACAATTCTATCCTAAGTACCATTAAAGCATAAGGCAAGATGGCCCTCCCTGGTGGCGCAGCAGGTTAGAGCACAGCACAAAGAAGCTTAAGCCACTTGCTCATGAGTTCCATCACTGCCTGCCCTGGAGGAGATCCACATGGTGTGGCAGATCTCTCCTGACCCGCCTGCTGCTCCCCTCAGCAGTGT
>NW_004567103.1:69808603-69827752 GCF_000260355.1 Condylura cristata | reverse complement strand
TATTATATTTTATATTCTAATAGAAACTTTTGGGAAAATTAAAGAGAGAGCAAACTAAACTTCTTTGTGGAGAATGAGTGACTTATTTTCCCTTTTCACAAAAGTAACCAAGTGTCTGAAAATTTGATCATAGAAGCAGAAACATCATATGCTACGAGGTTGCAGAGGGAGAATTAGGATCAATTGGTAGATGTTTTTTTTTTTAAAAAAAAGAGAGAAATGTGCTTAATGTGACAGAAATTTCTGTCAAGTTAGAAAATGTACTATTTTGAAAGTTGTGATTATCGTAATAATGTCGTAATGTCAGAGAAGAGAAATGACTATGAAAGTCAGAGGAAAAAGGTCAGAAGCTTTTTCTGTTTTATAGGTACTAAACATTTTAGTCTTTACTGGCAGCAAGTATCGTCTCTGCTGTATATTCTCAATGCACGTTTGTAGTGTAAACACGGCCACGTGATTATGGAAGTGAGTGGGTCTGGTTATGTCTGAATAAAATTTCATTTATGCAAACAGACTACAGGCCACATTTGGCCTAGGATTGCAGCCTGGGTTGAAGCTTGCTACCCACTGTGAAAGAATCCATTAATCAAGATATGTTCATTGCAGTTATAAAACCTCCAGAATTCAGTGGCTTAATGCAGGGTTTGGCAGACTATAGCCCACAGACCTATCTGTCCCACAGGCTGCTTTTATGTGACTCACAGTCAAGAATAGTTTTTACATGTTTATTTTAAAGAGGATGGAGATAGCTGAGGTAGTGGTGGAGGATGAACAAAGACTCTTTGCATGCATCTCATGAAGCCTAAAATACTTACAAATTAAGTTTTTTTACCAAAAAAATATGCCAACCTAAACAGATATGCCATGTTAGCCAGCTTTTGTCCAAGAAAACTCAAGGAGTCAGGTCCTTTGAATTTCATGATGTTGAAATCTTCCACTTAGGACCAATAGCTTTATGTACTTGGGGTGTATATGTGTGTGTGTGTGTGTGTGTGTGTGTGTGTGTGTGTTTGGTGGGGTGATGAAAAGAATGCATAGCACAGATAATCTCCTATTAAAGAAATGATACTCATTTTTGCTTACATTTCACCTTCAGATTTAATCTTGGTCTCTGTAAATACAAGAGAGTTGAAAAATAGGTGCTTGACTGAATAGTTTTCTGCAGCACCACTTTATACAGTAGAAGAACATGATCTTTTGTGGCCAGATAGTGACCTTAATCACACAGGAGGAATATTTAGACCAGAGTAAGCCTTAGAATAGATATACCCCAATAATCTTCAATTAATAGATGGGATATTTCAATATTCCTGCAGTTCCCAAAGATGTAGAATTTCATGTATTTATGCTTTGTAAAGACTCCTGGTACTAGGTACTTTTATGAGAATATTGCAAGTTTGAGTTGTTTAATATGTATGGCAAGTGAATAACAAATGATGCACACAGGCATAATGAGAGAGGAGAGAGAGGGAAGGAGAGTCTGGCCATTGAAAATAATTTAGTTTTAAAATATTTGCAATTAAGCTTTTTTTTTTTTCACCTTACTTCACTGTCCTCAGCTTTGCTTATTTGCTGTCCTTTTGTGATTGATTTTCAGTTTCTAATTCTTTTTAAGATGCCAGTAATAAACGATAGAAACACAATTTTTCAAAAGATTTCATCATCATGTTTTTGTTTTAGGGTTCACCAATTTTTTACCAAGTGTGAGAGAGAGAGATAAAAAGAGAGACAGACAGACAGACATACAGAGAGATCTGAGATAAAGCTTGTTATTTGATGTAGTAAACATAATTAGAGGTGTGAGAGACTAATTGACAGCACTTTAAAAAAGGATCTCTATTTTAAGAAAAAGATGTAATCACTCAATTAAGTGTAAAGAACAGTGGGAGTATTAGAAACTGCAGACAAGTGATAAAGAAAATAGCCATTAAATAAGACAAAGCGAAGGGATAATGGAAAGGACCAAATAGTCTGTTGAGAAGAAAATTAAAGAAAGTTACATTAATCTTCAGGATTTATTAAGACAACAAAAGCAGTAGAAAGTACACAGCATGATTCAACGTCATCAACTGAAGTTACCTTAAAGAAGTAGGTGATTAAGAAATTCAAGTCACTGTATCTATATAATGCAAAGGCAAGAGGTTAAACGGTAACATTCTAGTGTTTGCTGAATTTTTTAAAGCATAAAGTAGGGCTCTCCTTGGTGGCACAACAGGTTAAAGGACTGCATTATGAAGCTCTATGAAGCCACTGTAGCATGAGTTTGATCCCCGGCCAGGGAGCTGACCTACATGGCACTGCAGACTCTAGTTACCCATCTGCTGCTCCCTTCAGCAGTGTACTTTGTCAATCTGCCTGTTCTGCTCCCCACTCTGTCTCTGGTGAGTCCTCTCACACACCACACCTCTGGGCTATACCCCAGTTCTATAAGCATGAATGGATAAATCATAAAAAAAAAAAAAAGCATAAAGTAAAAGGAGGTAGAGTCCAGGCAAGAAAAAAAACTTGTGACAAGAAATAGTTATTAAGAAATTTTTGCTGTATTTTTTAACTCCTTTAATTTGTACTAAGGACTGTAACATTTCAGGTCTCTACATTAAGTGATATTGCTACTAAGTTTGGAAAATATGCTTTATTCAGAATCATTCCTTAAATCTCTTTCTTAAGTCCTTAAGTCTTAACTCCTAGGCTTAATGGTCATATTCTGAGAATTCTCATGGTAGTTACCAGGCAGTCAAATATATCCTTGCAAGGTTAATTATATTGTTATAATGTGTTTTAGTGTTGAATAAGAACTTTTACTTAAAGTGACAAACAATTGAGCACATCTTCAGTCAACAACCAAGAATCTCATCTCCATTCAACGGTACCAAAATGTGTATATTTGGAGTAGAATATTGAATTTGTCATTGGCATTTTCACTGGGAGCCTTTATTAAAAATATCACCTGTTTCTTCATGTGGAAGGACTATCCAGTCTTTCTAGAATGCACAGACAGCTGAAACTATCTTCCCATAATAGTCTCTACTGACCACCTCTAGACCTCTAGATAAAGTTCATGATCATAATAGAGACTGTGTGCTTTGTTTAAGGACTTCTTTCTATCTGATGGGAAGAGAGAGCAATATAGTTTTATGCTGCTTTTACTGTGTTGTATTAGTTCAATAAAAAAGTAAAGGAAGCTAAGATGAGTTTTAGTATGTTGACTTTGGCATAATCTAGGGCCCCAAACTTGCTTGATCTAAAGGGATTCTGCCATCTGATGCATATGACAAAGCATACTGTTAGTGTATAACAATTTTAATAGTATTAGTGAACACAGAGGGAGAAAAGAAGGAAGGCTAATAGTTTTCCAATAAAGCAGCTAGAGTTACTCATACCTTGTTGGATAAATCCCAGCCAAAAAGGTTTGACCCAGAGTGTGTGCCACTGAGGCTTGAAAATTTACCACAAGTCTAAGGCACCTTCTATCAGGAACCCATAGGAAAGAAGAAAATCAAAGTACACATCAAGGTAATGGCTGCCATTGTCAGCCTCCCCACAGGACTCTCAGCCATGTCTCTTTCAAGTGTCTCTACATGACTTTGCTCCACATATCTCCCTCTATGTCCCCAAGACCCTGGTGCAGTTTCAAGTCGAGAGGAAGTACACCCTGCTTCACAAATCCACACCTCCTAGTCTTCTCTCACCTCTCCTCACAGCTCAACTTCCCCTTCATTAGATGTTTCAGGGAACATGAAACCTCCCATTGTAATGGTATTGCCCTCTGAAACATCAATACGAGGTTTGAAATTAATTTCAGTAATCCTACAAATGCTAATTTTATTAAGTTGTCCATAAGGAAAGTGGGAAAATTAGAACATGTATTAGAAATCTATACATACTCGCCAAAATAAGCAGCAGGTAGAAGTACTCTGAAAACCTAATATGTACTTCAAAGAACTAAATTTCCCCACTTCCTGGGAGAGTTATAAATTGAATACATACAAATATTTTACAGCTCTGACCCAAGCAGTCCAGCCTTTGGATATACCAGTGTGATATCCATAAAACGGGGTGGTTCCAGGCTCCTGCCCCACCCAAAGAAGAGTGGAGCTGAGCAGTAAGGAGAAACCAAAAGAGACTGGAAAAGCATTTAACAAACTGAGGAAGAGACTTAGAGGAGATGCATGAGCAGAGAGACACGTGAAGTAGAAGCCATGCTTGCTTCTCTGGCTTGGACTTGTTCCAGGGACTAAGGGGACATGGAAGGAGGCACTTAGAAGAGACATCAGTGACAGACGGATGGGGAGGATGACAATGACATTCTTTGTTTTGGCTTTTATTTTGAGTTTGCGCTTTTCCTTCCAGACTTTCCTGACCTCTGTCCCTTTTCTGTAGGTCTCATCAGAAAGTGACTTAGATGTGTGACAAACTTTGGGTGTCTGTGGCCCAGCTTTGGCCATTGTTTGGCTGCACATTTACCTACAAAGGGATAGGTGGACTTTGGGTGTTTCATGGGGATTTTTTTTTTTAAGATTTATTTATTCATAAAGAGCTGGGGTACAAGCCAGAGGTGTAGGGGCAGTGAGAGGCTTCACCAGAGAGAAAGTGGGGAGCAGAACAGACAGATGGACAAAGTACATTGCTGAGGGGAGCAGCGGGCGAGTCAGGAGAGGTCTGCCACACCATGTGGTCACCTCCTGAGAGGGGGACCAAAATGGCACTGAAGTGATTGCAGCCTACTTGCGGTGCTGCATCCTAACGCACTGCGCCACCAGGGAGGGCCCTGGGGAAACTATTTTAACTATATTCTTTTTCTTCCTTTTCTATTACAATAAGTGTATTAAAATTCTTTTCTACTGAAGGGTGCAGGCAGGTTTAGAGGGCCTGGTGACCCCAGTATGTCCATTCCAAGGAGAATATTTGCAGTTAAAATGACAATAGCCATAAAGCAGCTCAAATTCAAAATAATTCAAGTCCTTTATTTGACTTCTACTTCTTGAAACACCGTGATGGTGACAAATAATCCCAAGCAATGTTTTTTTAAATATCTTTCCAGTTTTCTCTGTCTTTAAAGGGCTTCTATTTTTTTAATACTTCCCTCATCTCTGGCTTCAAAAGATTCTCCTTAAAAATATCTATACACAGCTAACAAGCAAAATAGAAAATATAAAAACATGGCTTAAATTAATCAGGGAGCAGAATATGCTACCTCAAATATGCCTATTGGCATAAGGATATTTTGAGCCAGTTATTTTTAAGAAGCTGCAGACATAGGAGAGGCTCTAAAAATGAAATAGAAGTTACCCCTTTGTAAAGAACAAGTAATTTTATAAAAGGAATCTCTATCTATATGGTTGGTTCCCTTTCTATATTAGGAAGAGGGAGGGTTAAATCTCTATAGATGCTTTTATCAATGGTGAAGGAAAAGGCTTATTTCTTTCTACCTAATAGTCATATCATATTTTCTATGGGTTGCCTGATGATTTTCCATAACTATCCCCCCCTCTCCCAATCCCCTGGCCCCCAAACTCTTTCTTTTATCTTTAACTGAAAAAGTTATTTAAGTGAAGATTTTGGATCTTTGGGGAGTTACTCAGGTTTCTTGGGTATTTCATTATATAGAGATATATATATTATTGAATTTAATGTTGTTTTTCTCCTGTTAGTGATACCAGATCAAATCAAGGTGTCCCCAGTGTTCTGAAACTGTAAAAGGGGAAAAAGAAACACACAAGACATTGATGTTTCTAAGAGTCTGTGTCACCATTTACATAAAGGCAAGGGATGTATGCTCAATGATTTTATTAGAGGTCATATTTTCCAGTTATCCATCCCTTTGTCATCAAATGCCCAGTCTGCCAGGCATTTGTAGAGCTGCAATTGCCAGAGGAACAAGTCCAAATCACACACTGGCAGAAACCCCAACAAAGGTGTTAGGTAGGCACCAGGAAGCTGGAACAGAAGAGTCAAGATGTACCCTACAAGATAACTCCACCAGAGGTCTTAGCTAACAGCCTTCATTATCTCCAAAGAACCAATCACAAAAAATGCTAAAGCTTCCAAGGACCAGAAGCAGCCACAGGGCTGTTGCTCTCCATTTTCAATATACCCACCTGGTTTCTTTCTTTCTTTCCAAGCAGTACCCATGCAGGAATTCTGGTTCGTGGCATGCAGGGAATAGTTAGCCTAGGCATATGAGACATAGCAGCATGGAAGTGGAGAGTAGATGCATTTCAGGGCAGGATGAGGGGCACCCCCATCTCCCCAAGTCTACCTGCTCTAAATTGTTTCTGCTATCTGCCACATAAAGACAAAACATACTCTAGTATATAAGACTTTCAATGGAAAGGAAATTTAATTCAATTTGTATGCAGTGAAGAGAAGAGAGAATATAGTTCAAATAGCTTCCACACGAAATACCCAGAGTTAGCCATTTCCTTTTGGGTGAAACCCAGCCATACACAGAAGGAACAAATCAGGGCCATGGAGGCCTAAAAGCCTGCCACAAGTCTAAGATACCTTCTGGTAGGGACACCTAGGAAAGGAGAAGAAGGGATAAGGCAAATCTGTGATGAAAGGAGCAAAATCAAAATAAAAGTGAAGATAATGGCTGCCATTATTAACCTTCCCATTGGTCTCTCACCCATGTTTCTTCTCTGTCTCTTTCAAGTGTCTCCTTCCATGTCTCCCAAGTTGCTGGGACAAGTCCAAGGCCAAGAAGCAGGTGCAAGTTCTTCACACGTCTCTTTGCTCCATATTCCTTCTACAGGCCTCCTCCTCCTCCTTCTTGATCTCTATCTCTCTCCACTTTTCCTCTCTGCTTAGTTCTACCCTTCCCTGAATCTCAAGGGCCCTTTGCCATTCTTTAACTCAAGATATAGATCCCAATTTTCCTTACTGATCTTGGATTACACATTTATGTATATTTCCCTTTGATACATAATTACATTTTTTTCCCACTTACTAAACTTAGATATTAATTTGGTTACTTGACCAGAAAGAGAAGTAACCCATGCGATAGGAGGAAATCTCCTTTCTTCTCTGTCACATGTAATTGTTGGAAGAGAGAAAGCTATCAGATAAATCCAAGATCACTACTATAGAATTGATTTGCTAATGGGGAGATTATTAACCCATACTTTAGACAGACCATTCTTGCAGTGACTAGAAAGACACCACCTAAAGAAGCCAAGCCACTTCTAGTATTACCACTTCTCGTGTTAGGAAGAAATCTAGCCACTCTGATGTGATGCTTTCTAGAATCCTGGCAATTTAGACACAAGCTAATCTTTTTATTCTTCCTGTTTTTCATACATTCATCTGCCTTCTAGACTAGTCAGTTTTGGATATTAGCTACAAGAGAACATGGAGAACATAGCCTAGTCTAGGCAGAGTCTAGAATGAACATTCAATTAAGCAATCTTAACATGACTCACTTCGAAAATGTCTAAAGATCCATAAAACCTATCATTTATTAAGCATTTACTCTAGATTAAACAAGTTTATTTCTTCTAATTTATTTCATCTAATATTTTCAACTCATGTTTCTATAGAGTTTAATGTCCTTTTATTAAAGATAGAGAAACAGGAGCTCCCTGGTGGTGCAGGGGTAAAAGTCTCAGTGGTATCAAGCTATTGCCAACCACTGCCTCATGAATTGGATCCCTGACCAGGCAGCTGACCCATATGGCACAGCAGACCTCTCCTGTCTTGCCACTGCTCTCCTTAGCAATGTACTTCTGTCAATTCGTATGTTCTGCTCCCCACTCTTTCTCTGGTGAATCTTCTCAACCCCTGTACTTCTGGCCTACACTCCAGTTCTTGTATATATAAATAAATAAAAATAAGTCTTGCAAAATGATAGAAAAAAAGACTAATAATTAAAACAGTAAAAATAATTTAAAAACTTGTCCAAAAGCATAAATATAATTATGCAAAACTGAAGCACAAAACCACAAAGTACTGTGGATAATGAATCTACCATTCCTTGAAACAACAAAACTAAAATCATACCAACATAGCTTAATGCTTTTATTTTCAAATTTTAAAAATTTATTCAGAGTAGGTTAAAGTAAAGTCAGAG
Source organism: Condylura cristata (assembly GCF_000260355.1). Classification (NCBI taxonomy): domain Eukaryota; kingdom Metazoa; phylum Chordata; class Mammalia; order Eulipotyphla; family Talpidae; genus Condylura; species Condylura cristata. The sequence continues at coordinate 69,819,684 of NW_004567103.1, read as the reverse complement.
AAATATGAAAATGTTGTGTTAGTTTTAAGGATGTATAAAATCAATTTTAAAAAAGACTGACATGATACCTACATTATTCAAAGGGAAAACACAAACACACCAAAAATGTTAATGTTGATGCATTCAGTGAGCCAGAACGTGAATGTAATATCACAGAAAGTTTTATCTCCATTTAATTGATATGTGCTTTTGGCAAAATAATTGAGTATTTGGCCCAAGATAATAGCTTAGACATCTGTGTACCAAGACCTCTGAGAAAGTGCCCTATGTTATCTATTTTCAGCATCAGAAATTCAGTTATATCCAAAATTCCCTGCCAGTCATAAAATTTAAAATATGACAGAAACATCTGAAAGCAAATAAGACAATGATGAAGAGATCTAGAAATTATGGCAAAAATATATATCTAAACATCCTTTACAGTTCTTCTTTCATAGTCTAAGCAAAGTTTTAAATAATCTTCTCTAAATAGTCTTCCTTTAAAAAGAGAAATATAGGGACACAGGAAACTGCATAGAGGTACAATATTAAGAGAATCTGATAGAGTGCTCTGTCCAGAAAAATACAGGTTTCATTAGGACTTTGACTCAAATAAGTTTGAAGATAGCTGGGAAACTAAATAATGTGAAAATTTACTGAAGACCTTGAGTGTTGGCTAAAATTTCACCCAAGAACTTATAGACTTTAATCAAGGCTACCTTTGCTGAAAATGGATTTACATTCCAAATGAAAGCATTCAGTGCACCAAAATCAGAAGACTAGAGTAGGAAAGAAACAGAAGGTCACACCACATATTTCTTATCATTACAGTATGCTCTGCCTTCCTTCTGGTGCAACTAAATCAGAAAGAAAGGTATTTGGCTCAGAAAATCCTATCATAGTTCAGGTAGTAAAAGTAGCATAAAGTACTAGTTACAAATATCTCTGAGATACAGAAGATGGGAAAATTAACATAAATAAAAATTTAATTAGTAGATACAAGCCAAAGCAATATATAAACCTGTCTAAATATAATATAAACTAATAAATATATAAAATATATACCAAAGGTAACTATAAATGGTTAAAATATTTGAAGTACAGCCCTCCCTGGTGGCACAGCGGGTTAAAGCGCAGCACAAAGAAGCTTAAGCCACTTCCTCATGAGTTCGATCCCCGCCTGCCCTGGAGGAGATTCACATGGTGAGGCAGACCTCTCCTGACCTGCCCGCTGCTCCCCTCCGCAGTGTACTTCATTGATCTGTCTGTTCTACACCCCACTCTGTCTCTGGTGAACCCTCTCACCCTCCACATCTCTGGCCTGTACCCCAGTTCTGTACGAATAAATAAATAAATCTTTAAAAAAAATATTTGAAGTACATTTAGCCCTTTACTTTTTACCATAGTATCCACATTGTATGTATTTCTAAAGTGAGTGTAAATACAATTTTAAATAATTTGCTAATATTAAGTTTATTTACATTTAAATATGCAGTAGGCAAACTTCTAGGTACATTACCCTCTTTTATATCTGACCCCATTATGTTAGATGTTTTCACAGTTTCTTAAAGGACTGGTTATCTTTTCTTACTAAAGTTTATTTGCTTGATTTATATCTCCTCCAATCTCCACACTTAACCATTTTCTTTAATCAACCTAACTTATATCTGTATTTGGAAGTATCCTAAATGTCTCAAATCCACATGTCCAAATTTACCCATTTTCCCATGCAAATATAATTTTAATCGCTCTTCTCCAAATCAGTTTTTATATTTTTCTCCTACTATCTGTTGTCAATGATCTAATCTATTAGATCGGTCAGTGTTTCCTCTGATCTAGATATCAATGATGTCCTTCTCTCATCCCCACTGCCTCTGACTTTGTCAAATCTAGTGTAATCTTGTCTTTGGAGATTTAACAGAATTTGTGTTCACAAAGCACTCTACCCAACCCCCATTCATAGCAATCAGGTGGTTTTAAATAGGAGAGCATTTTAAAGTTGTTAACTGGGGCTCCCTTTTTGCTTTGTGGTTAAGTCTCAGCGTTATCACTCTACAGCCTGAGATCAATCTCTGGCTAGGGAGCTGGCCCACAAGGTTTAGCAGACCTCTCCTGTCTCACGTGCTGCTCCCCTCACCAGTGTATTTCAGTTAATCCACCCATTCTGCTCCCCACTCTCTCTGGTGAATCTTTTCACCCCCTCCCATATATCTAGCTTCCACCCCAGTTTTTCTAATAAAAAATAAACAAAACGTTATGAAAGAAAGGGAATTAAGAAGACAAGGACGGAAAGAGTGATTTCCCTTACAGAAACATTTAAGTTCTGGCTTCTTAGTAAGTCTTAATTATATCTTACTTCTGGAGACAGATTTAAGGAGGGATATCATAGTTTTGAGACTGAAGAAAAAGTGTGTATTTTATTCTCCTTGTCATCTCAATGTCTGGAAAAGAACCAAACAAATGATCTATTTTCAGTGCATATAGCTGAGTAAATGAATGAGAACCATTTGAAGCAGTCTGATCAAGTCATATTCAAAGCTAAGTTTGGCGATCTTGTAGGCTATTATCGAAGTTGAGATTTGTTCTATTTTTGTTTCACTCTAAATCTCATGCTTTTAACATTGTCTCAGCATGAATGGAAGCAGCATTTATTAAAAATCACAATAAAGTCAGTAAAGGTGTCAGTAAAAGTTGGTATGTGATTAGTCTAAATGCACCTACTCATAATTTTTTGAAATTTGCCAAGTCGTGGAACTTTAATCAGATGACAGGAGTTGCAGTTTACTATCAACTGTATCTTATTTTTGTTGAGTCGATATTTGCTATTATTTGAATAATTACCTCATGTTTCAGTAACTCTAAATATGTCCACATCATGGTAAAGTCATTTTGTTTTAAAAAGATTTAAAAAAAAATAAAAGGAAAATATAATTTCCAAGCACTTTTCAGGAAGAATTTGTAGCAACTGGACTTCCAAGAGAATACAACTATAGAAATGAACTGTACTGTTTGGGATTAACCCCATCATTGAGTGCCTTTATGACAGGCAGCATGGTATCATAGATAAGACTCAGATTTTTTAGAAAATACAACCAGGATTTAAATATCATTTTGTCAACTTTTAGAAGTATACATTTAAGTAGTTATCCTGGGCCCTCCCTGGTGGCACAATAGGTTGAAACATAGCACTAGAAAACTAGCTACAGCCGCTTCAGCACAAGTTTGATCCCCAGCTAAGGAGCTGACCCACATGGCGCAACAGATCTGTCCTGACTGTCCGCTCCTCCCCTCAGCAGTGTATTCCAATCTGCCTTTTCTGCTCCCCATTCTGTCTCTGGTGAATCCTCTCACCCATCCTGCACCTCTGGCCTGTTCCCCAGTTCTGTTTTTTTTTTTGTTTTTTTTTTTTAAGATTTACTTATTTATGCATACAGAACTGGGGAACAGGCCAGAGGTGCAGGATGGGTAGAGGATTCACCAGAGACAGAGTGGGGAGTAGAACAGGCTGACTGACGAAGTACACTGCTGAGGGGAGCAGTGGGCAGGTTAGGAGAGGTCTGCTGTGCCATGTGGATCACCTCTGTGGTGGGGATTGAACTCATGCTGAAGTGGCTTTAGCTTCTTAGTGCACCAGGCAGGGCCAAATAAATAAATCTTTAAAAAATAAATAAAACAGTTACCCTTTGTGAACCTCAAAATATCCTCACCTTTGAACTTGTAGTATTGATACTTATCTTTCAAAGTCCTTTTAACTATCTGCAATGGCAGATTTCATTATATCACTGTTGTACCATAATTACCATCATCAACTTTAATAGCAGAAACAACAAATACTTCTTTCCTCTTTGTTTCACAAAATGTATTCTTTGCTTTGTCCTTTTTTTTTTGGTTATTGTTTTCACAGGAAAACAACAAAGGTGTTAAGATTGATTACATACTTTGCTTTTCCTTCTGGCCACCATTTGTCACTGTTGTAAGTAAACAGCAAAATAAAATCTTCTCTTATTAAATGAGACTCTAAACAAATCCCACACAGGCTGTACTTGTAAGGAAAAAGAAAGGTCTCTTCTACAGGTACTAAGATTTGATCTTATATAAATCAATGGTTACCTAAATACAGCACTCACCCTCTTATATCTACTGCTAGTTACATGTGATAGAACGACTACATTGCTTACTAAATATCTTACACTGTCTTCCAAAGCTTTATTAATAAAGCTTTTCCTTCACTCCTGTTGTTGCTCAGCTAATTCTTGTATCCCTATAACATAAATCTAATTAAGACTTTGACAAACACAATTTAGATCTAGAATTCAAAAATACAATTAAAAGGTTTGAATGCAAAGAAAGTGATTTTTGGTATTAAATGTAAATGACATTTTAATTCTAAGAATTCATCAGTTTTGAAGTTAATGAAATTAATGAAGCAAGAAATAAGATGCAAATCCAAAAGTTTATATTCCTCAGATTAGTTGGCTGCCCGGAGCAAGCCCAAAAGAGGAATCAAAGCCAATTACAGCCGTAAGTAATAATTTGGGATGTATTTTCATTAGAAAGCTATAGACAATGAAATGCACTGGAAAAAACTTTCTGAATTTCAGTTGAATGTATGTGTGTATGTGTGAGAAGTGGTCAATGAATGCATATTAGGGAAATAAATTAAATGTTTTAAGTACAGGATGAATTTTTTTCAATAGCTACTCATGTGAATGCCCTAAAATGCAAAGGTAAAAATCTGGATTATAACTAAAATGTTGGAAAATAGAAAACACTTGGAAATTTTATAATTAAAAAAAGTTATATTGGCATTTAGAACAAATGATTATGGATATGTTGGCAATATGAGCAATTTGGTACTTACAAGACATTTGTACAAGTAACATATATGTATATATTTTATATATATGCAGACACATAAGAAATGTTTACAAAATAAATGGTCTGCTTCCTATATCAGAAGAAAATGTTCACACTCATTTTTTTTTTTAAAGATTTATTTATGCAGAACCCTTCCTGGTGGTGCAGTGGGTTAAAGCAGAGCGCCAAGAAGCTAAAGCCACTTCAGCATGAGTTCGATCCCCGCTTGCCCCGGAGGAGATCCACATGGCACGGCAGACCTCTCCCTGACCTGCCCACTGCTCCCCTCAGCAGTGTACTTCCTAGATCTGCCTGTTCTGCTCCTCGCTCTGTCTCTGGTGAATCCTCTCACTGCCCCTGCACCTCTGGCCTGAACCCCAGTTCTGTATGCATAAATAAATAAATCTTTAAAAAAATAAAAATAAATAAATAAAAGATTTATTCATGCATACAGAACTGGGGTACAGGCTAGAGGTGCAGGGGCGGTGAGAGGATTCACCAGAGACAGAGCGGGGAGCAGAACAGGCAGATTGACAAAGTACACTACTAGGGGAGCAGTGGGTGAGACAGGACAGGTCTTCTACTCCATGTGGGTCAGCTTCCTGGCCAGGGATCGAATTCTTCCTGCAGTGGGTTTGGAGAGCTTCATAAAGCGGTGCTTAACCTGTTGAGTCACTAGCGAGAGCCCTCACACTCATTTTTTAAACTCCCACTGTACTAATGACCCTGGTGTAGGATTATGCCTGTGTTGGTGGTGGGTGGTAGTCATAATATATATCTGAAGAGTGCGATCTGTACATCTGTATCTTATATAGTGTAGTAAATCAGTAAAACATTATTTACCACGTAAGTAAATAAGTGCCATCTATTCATATCATTTTTACAAATATAACACTGCAGGGTTTTTAAAAAATAATTTAAAAACATGATGCATTATAGTAATTCACACACTAATTTACAAAATGGCTTGATATTGTGATGAGGAACATTCTAAATGGCCTCAAAATACATTTTTTTTAAAGAGGTTTTATTTATTTATATATACAGAACTGGGTACAGGCCAGAGGTGCAGGGGTAGTGAGAAGCTTCACCAGAGACAGAATGAATGGGAAGCAGAACAGGCAGATGAACGAAGTACACTGCTGAGGGGAGCAGTAGGTGAGACAGGAGAGGTCTGCTTTGCCATGTGGTCCAGCTCCCTGGCTGGCAATTGAACTTGTGCTGAAGTGGCTGCAGCTGGCTTCATAGTGTTGTGCTTTAACCTGTTGCACCACCACGGAGGACCCGGCCTCAATATATTTAGCTTTAAGATGAATCTCTTGTATTTATGCATACAAGAACTACTGGTTGCTTCAATACTTAGATATAGCCAAAATGTAACTCCTAATATTAGAATATAAAAGACCTTAACTTCTTTCTTAACTGGCATTCTGTCTTTTATTCTTCCTATGTGCTTGCTCTTATGAATCCAGCTAACGTGAACCACATAGCAAGTTATAGAGAGTGACTTTAGTCAGTGACCAGCAAGGACAGAACCTTTAGATTGAGGAACTAAAATCTACCAAGAGCTACTTAAATGAGTCTTCTCCCCTATTCAAGCATTTGTATACAATTTACTAAGCAGATTTGTGAGAAACCCTTAATTTGAGGATTCAGTCAAGTCTTTCTCAGATTCTTGATCTATAGAAAGTGTGACTTAATAAATGTTTTGTTCAAAGTCATTAAATGTGCAGGCAGCTTGTTATATAGCTATAAATAACTTAAAAAGTATTTTAAAGCACCCAATTTAATATGCTTGATGATCCAGTGTTCTAACATTACAGCAGTCAGTTACTGAGAATCTCATGGAAATTAAGCCCAGCCAATTGAGTGGTCATGTACCAGAGTGTTATTTACTTATAACGATGTTACTTTAATAGAATTTTGCAATCATAAATCATTATGACAATAAAAATGATGTTACCTGTTGTCTGAAATCCGAGTTGTCTTTATTTTTTGTGTGAATTCTTGAAAGACATGTGAATTTGGTCGTGATAATCTCTGAAAATAAAATAGAATGTGGTTTTAGTTCAAATCCCTGTGCTTGAAAATAAAAACTTGCATAGTATATCAGTCTACTTCCCAACTTTATAAATAGACTATAGTGAACTTGACTGCTTTCCTTGGATGACTTACATGCAGTGCCTCAGCAGTTATATTAAAAATGGATTTTCATTCATCCTAATTTGCATGTAGAAAGTAAAAGAAAGATGAGTAGTAAGTACTCAACTTAATACAGTCACTATAAAGCTTTCTAGAATAAAATACTGTACTTTGATTACTTTCTTCTGATTTGCATTTTTCAGTTGACTTTAAATATATCATCATAGTCATCATCATCATTTAACCATAAATCAATCAATATATTCAGTGGTTTTTATTGTATAATTTCTTTTATATTATTTTTGAGTACCAATTGCTTTACAACAGCATTAAAACTATTCCATTGTTTTGACAAAGTCTCTTTGGACAAAATGTTCTATCTTTTTTCCCATGATATTCCACAGTAATTACTTTGTTGACCAATCATATTACAAATTATATAATCATATTACAAAGATATGAGAGAGTATTAAAATTGAAGGGAAATATCACGGCAAAGTTAAAGAAACACCTGAGTTAACTTTTATGTAGAAACACAAAAAAGACACTCCTATTTGTGAAAGGTACATAGTCCTTAGATTTTAACATATTTATATTTATACATTGTTATTCGTTTAAGATTTTACTCAAATTTCAAAATGCTAAAATGAATGACTGTAAATTCTGAGAAGATTATTATCAGTATCAGAGGTAAAAAGTAACACAATTTGATTTTGATATCCCAAGTGGATGTTACTATTTTGGAAATTAACAAAATAAACCCCCTGATATCCAGAAGAAGAAATACAGATATGGGATATTATTCTAACCTTTACCATGGAACTCAATCTGTCAATTTAATTTTTATTTCTTGTGATTAATACCACACCTAAATTTTTTTTTTTAAGTTTATTTATGCATACAAGAACTTGGTTGTTGGACAGAGGTGTTAGGTGTGAGAGGATTCACCAGAGGCAGTATGGTGAACAGAAGAGGCAGACAGACTGAAATACACTGGCTAGGGGAACAGCAGGTGAGACAGGAGAGGTTTGCAATAGCTAGCTTGATAGTGCTGAGACATAACTCCTGTACCACACCAAGGAGGCCCCCAAATCTAACATATTCTTATGTGTGTATTCTCATACAACAGTGATTTACAAAACTGAATTTACAGTAATCAATACATTGAATTCTGTTTATTTCTACACTTCTATCTCTAAAATTTTAATCTAATGACACTTGATTTTAGATATTTTTCAAGCTTATTAGCTATGCAGTAAAATAGTAATTGTTCCTTATTTTGTTTATTTTATGGACCCTTTTCTTTTAAATGAAGTATTTTTTTTCTTGCATTGTTGTTAATTTTGGAATACATATGACTTGCCCCATCAGGAATGGTCACCAAGTTCTCACATTCAAAGCACCCCAGTCCATCACCATGGTCTCATGTGCTCTTCCTCTGCCCTGTTTTCACCCCATCTGACGTTTCCACCCCTCTTGGATGCCTCAGATATTTGGTCAGCTTTCAAAGTTTGACATTGACTCACCCTTTGTTTGGTTGCTCTCTAGTCCAAATATTAGTGAAACCAGTGATACTTATCTTTACCCACCTGATTTATTTTGCATGGCATCATCCCTTCCAGATCCATCCATGCAGTCACAAATGGCCTGGGTTTATATTTTCTGGTCATTGAGTAGTATTCCTTTGTGTACATACCACATCTTCTTGAGCCAGTTCTCTCTTTGTCCACTTAGTTGTTTTCATATCTTGGATAATTATAAGTGGTTCTGCAATAAATATAGGGATGCAGGTTTATATTCCAATTAATGTTTTGTGTTGTTTGGATAGGTTCTTAGGATGGAGTAACTAGGTCATATGGCAGGTGAATAGATTAAAAAAAAGTAGCTCAAACTTGCCACTTCTATTATTAAAGGGACAAGGAAACCCTATACAAATATAAATACTATGACAAGTTCTCATTCCTATGCTGTATTTAATTTATTTTAAGGATTTATTTATTTATGCATACAGAACTGGGGTGCAAGCCAGAGGTGCAGGGGTGGTGAGAGGATAAATCAGAGACTGAGTGGGAGCAGAACAGGCAGATCGTAGAAGTACACTGCTGAGGGGATCAGCGGGCAGGTCAGGAGAGGTCTGCTGCGCCATGTGAATCACCTCCTGGCAAGGAATCCAACTCCCACTAAAGTGGCTAAGGCCAGCTTGCAGTGCTGTGCTTTAACCCACTGTGCTACCAGGGAGGGCCTTGTATTTTATTTAATTTTTCCTGTAAAGTAGTTTATTTTGCACCAATAAGAAGTACTAAAAAGTTCCATCTAACTTCAAGAAGGATGTGCTAATACATCAATTTGTCCTAGTTGAGGTTTCACAATTGCCTTGTCAGGTTCAAATTTCTCATCCTGTCAACCAGGAAGTCAAACATTAAATCTAGACTCACTATCATGGTTTGCAGCTGGAATCTATTTGTGAGATGGCCCAAGTACACAAATAACAAATTCTAACTTGATCTTCTAACTTCACATTAAATAAATTTCCTGCAGAAAAGAACGACGAACCATTTGCATTATTGCCTGTTGCATCAATGAAAAAAATCCCGTATGTGTTTTAAACTATATAATTGTTTTGTGTATCACACTGTAGCCATCTCAGGCCATATGCCAGGTTTTCAAGTAGCTGAATTCAAAGAAACTTAACAGAAAAAATAAGTAACAGTAATTTGAATTTTTAAGATCTTTCTCATCAATTGCATACCATTAACACACAATAAATTTTTTTGGCAGTATCTGGGAAATTATGAAAGATCAAGAAATAAGTGTAGCAAGGATGAATTGTTTCCTGATAATTGGCAGAAGAACAAAAGAGAAAACATTTATAACTATGTATCATTTTTGCCAGTAATTTCAAATAGATTGGGAATATTTACAAGTAAATAAATGGCCAAGGAATTGTAGAAAACTATTATAACCATACTTCTATAAGTTTAAACAAGTAAGAGAAAATTGTCTTTTTTTGGATTTGGAGCTATTTTTTGATGGAAATAAAAGTATGTTTCAGTTATTGAAACCATCCTTTAGAATATCTTAATTCTAAACAATATTTTTTTAAGTTAAAGCATGTTGGCCCTTGCTGTTATATGTAAAATATATTCAAATAATCATCTTTCAATATAAATGTGCTATTGGCAGCATAACTCATCTATTTATGTAGCATTTTTTCTTTTAAAATTAGAAAATAAAACTTTTTAAAAAGTTGTGTTACACATGACAATGGCAAATCCTCTATAACATGTTTTGTGTTTTCTTTGAATCAACTGAAAATGTTTGTCTGTCCCTTTAAATTGTTAAGAAAAACACAGTAATACTATGACAGCACAAGGTGGTACTCTAGGGAGATTGCCTTGGAATTTTAATGTTTCACTATATTAAACCTTTTCAATTTTGGTTCCAATTTATCTTTGGAATTGTTACATTTTATTCCCTTCCAAGAGTAGGAAATTTAATTTTTTAGAACATTAATCTTGCAAAAATTAAATTCAAATCTGATCATTTTGTTGGCATCCAACCATCTTGTCAAGTTATGTTTATTTTGGAGACTGCTGCCTTATACTGCAATATGTATTTTGCTGTAATGGTTATATGTACTTTATGTCTTGATGCTTTTACTCTCCCAATATTTCATATTTTATTTCTAATCCATGTTGGAATTATTGGAGTGATACCCCTGACCTATATAAGCACCTAAACAATGGACAAAACATATAAAAATGCTGTTTTTATATAATGGACAAGGGTCAACATAGAACTCTGAATTCCTCCTCCCTTCCAAAAATAGAAAAATTGCTGAACTCAACATTAATCCCAGATTACTGCATTTCTTGGTTCAGCACAGGGTAGAAGTCAGTAGCATATGTGATTTTATGAGCTAAGGATACAGAAACTGGAATGAAAGGAGAAAATGGGAACTAAATTTACATAGTAAAATGTCCATGATGATAAACTATGCAGAGAAAGTGCTCTAGAATTTATTTTAAAAAGTGTCCTTGAGTCTGCAGGAAACACATCTAACTACAAAAGATAAAAACAGACTGAAAATAAAAGGATGGAAA
>NW_004567103.1:69774615-69804423 GCF_000260355.1 Condylura cristata | reverse complement strand
AAAAAAAAAAAAAGTGTCCTTGAGTGTATGAGTGGATGCTAACTTGTGATACATAAGATGAAATTCTACCAAAAAGTTGAAAGATAAATATTTTCAACAAACCTAGAAGACATATAAGCTCTAAACAGTATGAGCTTGGGAGATGTGTAAGAAGTCCATGGCTTCCTGGAAGATTCATGCATTAATCATCAGGTTAAATTTGCCTTAGAATAAATATGACTTCAGTAATCCCCTAACAAAATCTGAAACATACTTTGGATATAGACAGGAAAAGGGAAAAACTCAGGATAATCTGTAAATGAATTACCTGCTTAGTAAAGCAACATTATTACAGGAATTTACTAAATCAAGTGAACTAACCAGCAGTAAAAACCCACATTACAGAATACTCACAACATCCTGAAACAATGAAAACATAAAATAATGAAATAATGGCTCAAAATATTGGACACTAGGCTCTAAAAGAATATAAGTCTTGAGAAACCAGCAGTGAGGTGACAGGCCTTTTATTTTTCTATCTAGATGCCTTTAGAGAAGTTTTCCAATTCCCTATGTAGGGAGGGTGTGCAGGAGAAAGCTGTGGTGACTTGTAAGAGGGTAAAATTAGCTTGCTTAATATAATATACTCTTGGACTATGGCTATTTTTCTAGCATAATTATTAATTGTGCCCTTGTCAGTCACAAAAAATATTCTGGTTTGATTGATAAGCTGTGGTTCAAAAGATAGTAAATTTTTTTTTATAGTTTAAATTTATTTATGCATACAGAACTGGGGTACAGGCCAGAGGTGCAGGGGCGGTGAGAGGATTCACCAGAGTCAGAGTGGGGAGAAGACTAGGCAAAATGATGAGAAGTATACTGCTGAGGGGGCAATGGGCAGGTTTGGGGAGGTCTGCCTTGGGCATGTCAGGAGAGGTCCATTGCCATGTGGATCACCTCCAGGACTGGGGATCGAACTCATGCTGAAGTGGCTTTAGCTTCTCAGTGCTATGCTTTAACCCCCTTGATGACCAGGGAGGGCCCAGTAAACTTTTCTTATTAAAGTCAAAATGAGCTTTTAGACTTAACTCTTACCAGGCACATTAGAAAACATAATAAAAGAAACAAAAATTGAAAGAGCCTGATCTGATAAGCCCCAACCTGGGAAATTGCCATCCCTACTTCCCTGCTACTTGGGAAGAAGAGGTGGAGTTCTGGTCTTGTTTCCTGAAGGAAAACTTCTGAACAATGATCCTTTAAGCTCTTTTGGAACAGAGAAGTGGAGAACTAGTGAGGAGTGTTGGTGTTGAGGATTGATTGAGAGAGAAAATAGTTCTACTTATTTAAATGAGTTTTTAATAGATACCATTACCACCAACTCTGATCCTTCAGACTGATTCCTGCTCTATTTATTTTTGCTCAAGAAAGAGAACAGGAAAACAAAAACATTCCCTAACTTAGTTACAACCCCAGCTTTCATACTACTTCACCACAACCACAGACTTTAGTTTTTCTTCCTTTTATTTACACACACTAAGTTGTCATTAAATGTTAGGTTTAAATTCCAATTAGTCCTTCATCTTTTGGTATATAGGCTCCAGTTAATTGCAAATCATGTTTTTCTTTTTATAGCCCACTTTACATGAAATTTTCTCAGTGATAAGTTTGCTTGTTTTTTGACATTTCCCTGCACTCTTGACTCTAAGGGTCCCTTTTATTTTATGGAAACTTATAATGATGTTCAGAGGATCCTCACAATGTATAATGATGTATATTTTTGGGTTATTATATGATTAATGAATTTCTTTCTCCCTAAAATCAATATTGATGGTGATATAGGGCTAATTAGAAGGAATCTAAACCTAGAAGAGGTCAAGTATACTGCCTTCCTTTGTACCTCATTATATCTTAGTGTCTGTTAAAGTCCCCTATGAAAAGGAGTTTAATAAAAGCTTAGTTGAAGGATGAATTCATGAACTTACTTCATGACTATTCAAGGGATATTTGAAGTTTTACTGCCTTATCCTTGAAAACGAGTAAAAGAAGTAAAAACTATCATTGTGCTTTACCTTAATATAAAATTCCATGAAATAAAATGCAGTTTAGAAAACCATCTGTTATACCTTCATCCTGTAAGTAGATCTTCTCTCTGGTAAAGCAAAATATTTCCCTGAGAAAACATACTGCAACATTTCACCAGATAAATATGAAACAGCATCATCATGCTGATGAACAACACATTGAAAACCTTTGAAACAGTATAAAATAAGTAAACTCCAAGTTATCAAGCAAATACCAAAGAAAATAATTAAGTTCAATGAATTCAATCCCTTTCCACACTTGAACATATTTCATATGGGATTTCACTTTAAATTCAGTTGTAAATCCCTTTAACTTAAGAAAGAAGAGTTAATTTCCTCAATTGAATAGAAATCTCCAACCTCAGGGTAAAAAGTGTTTATAGATAAAATTAAACATCAACTAGGAGAGAGTTCAAAAAGAAAGTGAAACAAAAAGGCATTTTAAGACACTTAAAATTAATCCATATTAAAGATCCAAGTGCTCGGCATTTGCTTGCGACTAGAAAACCAGAAAAGGTACCATCCCCATCTGACCTTATGGCCACAGGCCCCATATGCACACTAACAGCAAACACACAGAGGTTATATACAACAAAATCACAATTTCTCTTGAAAACAGAGTCAGAGTCCAGCCTCCTAACTTCATAATGAAGAAAGACAGAGTTTACAAAAAGCAAAAATATGCAAGCATCGGTTTTGTTTGTCTTTCTGGAACAGATGTCCTAGAAGGACATTTTAAAGAAACATTCATTGTCATTCTTATGGACAGCCATGAGTTTATGACACAAAAGGAAATTTAATTCTACTTGTAGGCTCTTCTCCATGAACTGGAAATATCTCATAAGAAAGAACTGAGTCACTGAAATCCATAGGGGGGCATATATATATATGCCTGCCCAGATTTTTCTTGATCATTTTCAGCCAAAAGTACCAAAAAAAAAAAATCTTTGAGCTGCTGAGGCAAGAGTAGCAGACCATTCTTTTTTTAAGGCATAGTAAAAACCCAGTGCAGTTGGAGGTAAGGCAACACAATAAAACTTCTGACCCCCAGGTGTTACAGGACAGGGTAGCACTGAACCCCAAACCTGTCTGTTTTAAGTGGGTTCTGCTATATGCCGCATCAAGACAAAACATATAAAACTTTTAATGAAAGGGGACTTTAATACAGTGAGTATAAAATACAGAAGACAAAGAATGTAATGTCTAAAACAAACACCTGAAAGTTACCCATTCCCTCATGGACAAAAGTCAACCCAAAAGGGATTGGCCCAAAGCAAGGCCTGAAAGCCCACCACGAAACTAAAGCACCTTCTGGCCAGGCCCCATGGAAAAGGGTCAAAAATGGCCAGACAAGTCTGAGAGGAAAAGAGCAAATAAAAACCAATATAAACACTGCCACAGTCACCTCCCTACAGGTATCTCACCCACATCTGCCTTAACCAGTCCAGGGCCAGGAAATAAGCACGGTTTCTTCATCACATGCTTGCTGCTCCATGAGGCTTCCTCAGGTCTCCTTCTAGCTCTCCATCCTCCTTCCTTCTTTTCCTCTGTTTCCTTCTCTTCTCTCCTTTTTCTCTCCTCAGCTTCACCCTCCTCTGGGTGGGGCAGGGAACCTGAACTTCCCGTTTTCCTAGGGACCACCCTGTTATACAGGGAAAACACCGAGTGTTAAAGATACCCCACTTTAGAAGAGTAGGATCATTTAGAAGGCCTGAATGATTCCTGAGACCCGAGACACGGGGACTGCCTGAACCCTCAGGATAAACCACAGCTGAAAATGACCCATCAGTTCCCTCCCCTTTACTCATATTAAGCTAGTAATTATCAAGTAATAAATAACAGATGTTTACTGCTGAGGTAGGATCAGAGCCCAGAAAGGCTTTCTCTGAGGTACAGGTACAAAAGAAAAAGGGATCCCTGAAGCATGTCAGCAATTTGCAGATTGTGATGCATTGCATTGAGAGTACTCAAAGCAACAATAAACACCAAGCCCAGGTAAACTCCTGTCTAGATTAACTCAACTCTCCCCACAGATTTCACTCAGAAGAAAGGTGTTCCTGATTTTGGGAAGGTTCTATTTGATGTTCTCACCTTATATTCAGTGCTTAGCAGGAGATCAGATGGGCCATTTCTATCTATCTTAATCTTTACTCTCCTACACAAGTTACATAAAGAAGCAAAAAAAGCCAGAAGGATAGAGTAGTGGTTAGAAGCAAATGAGGAGGGGATCAAATGGAGCTGGTGGGGGACTATGGTGCCATGGTGGTGGATGTGATGTGATCACCTATCACATGTACCTGAGGGGACAGGACCCTATTCCTCTGAATCACATACAGTATTGCAAACCACTATTGCATAAATTAAAAAAAAAAAAAAAAAAGGATGCCTTCAAAGAAATGACCAAATAAAGTACCCAGCAGTAGTGAAAGTTCTTATAAGGAGTATTGACAATATGTCTCTTGCTGAGTTTTAAAGGAAAAATGCTAAAAACAAGAGGCAGTCTCCCTTAAAACCAGGGTGGCAGTGCTGCCTGTATTTAGGATGTATTTGAGAAACAGACTATTTTACAGTGTGTAAGTGCTTGGTGTTAAGTATTGAATTCAATTGGGCCATAAGAGTGGATTAAAGTTGATTAAAGTGGTCTGTTTTTATAAAATTTCCATAGCTAATATATGAGCCATCTGGAACAAATTTCATGGAAATTAAAATCTTAAGAGCAGTTTGATGTTTTAACTTAAGTAAATTTAAATTTTTTGCTACTATTTCCAGGAAGTAATTGCAATTTTGCTACTTATAAAGAAAAAATGATGATATACCCCAGTACTGGAAAAGGTGTGGTAGGATGAAATAGTTCTCTTACAGACTGACAATGGTGCCAACTTGTATAATCTTCATAAAAGACAATTTGCAAATGCATATCAAGAACATTGCAATACTAAATACCTTTTATCAGTTTATTCTCTTTATAGTAACCTATACAAAATGGTAGAAAAGTTAAAGAAAAGTATATCATCACTATTATATTAATCAGAAAAAGCTCTAAACAACTTAAATAGGGGTTGTTGCTTTGTTTCTACAATAGGAGTGTTAAATGCTCACTGACATATTCATATAGTTAAATAATATGCAGTTATTGAAACTTTTGTTGAAAAACTTGAAATGGTATAATTATAGCCAATTATATGTAATGGTGTAGGTGTATAGATATATGAACATGTATTTAGTGTTTATATAAACATAAATAGAGCAATATAGGTTTATATTTAATAAGAAATACAAAGGAAAAAACCATAAGGTTGAAGGATTATGAGTAATTTTTTAAAATATTGATCTATATTTCTACATTTGCTAACATAGGCATATGTTATAAGTAGGATGATCTTATATTTAATATTTCCTACGAGAGCTCCAGTTTATCCCAGACTGATTACTGAAGTGTTCCAAGCAGTACAGAAAAATGTCCTTGGAAAATAAATTTTAAAGGCCACTTAAGTATAGTTAAGGGGAAAAGGCAGAAAGAGCCACAGAGTGGTGAAGTATTGGATTATATGTATTAATTTAATCAGAAGATTTGAAAGATATATAAAATTGTATCAATTTCTATCATACACAGCTTAGTAGAATATTTAATGCATTAAAAAATAAAGGTTATCATACTGATTTAACTTATGTGGATAATTGTGAGCAAAAAACATATTAAAAGACTAATATCTGATGGAAATCTATAAAAGCATTTTTAATTATCTATATGAGTAGGCAACATGTAGTGGACAGGGTCAGGGATGCTATACACACACACACACACACATACAATCTCTGAAGTATGACAATTGAAGATAAAACCCTGAAATATTTAGTAAGGGTCTTATGATTCCAGTAGCAGAGATTATTATCTTTGCAAATGTGTTAATAGAATACCAAATTAAATGCTTTCTTTAGGATAGTGAATTGATTTTATACCTGAATTTCCTTTCTTAGTTAATAGAAAAATCTGAAACATAGAAATATTGAAAAGATGTCTTTGATAAATTATGAGCATAAGCAAGAAGATCTTATAATGAAATAATTATCAATGAAACAAAATCCATTTTCTCTACTTTCTATCACACTTCTGTATATAGATCAGTGCATTATTTAAAGGATTCCAGATATTATAATATTTTTTTCTGGGTAGCACATCAAACCAACCTTAGTCTAACCTATTAGTTTCAACCGTTTTCAAGAATCCAATTTCTTAATAGCTAACCTCTGCCTCTCTTCTGATAAATTTAAAAAAATCATTTTTCAGAAATATATTTAACTAAAGCAATTAATAACATAGAAATTTAACTAATGTTGGTTCCTTGGATTAGATATTAGGGTGGATTGTTGTCAAAGTAACAGAAATATATGTCCAAATATTGATAGCCTATGAGATAAAGAGAGTCATAGTTCTCAGGAAGGAGGCCAACCAGCAAATGAGTCTGACTGCCTGGCAATCCCTAGTCACCAAAATTCCAGTGAACAGTTCTTGTTCTCACTCATGTGCTATTTTCCTTCAAATGGAAAGTTATAAACTATTGTATGGAAGTACTAATTTCATTTTATCTTGAGGCAATGATGTTTAGACCCAACAAATCAAGATGGAAATAGAGAATAAGGAAATGAGAATCTAAAGTATCCCTTGTGGGAAAATTTAATTTTGGGGGAGGGATTTAATTTTAATGGCTTATGGTGATTTTCAATTGATACAACTCAGAAATATGAATCAACAACTATAACAATGAGAGCAATAATGGAAGCGAAGCAGCATAAGTAGAAAAGTTGAAAAAGGATGTGTGCTAATGTTCAGATCTATGCTTGTTAGAATATGGCTGAAATTGTGTATTATGCTCTGTAAGCCAGGGAGACTTACTGAACAGTTAAAATGCAAAATTGAAACACAAAACAAACAATGTAAATAAGTAAGTGCTATAACATCAAAAAAAACTAGAGCACATACATAGGAAGAAAAGATCACCCTTGTGTGGACTGACCGATGTACAGAAGACTATATTTGCCTTGGAGAAAAAGAGATTTGATGGAGCTACACTATTTTCATCAGTACTACTAAAAAATAAAAACATGGAATAAAGTCATTTTACTCTGTACGTCTAAAGGGAAGGCCTAGAGATTACAATTGAAGAAGGAAGAAGACTAGTCATAAGAATATTACAAACAATAATATCAACAAAAAAGTAAACATAAATCTAATGCCATTGGTGGCAACATGGTTGGAGCTAGAAGGGATTATGCTTAGTGAAGTAAATCAGAAAGAAAAAAGAAAATTGATGGTTTTACTTCTAGGAGGAATATAGGGAAATCAAATAAGGGATCATGGAAAAAAATAATAACAACTAAAAAAAAAAAACAATACAATGAAATTTACCAAAAATAATTAGACTACTATAGATAAGATAAGAGCTTTCTGCAGGGGAGGGAGAGGGTAAAAAGGAGGGCTGGAAGAGCACAAGGGATGGTGCACGGGTGAAATGGTGGTGGGAATGTCACAGTGACAACACTGATGTAAAATATATATCAATAAAGAAATTAATTAAATAAAGAACATTACAGAAAATAGAGTCCAAAATTAAATGATGCTTAATTTTAAAATAATGTATTCTAACTCTATCACCAAATGTGTTCACAAAGAGGTTTCAAACAATGCAATAATAATAATAACAGAACCAATAAAACTAACATTTATGAGTATTTACTATGTGCTAGGCAACATATGTTTACCCATAACACTCTATTTAATCATCACACAACTCTTTGATATGGGTGCTATCATCAGCCCTGTTTTTTCCCAGCAGAAAACTATCCTGTGCACATGTCAATAAAAGCAAAAACAAAACTTATAGTCACATATTCCAATTTTAGAATCAGTTTCCTACTTTTCAGAAATGGCAGCGATGCTACACAAATCAATTACATAGATTAACTAGACAGATGGACAATATTTCAGACAAACTGACATGATTTCTACCTAGTCTACTAATCCTTTATGTAAGGTCCAGGCGGCAGGGGCAAACTGGGGGTGGGAACCTTAAATTTGAGGCTGTTACTGTCTCAAACCGAGAGCCTCCTAACCTTGAGCTTCCTAAAGTCTGGGAGTTACCTTCATTCCAGGAATCAACTCTGTCCCGGATGGCATGCGGATAAGCATTGCTGATTAATTGTCTCAAAAACAGAAGAAGCAAAGCAACTTCCCTACCCTATAAAAGTGTGCCCACCTGGCAGCAACTTCTCAGGCCTCAACTCTTTGGGGGTTGGTGAACTTCGCCCAGGAGCACAATAAAGTTCCTGCTTGTCAGAAACTCTGTCTGACTATCACTTAACCGTGCTGAAACTTTCACTTCCATTCTGTTTTACTGTTTCTATGAAGGTTAGTAGGTTAATCCAACATATTTTGTGGGGTTGGTACCCAAGTAGTTCCCCCGTTATGTGACCAAAAGGACTTCTGCACAACATGAAGTTCCTTCACACTGCACTCCAGAAGAAAAATCGCATCATGCTGAAATGAATTGCACTGTGAGCAATCCAGGAAAGTGTGAATTTGTCCCTTCCTTCAAACAACTTACAGTCTAATTAAGGAAGAGTCAATTTAATGTGAGGGATAAGTCATGTGAGAGATAAACAAATCTAGTCAGGTGAGAAAAAAGAAGGGGACAGCGATGGCAAGAGGTCTTTTGAAATCTGAATCGTTGTAATGATAAGTCCATATTTAGGGTAAAAAGCCCAGTCCCAGCAGACTGGGACATGCGTTCAAATAGAACAAATAAGCAACAATAACAACAAAAACCAAACGGAGCCTATGAGAACAGAATGGTGATTACCAGAAAGGAAGGGGAAGGGGTTGGGGTGGGGTGCGTTAATCAGATAAAAAGTACCACCAATTAGTTCACCATTATCGTGGATAATGGGAGCTAGAGTTTTCCTGGTGATTTTGATGTAGTTCAGATAGATATCCAATTATAATTCTCTTCACCTGAAACTTACATAATAGTGTAAACCAATAAACTGTTGGCGCAGCGGATTAATGTGCAAAAGAAGCTTAAGCCACTTCCCATGAGTTCATCCCGCCTGCCCTGGAGGAGATCCACATGGTGTGGCAGGCCTCTCCTGGCCTGCCCGCTGCTCCCCTCAGCAGTGTACTTTGTCCATCTGCCTGTTCTGCTCCCCACTCTGTCTCTGCTGAAGCCTCTCGCCGCCCCTGAGCCTCTGGCCTGTACCCCAGTTCTGTATGCGCAAATAAATAAATCTCAAAAAAAAAAAGATAATAAAAAGATAATAAGGCTCTCCCTGTTGGCTCAACGGGTTAAATATGAAGTGCTCTGAAGCCACTTCAGCACAGTTTGATTCCCGGCCAGGGAGCTGACCCACATAGCGTGGCAGACTTCTCCTGTCTTGCCCACTGCTCCCCTCAACAGTGTACTTTGCCAATCTGCCTGTTCTGCCACCCACTCTATCTCTGGTGAATCCTCTCACCCACCACACCTCTGGCCTGTACCCCAGTTCTGTAAGCATAAATAATAATAATAATAATAATAAAGGGGAGATGTGACATAAGGGGAGATGCTGAGCCACTCTGAAAGAGGATGTGAATGGTGTGTGTCTAATGTGCTAGTAGATTTATAAGAGGTGACGCAGAAAGAAGTGGTGTCTCACATAGAATCTGAGCATTTTTCTGTGGGATAATGTGTTGGAATGGGAGACCTATTAAAGACAGAGAAGAGGAAACCAACAATCAGTATTTGCAGTTTCACTTGAAATTCTAGCACGAGACATACTTGTTGGATGCCTCAGCCACACTGTCATACAGCAAGTGGGGAAGCCACAACAAAGGATGAACATAAGGCCATATTTTCTCACAGAGGGAAAGATTCTGAGCTTTTGTTTGTTTTTGATGATGTAGGACTGAGTTTACCAAATTGGAATAAAATGAATGTTTTCCAACTTCCAGGTGGTATGGGGGAGGTTGAACAATGTTTAGATTAGTTATAAAAAGAAAAAAGTATACAAGTCTTGTTTGTTCATCTGAATGTAGTATATACATAGAAAGATTCATACATGAATACTGAAAAATTCCTGTATGTTCCAGACCAGGTGGTTCTGAGAATTCTAGCTTCCAGAGATTTCCCAATATTTAAGAAAAGGCCCTGGTAGGTCTTTCGAGCCCAGGTTAGTTATGCTAATAAGCCAATAATATAGACATCATTGCTTTTTTTCTTCCTAAGTCACTGCCCTTTTCCAGAGAGACAATGACATGGTAACATCTCTTGCAAGCATATAGATAAGCTGCTTTCCAGACATTCTTTATCTATGGCCCTATCAATATTATTCACAACTCTATCTTTTCTGCAATTTCAAAGGCAATACTCATCTAAAACACCTGTCCAAAAAACAACTGAGAACTAAGTAGTGAAACTCTGTGAATTCTTTTTGCTTCTAGCCAAAATACATGTAGGTAAAATGTTAGTATAATATGTTGTTAGCGGCAGCATTCAACACACTGAAAGATTACCCTCTCAGTTTAATATTCTCATTATTTTCTTCCCTTGTTGCTATCCATTTAACCCCTTATCTTCTCCCTGGACTGTCGATAAAGTTTTAAAGAAATGTAGGGTCTCTCTTTTAGCCTTCTATTGTTGTCATAACAGGTCACAGTAAACTTTGCAGCTTTAATGGAACAAATTTATTTTTGTAGGGTAGAGAAAGTAGGTCAAAAGCCCAGCATGGGTCTTACTGGGCTAAATTCACAGCATCAGCTTTCCATACTCTCATTAGGAGGTGTAGGGGAGAATTTGTTTCTCTGACCACTGGATATTAAAAGGATTCAGTTCTTTGAAGTCATAGGACTGAGTTACCTATTTCCTTGCTATCTACCAAGGTTGTTCACAGAATTAAGATGCAGCTGCATTCTTCGGTGTGTCACCTGCTCCCTCTATCTTCAAAGTCTCCTTTAAAATGTGTAGAGTCCTTTCCATATTTTTCCTACTTTTTTCCATATTTTCTCCTTTCTGTTCTTTCATTACAGCTCTCTGACTAGCTGGAACAAGTTCTCTGCTTTCCAGGGTTCAATTGATTGCACTGGTCCCACCTGGATAATTTAGAATACTCTAACTTAACATCTGTAACCAGACAAATCCACAATGTTCTTTTACACAGAATGATGCTACTGATAACTACCACCTACTGTTATTTGTTTTTTTCTCTTCTTTAAAAAAATACTTCCAAACTTTTATATGACTGTAAGTTAATCTGATAAACAAATGCACACATGCATCTTTGTACAGAAACTAAATATACTACTTTCAAAGAAGTTGATTGTTTACATTTTTTATTTAAATGATCCTGGTTTCAAAATCCCATATATTAATGACTCTCAAAACAGGTGAATGGTTTCATGTTGGCATGAGAAGAAGATTTCCTCAAGTCCAGATGGTATTTAAAAGCATTGTGTCTTAAGTGTGCCAAAGCACAAATAGGCAGAATACTGTTGTTATTTAGATTTGAATGCTATGTCATGTCATCACCATCTATTAGAAATACATAATTTGTATGCACATTTGCTAAGACAGCTGCAGGAAGACAACTTTTAGTTCTCAGTTCTTCCTACTACAACACTTAAGGGGAAAAGTTCCTCCAGGATCATTGTCATCAAAATAGAGTATAAGGGCTCAGCCCACTTGGCCAAATTAGAACAACTTTGACATGCTTTTTCAGCTCCAATGCCCCTTGGAGATTAACAGGGACATTTGTTGGGACTAAATTACAGATTTAATTTGCCCTCTTCTCAAAAAAAATTCCATCCTCTCTCTTCTAAGTTTGTTGATCTCAAGCATACTATCTAATAAATTTTGTGCATGCTAAACTGTCTCAGATATTGCTTTGTGGTAAGACAATTTGCAACACTGAGTAAAGTTTAGAACTTGAGTTATTAAAGGTTATTTTGATCATTACTTGTCTCACAGAAATTGATGCAAATTAGAGTCATCACAAATATTAGAAAATGGGAATGATTTTTTAAAAAGATAATATATGACTTTTGTGATAAGATGCAAACAATGAAATAATTTATCACTAATGTTTCTTTTATAGTGTCTTTTCCAAAACGTACTAAGTCTATGTCATCCTTGTCAGAGTAATTTCTTAATGCTATTTCATGGGAAGAAATAAATTAATCTCTTATTGGAACAAACCAATATTTCCAAATAGATCAATCAGAGATATTTTACCCAGTTTTATCAGATAATGTAAGTCAAGGTAGGCTTTCACTGAAACTAAAGCAGAGTTGTTTAACTTACTGAAGGGTTTATGATGTTTTTCTACTAGTTAACAGAAAGGTGGCATCATCCAACTCAATATCCAGACAAGTAGCCTGAGAACAACAAATGATACTATTTTAGGGATGAGATAAGAAGGATGAGATAGAAAATTCAAAAAACCTAGGGCACTGTTGCAATTGAGAGATGTTGAGGAAATAAACTAGGCAATAAGGGAATTGGTGTGGAAGGCAGAAGAAACAAAAGGCATTGTTGATTGACTGCACAAGACAAGTTAATGAAGTAAGCATAAATTTTTTGTCATGCTCCCTATTCCATAGAAATGAAGAAATATGGAAAGAGTTACTTGGGGTAAAATTGATGTGTTTCGTTTTGATTTCACTGAGTTACAGATTTAAACAAAGCCAGGAGTGAAATATGGAAACTATTTAAATGGTTTAATAGCATTATTTTTAGGATATATCACAGACTGGTAGCAACAATAGGTATATGAATTGAACAATGCAGATAATTTAAATAAAAATGATTTTTTTCCTGCCACAGATTATTTTATGAAACTATCATACAGAAAATAACCTGGAGAATTATTACAATGTTTCCTTCAACATAACATGATCACAAACTCAACAAACATCTCAACCATCCTCTCATATAAGGATGGTATGATTCATTCGCATCAGTAGATTAAATAAAAAACAACTTTTCAAAACACAGATATTAGGATATGGATTGTTTTTATATAGACTGTGATGGCAGTTCTGGGATTGAATTAAATCAAACAGAAATCAGAAGTCCGTAGTGAGGGTTTCACTAAGGACCAGATTTTTTTCATAGGAGTTCTTATGATGGATGATAGGTCACAGAACAGAACAAACTGAAATCTGTACTTTCTCAGCAAAGAGAATGACATTCTCAGGGGACAGGAAAGAAGAGAAACCGGGGAACTTAAAGTATCTGTTGTTTGGTTGTTTATGACACAAACAATATTTTTGGGTTCTAACTTTATCTAGGTATTATTTACAACGATATATGCAAATTAAATCATTACATTAAAAAAAACTGATAGAAAATGTTGTCATCATAATTATAAAATGTTCCTAGTGACTTTTTAGCAAAATAAGTGAATGCTACTAGTTACAAAGGAGATTTACTATCATTCAAATAAGCTTGAATGACATTTAACATAAAATGTGTTAATTAAATTACTTTATATGTTTTAAATAGTGCTATATTATACTTTGTATAGTATTATATTTAGCTATTCAGAAGAAATATATTTCGACCAATTTCTTAAATATAGTTACTTTATTTTTAAAATGTTTACTTATTGGGCCCTCCCTGGTGGCGCAGCGGGTTAAAGCACTACACTAAGAAGCTTAAACCACTTCCGCATGAGTTCGATCCCCACCTTCCCCGGAGGTGACCATATGGCGAGGCAGACCTCTCCTGACCCGCCCTCTGCTCCCCTCAGCAGTGTACTTCATCGATCTGCCTGTTCTGCTCCCCACTCTGTCTCTGGTGAATCCTCTCACCCTCCGCATCTCTGGCCTGTACCCCAGTTCTCTTTGAATAAATAAATTAATCTTTAAAAAAAAATGTTTACTTATTGATTGCTTATATATACATGGGATAATGATAAGATTAAATTCAACTTAAAATAAGGTGCTACTTGTTATTTGTCTATCATCTATTCTCTTACCTTTCTAGCAGAGGTACAAAATTGTATACATGTGAACATCTTTCTCTCTCTTTACATTTATGGGAATGCGGAAGCTTAAAGCAGATTGCAGCAGTAGCTAAAAGTTTCTTCCTCAAAAAATCTGAAAATTCAAATTGGTATTTAAAAGGATTGAAAAACACAGATTCAGTCTTTTCACTTAACACTGAACCTCTCAGTTCCTTTTTCCCTCATGCAAACTAACTGACTTTGCTCTAAAATGATCCTCCAAAGAATTAGAATTGGTGAAAACAGTTTAAGAATCTAATTAAGAAAATTCAGCATATGATTAAACAGGTTTTGCTTTATATTTCTTTTTGGAATCATTTCTCTTTTATAAAGGACAGTAAGATTCTCAAAGACTGATGAAATTTGTGAAGGAGTAGTACTCATGTGATGCGATTATTTTTCTCCTTTTCATTTTATATCACAAATAATGAAGAAATGAGATTATTTTTATAAGTAAAATATAAAATTATATGATGGAAATTGGATTTTGAATGTATTTGTTTTAATAATATTATCTTCCATAAACTCATGTAAGATAATGATTCACATAGAAACCTTTTGATTTATTTTTTAAAAAAAAAAATGATTCATGGCCCTCCCTGGTGGCGCGGCGGGTTAAAGCACGGCACTAAGAAGCTTAAGCCACTTCCACATGAGTTCGATTCCTGCCTGCCCCAGAGGTGACCACATGGCGTGGCAGACCTCTCCTGACCCGCCCACTGCTCCCCTCAGCAGTGTACTTGGTCAGTCTGCCTGTTACTATGGTGAATCCTCTAACCGCCCCTAAGCCTCTGGCTTATACCCCAGTTCTGTATGCACAAATAAATAAATCTTTAGAAAAAAAAAGATTCATGTATCCATTCACTGATTCAGTTATTTATGCTTACAAGAACTGAGGTGCAGGCCAGAAGTGTGGGGGTGAGAGGATTCACCAGAGACAGAGTGGGGAGCAGTACAGGCTGATCTACTGAAATATACTGCTGAGGGGAGCAGCAGGTGAGACAGGAATGGGCTGCTGGGCCATGTGATTCACCTCTGGGGCAGGGGTGCTACAGTGGCTTCAGATAGCTTTTATCGTTATGAAACTTAACCCCTTGCACCACCAGAGCGTCTCCATAGTTGTTTTGGATACACAACTCCTTCAGGTCCTCTCACTGATCACTGGTTATAAACTGCCTGTTAGGTGTAATTTCTCATAAATTCACTGGCATTATTTTAAGCTCTGAAGTTTGTCCTGGTTTGAATAAGTAAATCTTTGTTAGATTGTGCGGAGATTACTGCTATTCAACGTGCATTTTTCTTAGATATATATGACTCGCAGCTAACCTACATTCTTTTTAGACTTTGCCATCTAAGTAGTGCCATTAATCTCACCATTTCTTAGTGAGACTATAGTTTTCTGCTCAATCTTTGGCAAGGGCAGGTATGCTTTGTCCACATTTCTATAGAAGTCAAAGATATTGGGTGGAGGAGCCACCCAGGCCTGTAGGTTAATGTATAAAACTCAAAGGCTTGAGCCTACCTAGTGGTGCTAGGGGTTAAGTCGCAGCACTGTAAAGTCCTTGCAGCCACTGCAGCATAAAGTTAGATTTCCCCAGTAGATTGCTGACTCACATGGTGCAGGAGAACTCTTCTTATCCCAGGCTGCTCCCATCAGCAGTGATTTCAGTTAATCTGCATGTTTTGCTCCCAGATATGTCTCCAATGAATTCTGTACTTCCACCCCCACCCCGAACCCCCACCGTATCTCTGGCTTCTTCAACTAAACTGCAAACTATTAGAGAAAATAAAGAATATAATGCTTTGTATTCCCCAAAGTATCTAGAAAAATGTTGGGGATAATATATGCATGAAATATAAACTTATGCTTGTTCTTGCAAAAAAGATTAGTTTAAATAGCCATCCCTGGTGGCACAAGGCCACTGCAGCAGGTGTTAGATTCTGGCCAGGGAGATTGACATGCACGGAGTGGCAGACCTCTCCTGTCTCGCCTCAGCAGTGTATTTCAGTGGATCTGCCTGTTCTGCTCCTCCCGACTCTGGTGAGTTGTCTTACTGCCTCCCCCATCTCTACCTCTGGCCTGTACCCCAGCTCTTGCATGCATAAATAAATAAATCTTAAAAAAATTGGCCCTCCCTGGTGGCGCAGCGGGTTAAAGCACAGCACTGAGAATCTAAAGCCGCCTCTGCATGAGTTCGATTCCCGCCTGCCCCGGAGGTGACCACATGGCGTGGCAGACCTCTCCTGACCCGCCCGCTGCTCCCCTCAGCAGTGTACTTCATCGATCTGCCTGTTCTGCTCCCCACTCTGTCTCTGGTGAAGCTTCTCACCGCCCCTGAGCCTCTGGTCTGTACCCCAGTTCTGTATGCACAAATAAATAAATCTTTAAAAAAAAATTATAGATTATGTTAAGAACTGATTCTCAATGCAATGTGATTGGACAATCTTAGGATGTTATGTGTTCACAACCTCTTCAACAAAAACATGGTAA
This sequence comes from Condylura cristata, assembly GCF_000260355.1. Lineage (NCBI taxonomy): Eukaryota > Metazoa > Chordata > Mammalia > Eulipotyphla > Talpidae > Condylura > Condylura cristata. The sequence continues at coordinate 69,787,839 of NW_004567103.1, read as the reverse complement.
GATGTAATTTGTTTAAAAGACATGAAGATAAAAATTGGTCATTATTGGCCAGTTTCCTGTGTAGAAAGATAATTTATACATAATTTTGAGTATTAAGAAAACATTTTAAAACTATATTTCAACCACTTTTTAAATTATTTAACCAGACATATGGATTTTATGAATACAATTAAAAATTTAAATTAATGCCTTTACATAAAGTAGGATAGACAATCACATGCATGTTCATTTTCTATGCATACTTCAAGAAATTCCTTCAACAATCCAGTCCATTTATCTAATGAGAAAAATACCATTAGAATAAAATCTGTCTGTGGTATTGAGATCTGGACTATCTCAACTGTCACTTTTTTTTTTTAAGATGTATTTATTTATGCATTCAAGGGCTGGGGTATAGGCCAGAGGTGGGGGTTGGGGTGGGGTTAGAGGAGACAGAGTGGGGAGCTGAACAGGGAAATCTACTGAAATGTTCTGCTGAGGGGAGCAGCAGGCAAGACAGGAGAGATCGGCTGTGCCATGTGGGTTAGCTCCTTAGTCAGGGATCAAACTCATGCTGCAATGGCTGCTGATAGCTTCATAGTTCTGAGACTTAACCCCTTGTCTCACTCCCTATTATCCATTATTTTCTTGTTGAGTCGGTGAAAATTTAAATGCACTTCAAAACATGGAGACTACATGGTTCCGAAAGAATAAGACTACAAGACTGTTGCTGAGAATAAATTAGTATCACCACATTAATAGATTATTATATAATTCATAATGTAAACAGTTCTGTTAATTTTTAATCTTACATTTTCACTAATATAGTTATGTTGCTTTGCACAATTATATAAATAAAAGTAAACTACGACTAAAAGCTAGGCAATACCGAAAATAATTTCAAATTGCAAAAGCACTAATTTAATTTATATGTACTTTAAAACATATCCATAAGTTCATGGCATATATTTCACGTACCAGATAATTAATTTTGGTAAGTACAGAAATATATAAGTATATAAATATGTAAGTACAAACAAATGCAAGTATGTTAACTCTATAAGTATGCAGGAATAATTTAGATCTACTTGGTAAAGCATGGATAATTACCTTAAAGTTTGAATGGCTTCACGATCATTTGTCAGCACAAAGAACTTTTGTGTTACTTCATCAACATTATACATACAGTATTATTTAATTTTAGTAGCAACTCTATGAAGAGGATATTACTACCCTTATTTCAAAGATATGTGAACCCAGTGATTTTTTAAGTTCAGAGAGCCAACAGTTAAGCTGAAATATAAACTATAGTTTCTGAATATTGTGTACTTTCTCCAGCCCCTTAGTTATATTATCTTTAATTTCCATATCAATATTATATACAGCATATAGCATAACTGTTCATTGCCAGTCAGATAATAAGGGTTTATTAATAAACAAGGTCAATCATTCACCTTCCCAAAAGCATGTTCTCACTCATATTCCAACTTTTATGAAGAATAAATGGTAGGTGAAAAAAAAAATGGAGAAAAAAGATTTGAAGTGGACACATCAACTCTTGTAAGTCTGGTGTTTCAGATAAATCAAATCATTAAATTGTGGCAATGTCCATTACCCTAGAGGACATTTTCATATAAAAAATTGTTCTTTGCAAAAACACTAGAAATTTGAGCTATAAATTTCTGTTAATGTCTACAAATATTTGCAGAAAAGTGTTTTAAATCACTGGTGTGGTTCCATCACTTCAAATATTATCTTTTTCCAAAAGCTTTTCTTGATAAGTTATGATCATAGTTGACTTACTCTTCTTATTTTTCTGACCTGTTAAATTTAGTAATAATTTTTTTTGTTCTCCCTGGACCATAGATAAAATAAATCTTATTCTTCAAATTGTCCAGTAGGTACTTACAATATGTTTCTTGGGAGTCTAAAGATAAAAAGAATTGCAGATCATCATTATCCGCAGAGGAGAGTCGACATGCCCAAAGTCACACAGTAAGTTAGTGGTATACTTGTTTAATGTCACCTCACTTTATACCATGTCATTGGTCTTGCTGTCAATAGAGCGAAAATAGCTTCACTTGTCTGTGAACTAGACAGTATGGTTAGCTGAACACTTAATGGGAGTAAGCATTAAACTAACATTCTTTCTTCTTTCATAACAAGATTTGTGAAATAGAGCTTCCTCCGCTGAACCTTCTTGATTGTGCAGAAATGAATACAAATTGCCTTGCCCTACTTCTAATTTCAGAGGGCAGTTTGTATTTCCACAGTGGAAGATGTCCTGGGAAGCTCGACTAAAGCTCTGAATAATCTTAATATTGTGATTGCTGACTTCTCTGAGTACCACTTCTTAAATGAATTTAAAACATTTGTGAGCAAAACTTCCAGCATTTTGCTTTTTCTACTATCATATACAAATTTAGATTTTTTTTTTGAGGCAAATATCATAAAGGGAGACTAAGGAACATGGCATTGCTCTTCCCAATGGAATAACCTTACCCAGATTGGCCATGAAAAAAAAAAAAAAAACTACTTTGTGAAATTTAGAATCATTTGAATTCCAATAATTAACAGTGGAAGGCAAATTTTATGTGAAGAAATAATTGTTCAGAGAGTAAGTGACATGTGTAAGTGACCTTGGTTACAAACAAAACCAAGGATATGACTTGTGGCATTTCAGCAGGTGTTCTTTTATCATAACACATTTCTTTCTTTCTTTCTTTCTTTTTTTTTTTTAAGATTTATTTATCTAGGCATACAAGATCTGGGGTGCGGGCTAGAGATGGGAAGGTGGGAGGAGGGGAGTTTTTAGAATTCACCAGAGGCAGAGTGGGGAGCAGAACAGGCAGATCCACTGAAATACACTTCTGAGGGGGCAATAGGTGGCACAGGAGAGGTCTTCCTCCCCTTATGGGTCACCTCCCTGCTCTGGAGCAATCGAACTGGTACTGCAGGGCTGGGGATAACTTCATAGTACTCCATTTTAACCTCTTGCACCACCAGCGAGGCCCCAACACATGTTGATAAAAAGGTCATAATAGATAATAGAAATGCTGTCATATTATACATATCAAATGCAATAAAATGAAATGTATATAAAAATGCAAATATCAGGCCCTCCCTGGTGGCGGGGACACAGCACTGCAAGCTGGCCGCAGCTGCTTCGGTGCTGGTTCGATTCCCCGCTGGGGAGGTGACCACATGACTTATCAGACCTCTCCTGAGCAGCCCGCTGCTCCCCTAAGCAGTGTTCTTCGTCGATCTGCCTGTTCTGCCCCCCGCTCTGTCTTCCGTGAATCCTCTCACCGCCCCCACATCACTGGCCTGTACTCCAGCTCTGTATGCATAAATAAATAAATCTTTTTAAAAAATGCAAATAACTATTTGGTCCTCCCTGGTGGCCCAAGGGGTTAAGACGCAGCCCTGAAAAGCCAGCCGCAGCCCCGTCAGCACAACTTCCACCCCTGGCCAGGAAGCTGACCCAAAGTCAGAGCAGACCTCTTATGTCTCACCTGTTGCTCCCCTCAGCACTGTACTACTGTACTTCGTCAATCTGCCTGTTTCACTCCCTACTCTGTCTCTAGTGAATACTTTTTTTTTTTAAGATTTATTTATTTATGGATACAGAACTGGGGTACAGGGACGGTGAAAGGAGTGGGGAGCAGAACAGGCAGATAGATGAAGTACACTGCTGAGGGGAGCCGCGGGCGGGACAGGAGAGGTCTGCCTCGCCAAGTGGTCACCTCCGAGGCAGGCGGGAATCGAACTCATGCGGAAGTGGTTTCAGCTTCTTAGTGCGCGACCAGGGAGGGCCTGGTGAATATTTTAACTGCCCCTGCACTTCTTCCTTGTACTCCAGTTCTGTATGCATGAATACTAAGTCTTTCAATGCAAACAACTGTAATCTTATTGAATCTGTGGGTTCCTTGAGTAAATGCTTATTGCTGATCAATATCACAGTTCACTTAAAAGGTAGCGGTTTTTTTTTTTTTTTTTCTGAAACACCCAGGTTTGGATCTGTCTTTCACAATATTATAAAATGTACAAAGTATTTATTAAAAAGCTAGAAACAACAAGTTCTATTGATAGCGAATGAGGTAACCCTATTTCTGCATACAGTTTGCAAACATATAAATAACATATTTGAACATTCACCTTTAAGTTCAAATAATGTATTCATTTAATTGAATGCAAGATATTACTTACATGCACCGTTTTTAATATAATTATTTTATATAATATGAAAAAAATGCCAATGTATATACGCCACAGTGCTAAATTGTAATCAGTGACAGACTCATTGATATTACACAGGTAAAAAAATATGAAGAAATGCATTTTAGCATTTATAAAATATGCTATTCTTTTGGTTATATGTGGAGAAAAATAAAGAGAGGTATTAATACCTACTAGATGCTAAGTTGGCTGATTTTTTAAAAATATTTATTTATTTATGCATATAGAACTGGGGTACAGTCCAGGGGTGCAGAGGTAGAGGATTCACCAGAGACAGAGTGAGGAGCAGAACAGGCCGATTGACAAGTACACTGCTGAGGGGAGCAGCGGGCGGGTCAGGAGAGGTCTGCCGCGCCATGTGGTCACCTCCGAGGCGGTATCGAATTCATGCTGAAGTGCCTTAGCGTCTTAATGCTGTGCTTTACCTGCTGCACCACCAGGGAGGGCTCTAAGTTGGCTCGTTTTACAGGTACAAGATTTTTCACTAATCATAACTGTCCTTTGAATTAGGTACTCTCTAATTCTAAGTTGTAGATCAATAAAATGAATTTTAAGATCATATTCGCTCAATAAATATATCAAGTACATTTTATTAATTGTATATTATGTGAACATAATTCTGCTAGAAGACTTTTAGTAAATCAAGCACTGCAGTCTGTACACTGAATCTACTTGAGGCATCAAGTCACATATAACTGAGCTGGGCAACAATTCTTTTTATATCTTGACATCATCTAGCCCATACTCATATCTGGGTTTTGCTTAATATCGAATTGTGGTTAAAAAATTGTTCACACGTAGCTGCACAAACCCAAATAAACAAATAAAAAGAATTGAAACAAAGATTTGCTTCATAGGAATGGAATCAGACAGATCAATTTCACGTGTTTATAAAGTAAAAAAGAAAAATTGAACAGGGATTCTCACATATTTTGAGTAAATTATTTTTTCCATTTCTCTCTTTTTTACTTCTGCCTCCCAGAAACACAATGAAGTCAGTTAAAATTAGAATAGGCTTCAGCAATACACCAGAGATATTTAAATCTCTTCATTTGGATGATTAGGGAATAGGGAGGATTTGGGTATTTTTGTTTTTTTTTTCCTTAACACCATGGACAATTTTTAGCAAGTTCAAGTTAATTGGGTGTTGTGCAGTACTGTTCATGTAGTGTTTGTTAAAAAAAAAAAAAAAGGAAAAAGAACACACTCGCATCAAACTAGTATGCATGCCAGAATATCACAGAGAATTCAAACAGAATTGGGAGCTTTTGCACTAGGGAACATATTTACTGAAGCAGAAAGTATCCTCTGTATGAATAAGCTTCCCAAAAATATCTTGGCATAAATGTGCTTAAACTCATTAGAATGCCATTCTCTATGAATTCTCCATGCTTGTCAGGTTCCATGTACTATTCTGCAAACTACCTATTCACAATGTCCCTCTACTTTGTGATACTTGTTTGAAGTATTCTTCAGAATTTTAGATCTAATCAGTATTTTATAATACAGCAATCAACACTTAAAATCATCATTACTTAATATTATTGTATATACTAATTTCAAAATAAGGGCAACTCTACACATCAAGTTATTTTATATAAATATGAAATATTTTTCAAATAACTCTATTAGTCTTAGTTTACTGTTCTTCTATTTGTCACACCACCTAAAGCGAAAGAAACTTTCACTTTTAGAAGTGAAAGTTCAAACATTGTTCTTAAAGAAGAAATTATTATTATTAGCATCTGAGCAAAAGGGGGTATGGAAAGATGAAGATCAACAGAAAACTTCAATCAATTCCTCCCAGATAGGGCCAGGCATCCCCAGGTGACTCTGATATGTGCTCAGGTTCAAGGATCTCTGATTCGCACAATGAAAGTGTCATTACTACAAAGGGTACTAAATAACACAGATGTGCCTTGTGGAGTTAAGACAGAATTGAGCCTAGGTATCAGGAAAGACTGGCAGCAGAATATAAGAAAATATTCAGAAAACCTGGAAAGTTGTTCCTCTGTCATTGTTGCTTTTCTTTTTTCTATTGTAATGTTATCTCCTTAAAGTTTTCTGCAACTTAGTCCACATGACTGAAATTTAGCTGCCAATGCTTCCTAAATAATTTGGACAGTAAAACATTGGAATTTACCAACTCCAATTACACATTGATGGAGAGTTATTCTGGCCGTTATTGAATCATATACCCACCCTTAAATCTAAAGCCACTCAATTGTGGTCTGGTTCTAGGTACTGTTTTGTGAACTGGCTCTTTTTTCATGAATATGGATGAGACAGGAAAGGCCCTATAGTCACACAACCCTGAAATTAACAACATCATGTGCTAAATTAACTTGAATGGTTTCTTTGAACATACCTCCAAAGTGGTAAAGACCCAAGGTATATAGGATTCAATTCTAAGTTTTCAAATGAGAAGAGAACTTAAAAACTGAACTATTAATTTTATCAACATTTTATCACTATAAGGTTAAAATGATACCTGGTGGTGCAAGTTGTCAAGTGTCAATACTGACGAAGTTATTTGCAGCCAATGAAGCACCCGTTTGATCGCTGTCCAGGGAGCTGACCCAAATGACACAGCAGATCTCCCCTTTCTCTCTCACTGCTCCCTTCAGCTGTATTTTGGTAGATGATCCTGTTCTGCTTCCCACTCTGTCTCTGGTGAATCCTCTCACACCCACATCTCTGGCCTACGCCTCAGCTCTTGTATGCATAAATAAATAATTTTTTTTATAAAAAAATAAAATCATTGAAAATTATAAATATAAAATTAGGTATGAAAAGCGATCTTTATCTAAGGATAATAAATCATAATGAATTACAAATATTGACTATATGACAAATTTTGTGAATATAAAACTTGGGAAAATGACAAAATTTTTCTTAAAGATTTATTTATTTATTTAGTTAGTTAGTTATGCATCATGCATACAGAACTGGAGTACAGGCCAGGTGGTGAGAGGCTTCACCAGAGACAGAGTGGGGAGCAGAATAGGTAGACTGATGGAGTATGCTGCTGAGGGGAGCTGTAGACTAGGCAGGAGAGGTCTGCTGTGCATGTGGATCTCCTCCGGAGCCAGGGATCGAACTTGCTCTGAAGTGGCTGTGACGAGGTTACAGTGAGGCACCCTAATCCGTTGCACCACTAGAAAGGGCCAAAAATGACAAAATTTTTAAGATACTTGACAGACTTAACCTTATACTATATTCCTACATGCTTTGACTTATATTCAATAATTGCCTCTATTATTTATTTGTACAGAGCATAGAAGAATGATTTATTCTTTTGTAAGATTCCTGAGAGATTTTTAATTGAATGTTAGCCTAAATACAACATTTAATCTAACCCAGAGACAATCCATTTCTTAGAATCCATTACAAGGTGGTAGTCACAGAAGAAATTGACATACCATTTTGTGTTATTTCCATAAATAAATAAGTTGCCATATTTTTTCTTCCAAAATGATAAACAGAAATATGAAGCAAAGGAATTGTCCAAAACTGAAATTACAAATAAAAATCTTGTCCTCTAAGCAAGAATATTAAAGTGCCAAAATTTAATTAACATATTGCTTAGGGAATGTATGAAAAGGACAGACAGAGGGCATGCCATTGACATATGGATTCCAGGCATGAAAAGATTAATCTACTTGGGTTTGAAAGAAGAGAGTAAATTCAAGATATAATTTTAATTTGCTAAAAATAATTTTGAGGACATTTGCATTTATTTTTAGGAACGGTATTATTAGTTTGAAAAGATAGAAATCACACATCTGATAGTGTTAAGTTAATGATTTGCCCAATAATGTCATTTTTATTGCTCTTTTTTTCTATTTGTTGTAAATTCCACTAATATTTTTTCCTAAAAACTAGAGCATTCAAGGCAGTCATGACAAAATTCTAATTATCTTTTAATCTTTTATTACAAAGCACCATATGTTGCTGTTTTAATATCAGAAAGGCAATGGAGAACATCTATATTTTAACCAAAACTTGGATAAATCTAATGGAGGTGAAAAGGTTAAACTGGTCTACGCATTGCCTAGTGAATCCATTCATGAACACTTCGTCATGCCAAATATTTATCACTCAGCACTTGTACTCATGAATGAAAGGGGGAGATGCTTATCATTTTAAAACTCAACATAATTTTGTATCCAGCTGTGGCCCTCAAGAAATTTGAAAACTTTTTGTGAGTGCTTGGAGTTTAGAAAGGGAAAGAATAAAGTTTAGAAAGAATAAAGAATAAAGGGGAAGTTGCATAAAAGTTAGTGAACATTAAAATGGTTGTTTGTGTGTTTGTGTACTTTGAATAAAAGGAATTTTTTTTTCTGACTTGCTTTATGATGGACCTCTTTTTCCAAATTTGATTTCTTATAGGAAAGAGTTGATTCTTAAAATTTTAAAAACTAAATATGCATCGAATTGTATTTTGGGAAAGGTTATAGCTTTCCAGGGAAAAGTAAAAGCATAAAAAAAGGGAATTTTTCTTAATTGCTAGCAGCAAGTATGTTTTAGCCACTGTATTAGTATTGCAGGCACCTGGCCCTCTCTTCCTCAGGAAGAAATGGCTAGTCAGCTAGGTTATAGGCATTTGCTATAACAAATTAACAAAATATCATTGGTCCAAATTCAAGTAAGTCTTTTTCCTACAACTACTTTGAAAGAATAGGTTGTTCTAAACTTTAGAAACCATGTCTCTGTGACAACCATAAAAACATAGTAAGAAAACTTTGCCTCAGGATTTTATATAAATGAAGAACTGCGAACATATGAGCATCAAGGTACTTTAGCAGATCTGATAATGCCTACTCAGGAGTTTTGATCCATTCATAGAAAAACAATCAGTTATTTCAGAGATTCTTTTAGAATTACATGTAACTGAAAATGTTTTGTTCATTTAATCAAGTTTTATTGAGATATTTTTGTATTGTCTAGATTTATATTCATGAAGAGCATTTTGCTTTGCTAAATTATTTATTCAGTTTGGCTTCTATCCAGTACGGAAAAAAAAACAAATGGCTTTTACTTAAATTACTCTGTCTTACTTATTTTTCAACATTAAGAGTCCACAAATTAAGTGGTTTTCTTTGTATAGACAGGCATGTAAATTATTCTGTGAGAAATATACTTCAAGGCATGGTCAGCTCCAGTATATTAAATCGGTGAATTATAGTGTAGTTGTTTTCCGTGTTTTATACATTATGGTTTTTCTACTGACTGAAGCTCCCTCTATTCCATGTTAAACAACAAATATTCATTTTTTTAGCTACAGAAAGCTCATGAGTCCCTCTCTGGTACTCCATATTTTCCCTCTTATTCTATTTTCATTTTCATCCCTCCTCCACTTAATGTCTTATTCATTTCATAGCATCAGAGCACCTACCAGAATAGATGAATCTCATTAAAAATAATTCATTAAGGGCCTGCCCGAAGGAGTAGGGGTGAAGTCCCCGTGTTATCACTGCCACACCCTGAGTTCAATCACCAGCCATTGAACTAATCCACATATGGTGCAGGCAGACCTCTCCTGTCCCTTCCGTTGTTCCCCTTGGTGTGTATTTCAATAAATCTGCCTGTTCTGCTTCCTAGTTTGTTTCTGAAAATCCTCTCACCTCCATACCTCTGACCTATATCCCAGTTCTTCTATGAAAAATAAATAAATAATACTCATTAAATGAGTTTTTAACATAAGTAATTAAAGGATGGATGATTAATAGCCAACAATTTTTGTTGGATTTGTATTGGTCATGAGTTTGTTTATGACATAATTTCTAATTAGACTAAGTAAAATTTGGTTTTTGAGGGAAGCACTTTTACTAGATATTCTTGAAATGAAATGTATAAAGCAAATAATTTGATAGATTTTTGTATTTCAGAGAGATTTTGAATTGTTCTCTCTCTATATATCTGAATTATATCTTAATTTCTTGCTTGCTATTCTTCATTTTGGCTATGCTTAGCTAAGTTTTTTGCAATGTTTTGTATTTACTATTTTCTCCCATTTTAATTTTATAAATGTATACATTTTGTAAGTTTTTCTTTCATTCAATCTGTTCATGGATCCTTGGGATTCTGTTCATAAAAAATAACTTGTATAAGCAATAAGTACTGTTACATTTTTTAAAAGATATGAAATAGTAGGCTATCTTAGGAGAATCAAGAATGTCCCTGCCCCCATATAAGCCTAGTACCTCCGTAGTATCCGACAATAATAACAGGATGCAGTTATTGGAATGGGACAAGTATACGAGAAGAAACCCTGTCTGCATTTGTCTGCAGGGTCTTCTGAAAGATAAAGGTGGATCACTTCCATTGAAGAAAGTCCTCTGCGCCCCAGAACCACTAATATCCCCAGTTTAACACAGGAGGACTTCTGCTTCTCTTAGATTGTAAGAAACCAAAGAGAATATTGTTCACACTCTCACAGGAGAGAAGTAAAATAGTCAAACTAAAACAAAATAGATAGTATGCTTAATCTAAGAGGAGTCCATAATTAGGGTTCTAAATGAAATTAAATAACACTTTATAACAAAAAACATTTTAAGTGGAGTAACTATGAGCAAAAACACAATATTGAAGTCAGGGATTTTGAGCTTGTGACAAAGTTATATAACCAGTATATACTTTAAATCTTAACATACCTCTCTATTAAGGCAGCAATGCTATTTATTAAATTGATGATATTCCTTGAGTGACTGAATTCCTGCTCTCCATTTGAACAGAGAACATTTTTAGCCTTTGTGCCTACTAACTACCATGTCAACTGAATGTTGACATTTTTTCAATTTCTTCCATGAAGTGGAGTCAGGATTCCTCTTTTATCAGTCAATCAGTCTGCAGACAGAATCTTCTGTCCTATCCCCGTGTCCATATTCTCTAAGTTAATTCATACTTCATAGCCTACTAAATTAGAATCAGCCACAGGAAACTGGACTGAAAGGTCATCTTTCTCATGGCTTTCTCTACCAATGGCCCTCAGAGATAGCTGTCTAAGTGGCTATCATCACCATTCACCAAGAGGCATTCAGTGTCAACGTGCATTCAGTACGTAGCATAAAGACATCTCTTGACATAAGCTTTTATTACTGAGCTCTGAGAGTAGATTCAATCAGTGCAGGAAGTAGAACAGAGAAAGTGAGGGAAAAGATCACTGAGAAGTAGTTTGATTCAGTTTAAAAAATAATGCTGAACTGGACCCTCCCTGGTGGCGCAGCAGGTTAAAGCACAGTATGAGAAGCTAAAGCCACGTCTACATGAGTTCGATCCCCACCTGCCCTGGAGGTGACCCACATGGCACGGCAGACCTCTCCTGACCCGCCCGCTGCTCCCCTCAGCAGTGTACTTTGTAGGTTGGCCTGTTCTGCTCCCCACTCTGTCTATGGTGAAGCCTCTCGCCGCCCTTGCACCTCTGACCTGTACTCCAGTTCTATATGCATAAATAAATAAATATCTTTTAAAAATTTTAAAAATAATGCTGAACTTACCTAATATATAGTCAATTAATATTCTACTTATTCTTTAAAAAAATTGTTTAGTGCTTAAAGACTTTTGTTTCTGGGCCTCCCTGGTGGCACAGGGGCTAAATTTTCAGTGCTAGCAAGATATCTCCAGCCACTGTGACTAAAGATTAATCCCTAGTCAGCGAGTAAATCACACATGGCATAGCAGACCTCTCCTGTCTCACCTGTTGCCCCCCTCAGAAGTGTATTTCAGTAGATCTGCCTGTTCTGCTCCCACTCTGTTACTGGTGAATCTCTCAAGCCCACTGTCTCTGGCTTATACCATACTCCAGTTCTTGAATGTATAAATAAATAAAATACATCTTTAAAAAAGATTTTTGTTCAAAAAATGCTTAAGAAATTAAACAAAGCATTTCTGAAAATATCTTGCATGTTTAGGCAGTTATACATTTTATAAGAAGCAATTAGACTTTTGAGAAAGAATTAGTTGTGAAATCTTTAAACTTAAATATTGTATCTCATCATTGAAAATCAAGTTTTGTTCTCTGCCCAAGTATGCTATATAATATTGTTTCAGCAAACATTTTTAATTTTTACATTTGTGGCAGTTAAAGCAGTTATTAGCTGTTTTGTTGTTGGTTGGTTTATATAGTTTCATCAAGAAATAATACTAATTACTTGGTTTTTGGTTTTGTCAGTGAGGCAGATCACATTATGACTTGACTGGTAATCAATTAATGAAACAGAAACACATGCAGGATTGGAATTATAAAATGAAGATGCAATTGATGAAAACAGTTGGCAGTTCACTGGTTAGTTTTTCTTTTCCACTATACAACTTATCTAAAAAAAGGAATGACTAGTAGGTGACAATGTCAACTGTTCATGTATTAAAAAGTTATTAGTATTGTTTGTCATTTCTGTGCCTACAATATCCATGATAAATCCATAAATTGTATATAATTATGCATATACATACACTATGTATATAGTATTAGACACACAGTTGAACCGTTAATTGAAGATAAATATTAAGTTACTTATGTCACTCCTCAGGATTATTCTGACAATAGTTGATAGCTAATTATTCATTTGGAAGATGATGTTAAATATCCAATCACTTCAAAACCCAGAATAAATCCCAGTCATATGCATGTGTGAAAAGCAACTGATGAAGGGAATTTGTGAATGTGAAGAAAGTGTTTAATTTTCTCTGGTAGGGGATTTTCATGTTGATTCCACAAGCATCTCCCCTCTTCTGTACATTTAACATTTCTTTTGTTAATAATATTAAAGGAAAGTGCTACACACTTTTTCTAGTTTTTAGGGAAAGTGTCATACGCGGTTGACAAGCATGTTGGGATTCTGATGAATTTAAATGTCAAACCCAGAGAATTATGGATATTATACAGTAGCCAGAAACTTGAGTCCTTATGACTGTTCATTCTGCAAGTCTACTCAGGTGACACTTCTCAAGTTATCTTTGTACAAAAGGAGATTTTGCTACTATTGAACTCCTTTGTGTGTGAAT